>NW_027273883.1:27550000-27997500 GCF_046630095.1 Trachinotus anak
TTACATAACTACTGACATTTACTTCAAACTTTTAATGGGTAAACGTGGATGGTGTTATTTCTTTTTCTTTTAATGGTGAGCTCTGGTGTCTTGTTTCTTCACTCTAGTTTTTCTCTACCATTTTGACCGTAGTCTTCAGCAGCCAGACATCAGTGGTAATAATGCAGTTATGTGATTTTGTGTTATACAAACACACACATACAAAAAAAGTTGACGTACTTCACTTTAAAACCACAAAATAAACTATTCTTCATTCTGTGAAGTATTTCTAATAATTGTTTACATGTGTCTGCACTGTGTGGGGATGCTGATTGGAGATTGTGCAATGTGTTTAAATTTAGCAGAAATCAACAAATACTGTGTGGAACTGAATGAGGTGTTGTTCATATTTCGATGGGAGATTGTGTTAAAAAAAATGTAAGGACACATTCTCTTGTCTCATATGCTTCATCTTCCCTCCCTGCAGTATCCTTCCACATCCACTGCATGCACCACATGCCACACAGCCGGTGCACACTGTGCACTCTGATCAGTCTCACATGAATGTTGTGTTTGTGTTTCTGTGTGGTCACGTCTGAAGGAGAGGGCTGATGACACAGTGTCATATACTACACATACAAGAATTTTTCACTCAGTCTTTCCCTTCTCAGGAAATGTCACACAGCTGTGTGGTTAATATCAGTCTGAGCCCAGCAGCTCATTAACATATTCAATACCCCGGTGTTCGGTATGACTGAAGGTTGCCATTGTCTTCTGGACAAAGCCAAATGTGCGTCCTGCCTCCAGGCTCCCCGGCTCTCCTTTCTACCACCGGAGGGAGCCATTGGTCTTCCCCTCCCCACCAGAAGGGCTGATCCGTGAAGGGTGTGTGTCTCACGTGTGTGTAAGTCTCCATGTATGTTTCACATCTTCCTGCGGGAGAGTCATACTGTTGGAAATCCTGAGCTTATGCAACAGCGACTGCACTGAAAAGATATAAGTATTTTCGTGGTGAATTCAGTCTGGGTCAAAGCACATCTCTGTTACTTTTTACACCATGTAGAGTTGTGTGCCGCTGTAAGCATTTTATTTATATAATAAAGCTTTAATGGGACATTAAATAAGAAAGCAACAACAAACACAGTTATAATTCAATTTAATTAAAGTGGAAATTCATTGTTTGAGAAATACTGCTTATTATTATTAAAAGCCAATAAACCTCATAAACCTCTCAAAAAGTCATAATCCTTATTTACTGGCTTGGTGGAACATTGCAGACTACCAGTTATTCAAACATACAGGGGGATGACATACAGGGCTGATCCGGGAGGAGGGGGTCAGTTCCTCTGAACACGGCATAGAAGTTAAAAAGCTAAAACACTGTGACATGCCATCCTTTTGTTGAGGTGTTGTGAGGCATTCAGGTGCAGCTTTGTCCACTAAACAGAAAAAATCACTACTACTTAACTGTCATTAAGCCAGATGTTTAATTTTGTTGGGTTAGGCTGTTATCAGGATGATATCCAGTCTGGACCCTCCGTAGGGTTCCTTTGGGTAATTATATGCAGAAATAATCAAAGCTCATTCCAGACAATCCTGTACTCAAAACAAATAACATTTCCATCCACCTGTTTTTAATGTCCGTATAAAAAAAGTGGAAGCTGCAGAAATTTGAAAGAAATCACAAAAGGAAAAAAAAGATCATGAAACAGACTGTTTTTCACAGTTTGAGGTTTGACTGGAGCGCTGGCATTTATCACTAAATTTGGTAAAAATTGGTGCTAGATTTGAGAGGAAACCTTGTTACTGTTGGACTCACAGTCAATGCAGCAGGTACAGAAATATCATCGTTTTTTAATCCAAAATTTCCTCTGTCAAAATCTGGTGCCAATGTTAACCACACATCAACTCGACTGCTGACTGTTCAGTTGGGTATCTGGGTGTCTTATACTAGCTGCTAATGTAGCCTGGAGCATATTTATTTCATTTTCAGACCTGTAGTCCTCAATCCCTGACGCTGACTCACGTGACATCATTTGAGGATTGATGTATCTGACACTCGGTCATTAGTGAGGCAGCATACGAGGGATCTCGCACAGTGTGCTGTTAAACAGTTACAATACTCCCTCAGTGTAAATGTGAGTGACAGACCTCAGGCTACACTCACATAAATCAAAGAAAACGCTTCCTTTTCAAGACTAAAAGGTAAATTGCAAAGTTGTCAGACATGCCACACATGTGGAGACTGCAGCTTCTGCGGGATTGATTTTTGCTATCAGAAATGGGCAGCACTTAATGATGCTCTGCAGCCGTCCCCTGGGAGTGTCACTGTGAAAGCTGGTGTCGCAGGAAACTCGCTGGATCTCCTGTGGCTTTATCAGGGCTAGCCGTTGGGCTGCCGCTGGCTCATCGCTATCTATGGATCTTCTCTGATGCTGAGTGCCTCTGAGGCTTTCAACTCTTATCACAGAAAAATACATTAAATACAAGATTAATATGAGAGTGAACACTACAGGATGTTCTGCAAAGACTGAGTCAGGGATCTTCAGCCATATCCTGGCTGTCTAAAACGGCTAATGTGGGGCTGGAAATGTGGCTGAAACACAAAGTAGAAAATTTAAAATATATGCATCATCTCATATTATTATTTATGCCTGAGTATAAAACATTTGTGATAAAGTACCATGCACTAAGGTCACAGAGTATCCTCAATGGGAGGGATTCACCCTCTGGGGAGCATAAATACCCTCAGCAAATTTTAAAAGCAATCTGCCAACTATGTTTTGACATTTCTTGTATCAAGTGAAAATGATGAGTCTGGTGCTAAAGGAAATTGAAACCGAACCCAGTCCATGCAGAGTTTCATGTGAGCATTTTCTGATCTGCCTGCACAATGATTTTATGTTTAGGTAACAAACAACTTGATTGATATTTTGGAAATGTAATGACCCCTTTGGTGTCAAGGTAAGAACTGAGGTTAACCACAGGATGGGCTCCCCCTCTTACCTTGACTTAACCTTAACCAGAGCAATAATCCTGTTTTCTTTGAGTTGTCTCTCAGTCAAAGACCACATATACACATCAGTTATCAGAAAAAATGCAGGTTCACTAACAGGGGGGGCATATAACAAGAAATATCAGGCTAGAGTCTCGAAGAAACCAAAGTTTACTACTGATGCAAACATCTTTAATGTCACAGACACAGTCTCCATTCAAATATCAACCGCAGAATTCTCCTGAAGCAGTTTTTGTGGAACTGTAAAAATGTTTTGATATTTCCAACTTCAGATGCAATGAAAAAGTTACTTTCACATAAACCAAAGGTCACTTTAAAGCTATTGTAATTCATTTGTTTGGTCACTTGTGGGCAATGCAACAAGCCATAAACACTGACTTCCTCCACCAACCTTTGAGAGAAAATGTCTCTTCATCTGCAAATTGCTCCATTTTCTTCACCAGCTAGTTGTTAGCTTTGGTGTTGATGAGAGTGGTTAGACTGAATTAAAACTGTAAAGCTGCAGACCGTAAAAAAACAAACCAAAACAATGAGCTAAAAGAAGCTAAAAAAGCTCAGCAGAGCTGAAGGAAGCCACAGAGTTGGTGTAATTCTCTGTGGGTTTGTCACTGTGTCATATTTTACATTGATCCATTAGAAACAAACTGAAAGTGTTTGAATAAACAATTGATGTGGTTGTTTTTACATTAAGACTCATCCTCTGGGGATCATGAATATTATTTAATGTCTGTATCTGTAATGCAGGGCAGGTTTATCTGTATAATACCTTTCAAACACAGAGAGAATTCAAAATACGTAGCACTAAGTGAACAAGTGCACTTTGACAACATTTAAAAAATATATATAAAATATAAAATATAAAATAAAATCAGTTTAAAATGAACAAACTGATTAAAAAGATGATAGACCAGAAACACAGTTGTAGTTCTTTTTATGGTGCAGTAGTAGTTTGGCCGGAATTCATTGGTCGGACTAACATTGACTGACGTATTTGCCCCACCACAAGCAGTGTTGAATGATCCAAGTCCTCTTGTTTTTATCACTTTCATCCTTTTACCTTGAGTGGTGCAACATTTTTCCAGCATTTATTCTGAACAGGTATTTCCAGACAAGGTCAACTGAGTCAAGACGCACTCCCATTAATTATCTTTATAAATGATACATGAGAAGAGTTCAATCAATCTACTTAATTTCACACTACAAAGGCAAAATAAAAAGATTGAATTTCCAACATCAAAATCAGCCATAATATGCTTTGGCATATAAAATACTCAGTTCCAATAAAGCAGCATAAAGCATCTAAAAATGTACGTTCGCTACAGTCTTTAGAGGGATTGAACCAATTATGCTCTTCTAAATAGATTTAATTTGGGACTTTATTTGTGAAGGGGGGATCCGAGTCATTTTTTACTGCTTTAAGTGTTACATGCTGCATGTGTTACTATTATCCCGGTGTGTACCTGGCCATGGCCTCTGACACCGCTATAAAATACAAAGTATTGATATGATGTTACAAGTGACACTTATTTACAGAAACATTATTAGGCATTGTTTTTACTGAAAAACTTTAATTGGATGCAGTGCCACTCAGAAAAAAGGCTTGAAATGAAATGAAACCAGTGATGAACTACACAGGGGCTGTTTTTAAATGTTAAGAGAACAAAGAAGAGTTTTAAAAATGATTCTGTAAAAATGGGACATTGTGCCTCATGGCAGCAGGAAAAGCACAGGGTTTGAATCGTGAAGTCAGTGAGAGCTGAATTCCATTTAGCTGTTTGAATTTGAAATTCACACCACATTTCAGGGTTGTGGTATTGTGCATGCTGTCACACTGTTACACCGTCATGGCAGAACATAGCCACTGTGAAAAGGCCTGCAGACACACATAACGTATAATGTGCTGTCAGCTACAATGCCAATAAGAAGTACTTATTTTAAATCAAGTTACCATCTTTTCCTGGACCTAACTGAGCCATGACCATTATCATAGTAACCATGGTGATGATGGATGTAGGTAGGCCTCTGTCATTACACTTTGCATGTTTATTATTGTAACCATGACAACCAACATCCTGTACGCCTGCCGCTGTAGGGGTGCGATTTCAGGAGACACTGCTATGGGTTGTATCAGAGGGTTGTTGGTTGCTCAGGTTGGAGGACTGGTTGGTTTTCCTGGGTTTGTTGATTTCTTTTTTTAAATCCCGTGTAATCAGATGCCATGCTGTATATTATTAGATATTCTTTTTTAATATTTTTGTGTAATCCTCTCTGGCCTAAGGCAGTAACTTATTGCACTTCTGCCCAGTAATGAAAACACCTTTAGTGACATACTGATACACACTCATCTATGCTGGGTGGTTTAAAATGTGCCCAGTCTCGTAGGTGTCAGTGGTAATGTAGGTGTTAGGTTTTTTTTGGCTGCAAAGTGAGTTTTGAGCTGCCAAAAATTTCAGCAGATGACCAAGTAATAGTTGAGTCATTAGTATTGATCATTTTCCTATCAACCCCGCTCGATAATCTGTGGCCATTTTGTGCTGAGGCAGGAGACGGGAATAATCGAAACAGAGGTGACTCTGTTATCTAAGGTTTCACAGTGGACAGAAATGGAAGAATCATGCTATGCTGCTTCCCGTCTTTCACCGCAGAGAATACATCCATCCCTCACAACAAGCATGATGGAAGGTTACATTGCTAGAAAGAGTAAAGCGATTTCAGTCTCTAGTTTTTCATTCACTTGAAACAGCTGCTTGTATTCCTGTGGGGGAGCCTCAATAATCCCTGCTGGACTGCCAGTCACTCAGCGACCTGCTGCTGGGAGTCAGCATGCTACACAGCTTTGACCTTGCTAATAATAACATACAGTACACAATGCTCAGTGCTGATGAAAAGGTGATGTCAGGGCTGTGTTCCTCTGTCCAGCTCCAGTCTCTTTGTGTTCCCCGGCTGTGTGGCATCTCCTCATGAATAAATTGTGACTTTGCATCCTGTGCACAGAGTGGCTTTTCTTGTTACCACGGAGGTGGAGGAGGCTAAAAATTTCATGACTGCTAAATTATTCATGCCACTGTCAGATGACAAAAAACAGCAACATCCTGAAAAATATAATCTGTTAGAAGAGGAAGATAAGTGGATTATTGGTGGGAGACAAAGGAACGTGAAAATGTCAGAATTATAATAATTTGCGCTGTGGGCCTGGTGTTGGAGGACGGCTGGGTAATTGGCTTTCATGCTAAAAACTCTGCAGCACAGATGGTTAAAATACAGTGACAGCATCCTCTGGTCACAAAAGGTCTGTATTCCACATCTCTAGGGAAAATGGAAGACTAGAGTAAAAAGGGAGAACATCACGCATGAAACACCATGAAACACCATGAACAGTGTTTTCATGTGTGGATGAACTGTGTATCTGCTGCTTCACAGGTTTGTCCCTTTTTCCGAGCAAGCCCTCCAAACTAAACAAATACAAAATACATTGTCATCTGCCTCTAAAAACCTATATTACAATTTTCTGCTCCAGTGCCTTTCAGTTTATTACAATTTGGTTTTTATTTTTGAAGCTAGCTGTCAATCCTATCAAAAGACAGGTGGTCAGTCAGGCTGGAAACAAACCCTGAGGTTAGCCAATGCCTGGAAGAGAAAATAAAAACAGGTGGTGAGACCATCAGCTAAACAACCATCGACCTGAATAAACTTTCTTCCTGGTTCAACTTTGATCTGCTGTACTGCCATGCTATAACACAACCATGGTTTTTGTTTGCAATTGGGGTTTATTAGCGACATCAGGGTGCTCTCACTTTTAATTTTACCTTCAAATAAATTGGTAGATAACAACATTTTTTTGTAGCTCAGAGAAAGTTAGGTTTATGCACAAAAATAAAAACTTGGATAAGGGTTAGGGTTAGGGGTAAGGTTAGGGTTAAGGTTAGGCACTAGGGTGTTAGGAGTAGGTCATGATAAAGAGAAACCAGTGTAGGTTGTTGGTAGGCAACAGAAAATGAACAGGAGGACAGGGAGTCCAAGTAGATATTGTCATTGGTCTACTCGGTTCTGAGGAACCAAGACCCGACCTGGGACCCAAGTGGCTAATGAAGTGGCTGGAGGAGGGTTTAAATACAGTTTTTGTTAAATGAAAATGAGTTCTTTTCCCATCTCATCAAGGCAATCGTCACACGGAGCTGATGTCATATGACATTCAAACACTGTTCAGATGTTTTTCTTGAAATAGAAATTACATTGTGTTGTTTCGATCTATCACCCAGTTGGTTGCAAAACTGGGGGTGTAGGAGGTGGAGACAGGACTTTGAGTCTTGAAGCATCTAAACAAATTATTTTGGTTTCTATGCCAAACTAATTGTTAGGATATTATTATTATTATTATTATGTCGCTGCTTTCTCCACCTTAATTTGTTAATTGATAAATTAATTAAGTGATTGAACTGATTGCGCATTGTGCTGCTGCCCCTCTATGTGGCTGCACAGTGCAACCACACAGTTTCATTTTAAACACAAGCCCTATTGTCAGTGATATTTATACATATTTCACAACCCTGCAGAGAATGTCTGTTTGTTAGTGTCCTATACTTTAACTTTAATGCATCTTTTTTATGAACATATAAAATATGTTCCTCATTGAAGAATTGTCTAGCCTGGTTCCACAGCTCCAATGCTGCCCATGTCTCCAGTTTGCAATTCAAATGTAGTGTTGTGCCCACTGTGCCTTTTTCAGGGAATCAGAGGGGTGGGATCAGGTGGGATACAGCGGAGGTGAGACTGGTCTAGTTGGACATGTAAGTGAATTTACAATAAAAAATCGTTGGCATAATATTTCAATCTTCATGAAAAATGCAATGTTTTCATTTCTGCTACATCCACCACCCTGACCTCCACATACTCACAGCCAGCCCCACTACGTAACAGACACACTACTCCCTGTGCTGAAGATACCATTTGCAAAATTTATACAAAACATCCATCTCCCTAGCTACGTCATTTAGGTCTTATTGGTGGATGCTAGGGAGCTCTCAGGCCAGATGGGATATGTAATCTCTCTAGCACATTCTGGGTCTAACCCAGGGTCCCAGTCCCAAAAATGCCTAGAAATCCTTCAGAGGAGAGGCGCCCAGGAAGCATCCTGATCAAATTCCCAAACGACCTCGAGTGACTTAAGGAACAGTGGTTCTCTCTAAGTTCTATGGTTCATTCACGACCCAAATCCCATGTCCATGAGTGAGGGTTGATGTAGACTGAATAGTAAAACAAGGGCTTCGCCCTCGTCTCCATGATAGTTTGGTACAAAGTTGGCATCCTCCCAGTTTACTAAGTTGTTCTAACCAAGTCACTCAACAAATCAGTTCAGAAGAACTTTCTGGACAGTCAGAGCCCTGTTCATTTTTCATACATTACCAAACACACAACAAAACAAACAACATCATATCCATCACATCTAAGGTACGGAGCAGATTTAATAAAAGACTAATATTGTCTCCAAATAGCAATGCACCGCTGGTACACATACACCCAGGGACAGTGTGAACACTCTCCCCAGCTGATGTGGCTTTTTGTCAAACTGTGGGAGGAATAATTGAGTTTAAGTATTAGGCTGAGCAGTGGGAGACAGAGTAATATGTAACAGGATAAAGGAGGAGGGAGAGATTTTTCCCTGTGGGCTGAATCTCCAGACTCCTCCACTCCTTGAGCCACCATTTTGATCAAATTAACAATCCTCTTCACCCATCTTGCCCTCCATCCTCCAGCTCTCTCTGTCCTAAAGAGATTAGACCACTTCAGGAACATTATTCAGATTGTTTATCATTCTCGGCTCCAATTGAAATTAAGTGGATTCTGTTACACTGAGGGCTTCTGCAGAAATCTGGATCACACTTTTTCTCTGCCTCTCCTTTCACCTCAGTATTATTAGCTTCTGTTTCTCCAAGACTTATTTGTGTGTGTTTGAAACTCAGTAAATGATTATTTATAGTGCTTTTTCTGCCTCTAATACAACAGCAATTACATGTAAAATGTAGAAAATAAGCCATTTAACCTTGAAATAAATAACTCCCAGTCGACTTATTCTAATAACATAATGGTATGAATCAAAAGATGAATTCCATACATTTGAAACACAGGCGATATATTGGTGTGTAGGTTTGTTCTGGATGAATTAAAGGTGTGTACATGTTGATTAGTAAACAAGATTCAGTGATTACTCATGGGCTCTTTTGGAAATGTTAAAATCTGTCATGGCCCTGATCGAATGGTGTGATAAAGCCTTTGTGCAGCTTAATGTATTACAACAATGACCATCGTGTTTGTGCTTATGTGTTTTTGCTTTTGCCTTATATTATTCTACTATATTAAAGATCCCATATTTTACAGTTTACTGGTGTTTTATTTGAAGTTTGGAATCTGTAAGAAGATGTATTTGTGGTTTTAAGAACCAAAAACCATCTCAAAAGCTTCTCTCTGGAGCTTTAGCAATAACAAGGTGTTTTGTGTCAGTCTCTGAGCCTCTCTTCTGATTTGTTTCTGAGTGCCGCATGTCCATGCCAACCACAGGTAACAGATTCTAGCTCACCAGTATATGCAAATGACAAAGGTCGGTGCTGAAATGAGTCGAACAGATGGTCAAATTTGACCAAAATCCTCTGGTATTTCAGAGAAAATAAACTAAACACTGGTGTCTAACATTAATGTCCTTGGAAAGGCTGTGCAGCGATGTATTGGCTTCCTGCCATTCAGTGATTGTGCAGTTTCCTACATTGTTCTGTCTTGTAGTTTAACAGCTTGCCAATGTTGTATTGCAAATAAAGTTAAACCAAAAACAAAAAAGGTTAGATATTGGGTCTGTGTGGGGCATGCTGGGGGGCATGGCTGAGGGCAGTGACTGTATAGACTGTATAAACTCACAGAAGTCCTGATGTTGTTCTAAGGCAAAGTTTCTGAGTATGGGCTGTTTAAGTTTCTCCATTGATTGAGCATTTTGATACTTTCACAGTATTCATATATAGCACAATGACCAGTTTTATAATCAAGTAAGACATGGAAGTTTCAATATAAACAATATGGGACCTTTAACTGAATTGAAATTGATTAGAATAAACTATAATATCAGGGTTGGGCAACATGACAAATACATTGGAAATAAAACATTGTTCCAACAAATGTGAAGTTCAGAGGTTCATACAAAATTGTTGCACTTCTCACCTTCTGTCCAGTTCATACCGGACTGGCTTCATGGGGTTTAGGTCTGGAGACTGTGCTGGTCTTCCATCATGTGAAGCCTCCGTCTGGTTCTTCTAAGGCTTTGGCTCATAATCTTGCAGTAGGATTAACCCCTGACCAACCAGTCTGTCTTCCCTTTTCTCACCATTCTGACAGCAGTATACAGTCCTACTTCCTGCAGTGCGGTGTTGCCCTGAGCATCTGAGGCTGTAGTAACACAGTTTATTCCAACACTGCCTTTGTACAGGCCGAGGGTTTGTCAGTCATCAACCTGTAGGAATTGTTTGTATTGACTTTCAAAGCATCATTTACTTCCATTGCTGCAGGAAAACTGGAAGTTAACCAATTTCTTAATTAAGACTTGAAGTGCTTAAATTTCAATAAAAACTTTTGCTCTGACATACTAAAAGTATAAGAAATGGCTTAATGGAGTTGAGTAAAGTGGAACCAATTTTTCAATAAGATAGCTAAACCTTGAAAAGGGCATGTTTGATTATTTGTCAGCTGTCTATAATGTCAGTGTTTGACTGAACTAAATCATCATAAAGAGTAAACAGAGAAACTGCCCTCAGCTAATGTTTGGAATGGATCCTCGAATGGTCTCGAGGGCACCCTGTAGTGATGTTCAGCCACCTGCATATCACCGTGCTGGGATTAGATCAAAACTGTTTCATGCCACAAAGGCCATGAAATTCATGAGCAAAATCCTTTCATGTGATCCTGATAACACAGATGGATACTTGCAGCCATTCATGTAGATTAATTTCGTCACATCCATTGTTAATTAGTCGAGATTGGTGAGAAACTGTGATTATCAAATGAGCTTAGTGTATTTAGCTGGGACTAATCCCTGGCTTCCCTTGTTTATGGGATTTGATAAGGAAGACAGCGGTGAGTCAGCTGGAGAGGTGACAGAACAACTGGATTTACACAGCAAACCCACATGCAAGGCACGGGCTGAAACAGAGCCGAAACACAGATTAAACCTGTTTCAGATCTCACTGTGATCCTGCATTATCATTAAAGAATACCATTGAGCAGAACCACAGCATATTGTGATGTAAGGCCTTGGTTCCTGTGTTTTGAGGAAACCTTAAGGTTCTTTTTTATTGCATTCAACAATGAGAAGTAGCAGCAAAATGTTTTCAGCCTTCAATAGTATCACAATTATACAGCACAGAAGCCCATTAAATAGCAAAAGCACAGGTGAATATCTGCAAGGTACTTGTTGTTACGCCTAGCAACCTCATGAGATACTCTCACACAAGCACTCGAACAAGGTGGTGACTGGTTCACTATAAAATGTATACAGTTAAGATTTACTACTCAAAAACATTTTTATATACAGGATATGGATACATCAAATGAATAGACATTCTGTAGTAAACAGGGAGGCCTTGCAGAGTGTCCAGTATCCATTTTATGTCGGTGACGAGACTGTCCTCCTGTAAAAAACAAGCTCATAGGTCGTCTGTCAGCGGGTTATCATGACCCATAGTTAGGTTTTGTTGCTAGGTGACATCTAGTGGTCGTAGTAATTATGACCAGAGTGGGGTGACCTGTTAGCTGATTGCTTAGGGTGTGTACCACATGAGCTGATGCTCTTAGCAGCCGAGTTGCCAGATCAACTCATGACTGGCCTGACTCTTTCCTGCATGTCATTCCCCCTCTGCCCCTTTCCTGAGAGTCTCTACTGTCCTAAAAAAATTAAGGCAAAAATGCCCAAAAAAAAAATATATATAAAAAAAATGATGACAGGAGCAAAGGAAAAAGTGTGGTGATGTAGTTTATAGAGTGAAGAAGTCCACGTCAGGAGGAAGTTGGGGTGGATGGATGGGTCAACAAAACACAGGAATATGCCCATTATTATAGTAACCATGGCGATAACAATAGGTATGCTATAGATGAATTAAGCAATGGCTCTACCTTTGCATAGGCCAAGTGACCCAGGGTGTCAGGGAGGCCATCATCCATCAGGATGATGAATATACACAGCAAAATTCATGGAAAACCTGGGAAGGAGATTTGAAGGATTCTGGACCTATGTGCTGGATGGGATGACAAAGGAATGGACAGATCAAATGACTGACACCCTCTGACAAGAACTCTAATTTCTTCTGCTGCATGAAGTCTGCTCAGTGGAATCTGATCCAAATGTCCATTTAGCACCAATTCAGTTCAGTTTTCCCATCAGTCAATTTTTAAACATGTAATCAGTTATACTGGATCATGATTGATATCATACAGCATACATGCAACCTGTCTTACTGTTTATCCTCACTTACACCACTCAGTCTGGTGATGACAGCCCAGATGGCCCAGAGTGGAATGTGGTGTGTTGTCATGCTGCTGTATGTTGCTGTAGATGAGTATCTGAGTGCATTTCAGTGTTGTTTATTTAGGGCTGTTCTCCATCTGCTGCTGCACCCTCCAGGGTGTCACCTCGTCACAGTCAAGCTGCTTGATTGGCTGTTTCTAGGTGATGGACAGTCTTGGTATTGAGCAGGTGGCACCCTGCTGCAGTGACAAGCAACTGCACTTTTCTCAGAAAGTGTTTGTCAGGTGTGTTTGTGTGCACTATTAGGCAGTGTGTTTACTTAAGGCTTAACGTTGAATAGAAAACATTTATTTCCAGCCTATTTAATTTATTTGATTAATATCTTCTTCAAATATGCATGAAATGTTCCCAGCAAATATTTTAAAGCCGAGAGGTGTTGATTCAAAATGTGTGTACTGTAGTTAAAAAAAGAATCTTCATAAAAAACACAACTAACTAACTGAAGCTCTCACACAATCAGGGCCTTACACCTACATACGTCTGATAACAACTCAAAATTCTTTCCCAAATGGTTTTGTCTGAAGTTTTTACAGCATAAAAAAAACAAAACAAAAACAAAAAACATTTGTTTCCTTCCACATCAAAGCTCTACTGAGTAGCTTTGGTCTCAGTTGTTAACATTTCTTAAATAGACTTCTTATTATATTTGAAGAAAAACTGAACCCAGATGCAGACCATACAAAAAGGGGGTTGGTGGGTAAAAGGGTAATTTGAAAATGAGAACTGACTTACATAACAGGCGGCGCACAACTAAGAAATAATCCAAGATCCAGGTGAAACGCAGAGAAAACAGAGGCACCAGGTGACACTAACCCCCAGTTCCAAACAGAAGACTCACAGACTCACTCCCTTTGATGCGTGTTCTTGCTAAGTCTGTGATGGCTTAGGGCTGTCCCATTGACAAATCGTTAAGTGGTTGAGGTACTCGAGCCCTTTCTGTGCCCTTTCCATAAGTGGGCATCTTCGCCGACTTTGCCTGAGGGAACTGCCTACAGTTCACAGCACTGTGACTTGAAATATGACATTACCAGGGGAAGCCCGACCATAGAAGGGGCATCCAATTCAAGAAAGAAAAAGTTTGCATGTAAGTGTTAATGCATAGTTTGGTGATTCATTAATAGTACAATGCGTAGTTGCTCATTCCATGATAACATAATAAATTCCAAATATATTTTCATTACATCAGGGGATATTCCAAGAACATGGTTTTGGTAACTTAACGTGATAAGTTGCCAAGTAATGTCCCATTCTCATTTATACCATTCTGAGCCCTTGCCACCTCTGACACTCAATCACTTACCAGCTGATGTCAATAAAGGGCTCAAGACTCAGGGCTTGAGATGTCAGGGGGGAACTGGGAACTGGGGGTAAAACTCACAATGTGAGCAGGTAACAAGACACAGGAGTAACGCATCTAGGCGGGGCAGACATCCACAGCAACAAAGACAGGAAGTAAAGCAGCAGTGAACACAAAAGGAAAGCTGCTTGAAAATAAAACAGGAAATGAGCAAACATCCAACATAAAGAGTCCAAACAAAGTCAGCACAAAGGGGCAGACCATGACACTTCTTTAAAGGAACAGGATACTTATGTTTGCTGTCTTACTGAAAGTTAAATGAAAGTTGAATTGAATTTCAGGATTGAGTGACAAAATAATCACAACTCAAGGTGCATACTGACCCCAAAGTCAAGACAGACATGTTAAACCTATATAGCACAAAATTGGGATTTCAAATGATAGGTTCACATATTTTGAAGTATATCTTAGGACAATACTCACTGTTTGTTCAGGCACCATAGTATCAAACCTCTGGGCTGAGTACAGTCACTGAGCCGGGCTACATACAGAACTCTATTAACTTGAGGTGGTGGGCATTTCTTCACTTTGGGCAGAACTGGGCTAGCTGTTTGCCCCTGATTCCAGTCTTTATGCTAAGCTAGACTAACCATGTCCAATAACTACATCTGTAAATATGGTCTGCATTAAACCTGTACTTTGACAGGCTTCATTCTCAGAAGATACAGGCAGCGAACTAATCAGGCGAATGCACCAGAATTAGTTGAAAACAGTCCAGACAGGTCAGGTCTGAACACAACCGAGGCCGGCTGCGATAAAAGGGCTCTGCGTGTCCTGGTTTGTGTGCCGAGATGTAGAAAAGAACAAAATGAAATGTTGCACCTCTGAAAACATTTGGTCTCTTTGTGTTGCTGAATGTCATGACCTGCAGTGAATGAGTCACAGCTTATTAGTGAAACTGTTAAACACAATAGCAACACAGCGCTGAGCAAAGAAAGAAGCAGAATTTGTTTTGAAACAGGAACACACATTGTGAGATGGTTACAGGATTTTCTTTATTTTTTTCAGCTTGGCAGATAATATCTTTCTGGGGACACATATGAGGAACAGGGGACGCTAATGAATTCTTCTATCACATCTGCTGAGGAGATCTCCACACGGCTGCTATTTACAGCAGGCTGATGGAGAGCTGCACTGTCCTCACACGTTAATTGCTGACGCTGCCAGATGCCAGCTCTGTCTCCTGGTGGGATGGACACTATAGACTGCTTTTGTCTAAAAGAGGAAAATACAGTATTCTTTATTGGACGTGTAAAGGGTTAACAACTAAGTTAATTGAGTGTAGAGGTTAAAAAAACAAAAATGTTAAAAATACATTGAATTCATAGAGAAGAAATTATTAAAAAAACGGTGTGCTGTAAACGGAAAAAATGTTGTAATTTAAGTAGTTAGACAGTTCATTATGTGTTAAAACAAACACTGAGTGCATTAAAAATTGTGCTTGAAATGGTTTAACAAAAAAAAAAGAAAACAAGACACCCCTATAAATGTTTTTTTTAAATTTCATTTTATCGTATCAGAAAATGGGATTTCAGTGCTCATGTCATTGTACTGTTGTTGTTTTCGGTAGTAGCGCGATACTCTGTCATGTAAGTAGGGGGTGCCTTACGCCGGAGAGAAACTCCAAACCCCTCGGCAGGTCTTGCAGAATAAATTCTGCAGTCCTGCTGTACAAAGGCCGATGTCGCTCTGCCTTTTTGTCTTCACATACAGGTGGGGTTAACTTCTCCGAATGTACATGTCTGTGTTTTAAAACAAGTTTCAAGAGTATTGACGTTATGTGGGGAAAGAATAGAGAGTTTCAACCGAGCAATTTTGAGTTCTAACTGCTTTAATGTCAGTGTTTGGGTGACGGTTGCTAACTGCTAACGTTGTTAACACGGTACAATGTGAAATGTAAACAATGAAGAAAGGGGTTTGTTTTGTGTTGTTTGGTTATGGTGACGGGCAGAAGCGTCACGTTTATTTATGGTTTGTAATAATTGATAATGTGCATGGTTGGTTTATGAGAATAAATTCTGCAGTCCTGCTGTACAAAGGCCGATGTCGCTCTGCCTTTTTGTCTTCACATACAGACCGTGGCGGCAGAGGCCATCGAGTCCCTCCCTGACACCCCTAGGTCAGGAGGGTAATAGACGCTACAGTGATTGCTTGTTGCTGTCTTCGGATTCTCACGATTCATTTTTCATATCACTCCCTCTTACTTTAACTTCTTCTTGGATTCTCCCATCATCTGCCATCATCTTTGAAAATATGTCCATATAACAGGTGAATTTTTAAAAGAAAGGCAAATGTTTGTCTGGTCACATCCGACAACACTGGAACAATGCAAACTATCAATGCTTTATAGAGCAAATTGATTTGCATTTTAAATAGCCAGGAAAGAGAAGAGAACCCACTGCAACCACACCAGCCCTGTAGAATCCAATAGACTGATTAGGAGTCATCACCAAAGAGCTAAAATGATGTAGTCATAAATTACAGTTTTCTTGAAAATGACACATTTGGATCTCTGCTCCATCGAGACAGCTTTATGTCCTGTGTTACCACATTCACTCAGTCATTCAGACAGACAGACCATTAGCCCTCATTATCTCCCACCGATCAGTCTTTCAAATAAGCAGCAGAGAGAGGAGAGGGGCCAGAGAGAACAGACGACAATAAAGAGCAATTAGAAGATGACTCAACTGAGCTGTCAGAGTTTGCAGAGGGTGACACTGAAAAAGAGAGAAGAAATATAATTACAGCTGAATATGGTTTTGTTTTTCCTAATAAAGATTTTTTTCTGGCTAAACACGATTATACATCCTGGACAATCTTACTTTGGCATATGATCTACTTTTGAGATGAAGTGTACAGATTGTGTCACTAACAGTTTCTATATTTGGATTTTTCAGGAAGTTCAGAAGCTGCTAATCAGCCCACTAACTGCAGCTGGCGACGGCAGTCCTGGCTCTGCTCTGCAACCTTGGCCAGTTTGGTGTAGCGCCACATGTAGCAGTTCTACCCCTGAGGAGAACAAGAACCACTGACACCAGCTGCAGTCCAAGACGCTGGAGTTACAGTGTGTCTATGGGACAGGAGACGAGCCAACTCTGAAACTAAAAGACTTACATACAGCACGACATGAATAACAGCGTCGTCGAAACAAATTTTCCATATGAGCTAAGCAGAAAGTGTAAATCAAAAATTAAAAACATTGGTGAAGAGTAGTGGTGAGTGGACAAATGTGTGAAAGAGGCGTTAAAGTGGTGGAAAGACATGAAATCACAATTTGACAATGACAGGCTTTGTCTCCAGGCAACCGTATGCACAACTAATCATATGATCACATGAGTTCAACCAAATCTGTGGGGAGACTCGTCACTCAGATCGTGGATTGTTTAATCTACCCAAAAGGATTGTCACATGATCTTTTGGCCAGATTGTCCACCCCTACACCTGAGTGTGAGTGGAGGTAACTTCTGTCAACTATCAAAACACAAAAGACACAACAAGAGGAGGCTACAACATTAAGTATTAAGAAATTCCATTGAACATATTTCAGACAGAACTGATTAATATTCTATATTAACTGATTCCTTATGAGACTGTGATGGTCTCTGCCTAACCAGCTATGTATTTGTTGTGGACAAGTTACTGTGCTCATGTGTTCTTGAAGGTAACAGAGGGAGGTGATCATGGCAGCCAGCTTTGGAGCACCTGGGCTGCCGCGTCCACTCTCTCTCATCAGGACTCATCCCTGCCAGTGTCTGCACGTTGTCTTTGGTTTGGTTTTTATTTTTATTTTTGCTTCACAACACTCACAGATGCACATTTACTGTACATCACTGATATTACAGATTGACACACCCCATATTTGTGTTTGTTTCTTCATCTTATTCCTTTTATTGTAATAAATATTCAAACTAACCATCAGCAGCTGTGTCCATTCCTTTTTATATACAGTCTATGGTCCATTCCAAAGCCTGAGACAGAGGTTATGAGGTTATAACAGATTGGGGGCTCTTCCCACCTTATTTCAGTTTGTGCTGTGACATCTAGGTAAGACTTGTAGCTGTGGGTTTTTGAACCTGTTCTTATTTGGCTACCTGGTTTTGCGGTTTGGTGCTTTGGGCTTTAGTGCACATGTGCGTACAGTCTGTTTGGAGTGCATGTGGCGCAGCAGGATACAGGATACAGGATTGAAAACTGTATGTCCGCAGGATACAGGACATACAGTTTTCAATGAAACAGTATTATTAGTAGATTTAATATATAAGAATGACTTAACTTATCCTTAAATTTATACATTTTTAAGCAAAATTGAACAACATTATGTTCAGAATATTCATCATCATGTTTTGTTTTGTCTGCAGTTTGTCAACTGTACGAGCTTAGCTTGTCTCAATGAGCCTCTGATCAGCTAACAATGTTTAATGAGGAACTTGGGATTTACATCACTGGCATAATGCTGCATCAGTCGGAACCAGTTAAGTTTACATTAATAGTGTTATGTAAACGTGTCATTCAAATGGAAATTCTTATTTTCAGAAAAAAACAATATTTATTTTCTAACCTGTTTCTGATATTTTCTGCCATGCTTCACATCCTTTACTCATGTACAGTACAATCCAAGAGTAGAGTTATTGATTCAGATATGCACAAATTAACTGTTACACCATTCTTCACAGTAAAATTGTTGCCATCATAACCACCTCCTGTCAATCCCAGAGTCACAGTGGACCCAACCCTAACCCTAGTTTATTATATTTGGGGTCAATTTGGTTGAACTTTGGCCCCAAGATACGGTGGTGCCCTTCACATTCATGAGAGAGAGCAGATGTTCTCTCCACTGGATGTTAATGGTCAATGTTGAAATTATTTCTTAATGTTTCTTGAACATTAACAAAAGATAGACAAACTATAAAGGATCAGTTCCCTTAATCAGTAAACGTAAGTAATTAGCTTGTCTCAGTCATACACTTATTTATGTCTTATCAGGGTGATGTTGTTAAAGTTATCTCAGCCACTGGTGGAAATTTACTAAGTACATTTACTTAAGTACTGTGCTTAAGTAAATGATGCTTCATACTTTGACTCCATTACATTTTAGAAGAATTGTTAAGTAAATATTTTTTTATTTACTTTAAAATTAACTTAAATATCTATTAGTAGTTGAGAAAAAACAAAAAAACAAAAAAATATCTGTTTCTAAATAAGAAGCAATTTAAATTAGCTCCATAATTATCCAATAATACAACAACACTGACACTGACTATATATTTGAGTTGAAATACATTTTATTTGTGATATTTCTGCTTCAGTTTCTGTCCTTAATTTACATTTTTAATGCATTTTTTAATGAAGTATTTTTATTGTGTAGTATTGGTATTGATGTAAATGATGTGAATACTTCCATCACTGATATTTGGCCTTGGTTTGAAACTTCAAATTTGTGACAAAAAGCCTGTTAAAAAAAAAAAAACATGGGCATTTACCTGACAGGGGGAACCAAAGCAGAAGATGAATTGTGGGAAATGGAGGCTCCTGTTTTAGACTCATTATGGACTGAAACTTTTTTTTTTAATCTGTCTCTTTCAAGACCCTGGACTTTATATTACTGTAACACTAAATTGCAGTGTAACCCTTTAATGAGTGTGTGGGATGCCTGTAACTTACCCCCTCCTCTACACAGTCTCCAAACACGTGGCAGCACATTCTCCCTGCATTTAATTCTGGTGATTTAAAGCTCCCATATTTTACACTTTTCGTTTGTTTTATTTGAAGTGTGGAGATCCATAAGAAGAAATATTTGTGGTTTAAAGTTCCAGAGTAGTTTTACATCTCCTCTCTCCGGCTTCTCCCTGGAGCTCTAGTAACAACAGGTTGGTGAGCCAATCAGAAGTGAGGCTAAGAGCTTGACTTCAGGTAAATGCTGAGAGAAATCAAATCCTGCAAGGTTGGATGGTGGGTCCAGGTGGGTGGGGCGTGGGGCGTGGAGTCCTGACGGCTGGTTTTAAGGCTCAGTTTCTGAATACAGGCTGTGTGCATTTCTCTGTAGACTGAAGCTTTCACAGTATTAATATAGAACCTAGTTCTGTCATCAAAAAACACATGGACATCTACCTTTAGACTGGATGGACCTTTAAGAAAGATAAAACTTCAGATTTTGGTAGGCGTATTCTTTGCATTAAGATGCATGTGTAAAATGTTGTTATATCTCATTGGTAATTGATGTTTTGATAAAAAAAAATTCACCTGTTGACATGCAGTCAGCGACCAGACTGGTGCGCGTTTGTCGTGTCATAATCTAACTTGGGTCGCATCCCTCCTAATCTGCAGGCTAATGCCTTATAGCAGTGACAAGCAGACAATTTACACATCGCATCTCCACCGTGAGCGACAGTAAATCGACACACACTTGGAGTGATCACAGAATCCAGCAGCATGTCCGTCACTGTGAGTGTGATTGTGTGTGAGAGACAGTCTGTGATTCTGTGTATGGGGGTTTCACCGAGGGAGAACCCCGTAGCTCTGCATTCGTAACCGTATTTCTCCAGCTACCTTGGCTGTGTGTATGTGTGAGTGAGTGTGTGTGAGAGAAAGAAAAACATGAAAAAGTGTGAGACTGTGTGAGTGTGTGTAAAAAGGAAGCTTGACTTGAGTGTAAATGGATGTAGTTTATTTTGGTGCTATGCATCTCTGTGAGTGGAAACGTATATGTGTGATTGTGGGGGTTGTGTCGGTGTGTGTAAGCACTGTGTGTAATTACTAACACCACTCTCAGCTCTCAGTGTGGACTGCAGGTAAAATACCATTAACCTCTGTTGCAGGGCTTCACAGCTACCGGAGGAGGAGGGGAAGAGGGAGGAGGCAGACCAGCAGGGAGAGCGATTACAGCCACTGTTGTTGGCCACTGGAAGCTGCCCACTACAGCTGCAGTCATGTACTGTTGGCCGCTGAGGGGTCTTATATGTAGTCACAGGATGTCAGGTGTGTTGTTTCACCTGACCCCAAAAACTGAAAAGGTTCAAAGATCAAATACCAGCCAATTTAAAAGAAATATATATATATATATGAATATATAAATAAATTATAAACAGTTTAAATTATGCATCACTTTAAAGTAACATTTTTAGTACAATTTAAGTCTTGTTTTTCAGGGCTGTGGCTCAGTACAGCGGGGCATCCATTAATACAAAGGTCAGTGGTTCAATTATCCGCCCATCCAGTCAATATGTCCAAGTTCCTTGGGTAAGATACTTAAACCCAGACTGCCTCTGCTGTATCATCAGTGTGTGAGTGATGGAGAAAGTGCTGCAAGAATCTGGCTTGTGGTGTAAAGTTGCTTTCATTGCTGAGAGCAGTCCATTTCAACATTTAAGTTACTGTCTGTAATTGTTGTAAGGAGTAGTCTTTTTTCTTTTGTCTTTCACACTTAACATGGTGACAGTGTTTCTACTGGGAGAAATGATGGTCAAAAATTAGGCAGCGCTCTCAAGCTAGTTCAAGCAGTCTGTCCTCACATGGCAAACTGATCTCACTATCCAGTACGCTTTTGCTGCTCACTCAGTTGCTGAATAGCTGCAGTGACACCGCTCACCAGAAAGCCATGATGTCACTTCTTGCTGGTGCATCACAGTCTAACTGTTCTGGTCTGTGATTCCCCGATTATGGAACTCATCTGTTCCAAGAGCACCACCTCTCCAAACACCTCTAACACCCTAACATGCCTAATTAACACTTAATATATGTTTTTGGTGCCCTTCTTTACTTCTCATTGCACTTTACCTTATTGATTGTACTTAGTACTTACCTCAAGGTCTCCTACTGCACTGCAGCTTTAGTGTTGTCTCTCACTTTGGATGAAAGTATCTGCCAAATAAGCAAATCTAAATGTAAATGTAATATAATTTCCAAAGCTTGCTATGATTTTAAATCAGTCTCACAAAAGAGCAGCGGTTTGAGACAAATGAATAAACTGTGAACTTATTTCCATTTGCAACTGAGCAAAGATAATGAGTGAACAAATTAACCTGATTGTTGCTAAACTCATTGGATCAGTGATCTTTACTTTGCTCTTTTCAATAACTTCTCATTGAATGAAATGGTGTGCAATAGGGAACAGCTTGTTGCTGTTTAGCACTAGCCTAGCCAGGCTAGCTAGCAAGGTAACAGTTAGCATAGTGACTACACGCAGGGCTACTGGTGAACTGCTGTAGCTATCAAGCCTCTGGCCTCACAAATGATAATCAAATGATATATGTGAAGTTAACAATGTGAGGTTTGTGACTGCCTGACAACAACCTTCTCTTCAGTGCAAGAATTGATTTTCGCATCCTTCTTTACAATCTGCACCTCATTCATAACAGTAAATGTGTTTTACTCATAATCAATGTCATGTGAGTCACACAAAATCCTCTGAAAGCAAATGAAAAAGAGAAAAGCATAGAATGTGACAGGATGGTAATAAAGGGAATACTGATATCAGTAGGGCAAAGGAGAAAAAGTGATTGTGGATGTCATCTTTAGATGCGGTGCACCTCTGGACAGGATATTACTTTCTGCTGCTTGGGAGTCTACATTTCCTTTCTTGAGCTCATCTGGAGATTGGAGATGCAGAGACCCAGCAGCTTCTTATCTCAGACAGATAGAATTTGATATTTCCTCCATCCACAATGGACTACGAAGTCTCTCTTGCTCTCTTGGTTAGCAGTTTAATTTCCCTCACAGCAAGCGTGGTTTCTCCATACTGGTTGCAAATGAGAGATGTTCTGTCATATCTTCAGACATTAATAGCCTTGCAGACCCCTTGTCGGGCTATTTGCCAAACAGCAAGAGGTGTTGTGCTGAGCTGGTTACTTCCACGAGTCCAGAGGTCAGCTCAGCAAGGCTGAGGAGTCACTATGCAGAAGCAGCAGTGATATTACCAGAGTCAACCTTTTGTGACTGACTTGGGGGAGGAAAGGAAAGAAATGCCTTTTCATCATGTTTTGAGCTTGTGATGCATTTCCCTGTTTCTATTAAGCAATAATTTCGTTTTTCCCAAAACAGATTCACTTAATTGTGTGTTTTTTTTTTTTTGTGAGGGTGAAGTTACACACAGCTATTTTTTAAAGGTGGAGATGGTAGTGTCCTCCGTCTCACACTGCTGTTCTTCCAAATGAAGTCCACTTGCTCCTGACACAGTGCTGTAACTCCCCTCATGCTGCCTGCCAACCCTGTCTCCCAGAAATGACATTTTCATACAGCTAAACAGGAAATATATTTTGTAGGAAATGTCATCACTGGTTGGATTATGTTCAGAGGCGACACTTTTTTATTAATGAAGTGCTACAGTAATTAATGACAGCAGAGTTGTCAGAAAGTGGTTGAGGCAGTGGTCATACGATCTGTTACACCAGGACCAGGATCCACACCTGCAGTCCTGTCTGTGGTTTAGGCAAAAGGAACACTTTGTCTAAGGTTAGGGAAAGATGCTAGTGTAGATTACACATACTTTGAATAAACTGTTAGGGTTCTTCTCTGCCTTTCTCTCACTCCCTTGTGTTTCCACTGTGGTTCTCATCCCGGTGTTTCCTGTTTGTTTGTCTGTCACTGTGTGTGTGTGAGTGAGTGAGTGAATGTGCTGGGTGTGGTTTCCTGGTTCCAACTCCTGCCAGCTCTCCCTCACACCTGTGCCTGATCTCACCATATTGTCCATTCTCCTCTGTGGTAACAACACTGCAGCCAAATTCCTGCTATCTCTGTGTGAGTTTTCTCCCTGTTGTTTCTTGGATCCTGACTAACTCCTCTTCTGCAAGCCTCGACTCCAGCACCTGTCCACCACCTGCCCAGCCACTTTCGACCCCCCTGGCTTGGTTGACCTCTCCACTGTCTGTCCGTTTGGCTGCCCTGGAGGGCTGATAGATCAGCTGGTACATTATTTTTCCTCTGTGATGATCTGCCCTGAAGGACTCTTTGTGTTAGGGTAAGGGTTAGATATTTTTAATATGTTTGGACACTTCTGGAAGCTTTACATTTAATTGTTTTGGATTTGATATATTTCTTGTTTTATTTTGAAACCACTTCCCTCCTTGTGTTACGGTAGTTGACTTCCTGCCCTTGTTTTGTGGTTCCCTCCTTGTTAATTGTCTGCCCCGCCCTAATGTGTTCCACCTGTGTTCAATTACTCTTGCCGCCTTGTGCATTTAAGTCTCTCCCTTCCCCTTTGTCTTTGTCAGTCTGTCC
The DNA here is from genome assembly GCF_046630095.1 of Trachinotus anak. Lineage (NCBI taxonomy): Eukaryota > Metazoa > Chordata > Actinopteri > Carangiformes > Carangidae > Trachinotus > Trachinotus anak. Next base: position 27,574,124 of record NW_027273883.1, read on the forward strand.
TGTTGTACTTCTGTTGCTTGTTGTGTACGTTGGCTCCCCAGTGCTTTTGTTTCAGTTACTCCTCGTGTTTCCCTCCTGGATTTGCCTGTGTTAGACTTTTGTTCATGGATGGTTCTTGCACTGTTCTACCATGGTGGTCTGCATATGGGTCCAGTTTATCAAACATTACATCCTTCCTAAATCGTGAGTTTTCTGTAATTGCTCTTAGTGAAACATGGTTCAACAGAGACTCTAAAGGACCAGGTCTTTATGAACTGCCATCATAAAACTCTACTCTGGTGGAGGAGTTTCAGTCTTTATTCATCAAAACTTTGATTTTTGTTCATCAATGTGAAATTTTTTTTTTCTAAATTCTGAAGTATAGATTGAATCAGTTTTCATTGAAATTTTGTCTCACAAAAATAACAAATGTGGTCATAGGTAAAAGGCTATTTATACACCACCAGACACTGACAATTTAAACTAAGTTATAATGCATTTGAGGAACTATTTAATTTAGCTTTAACATAATTTAATTTTTTTTCTGCTGGTTACACAGTTATGTTGATACTAGGGACAATTCTTTTGGCTTGTGGGGGCGGGGGCTTATGGAGGCCTAACCCTCCTCACAAATCCCAATATAACCCCTTGGTACACTTCACAGCTCAAAGCCTCTGGTTTAATCTCTCAGCTTTATTTCAGGCTGTTTTTACACCTATAATTCAGCTCATGTGATCTGGACTAAGGCAAAAACTAGTTAGTTCAGGTCTGCATTTTGTTCACTGACATTTTATAAACAAACCAAGAAGCATAAAGTAGTAACTCACTGATATGACTGTTTTTTGTGATGTCATCCTGCATCATCAGTGCATCACTAGGATCAGTGACTGGTGCAGCTGGCACAAAGACTGCACAAAGAAATAAATGATTATGAGCTTTATTAGTATTATCTATATAAGATGCTGCATGGACACTGTCACCACCACAAAACAAATAAATGTCTTCCCCAATAACAAGCCATGGATGACCAGAGAGGTCCGACTCCTGCTGAAGGACTGCAACATGGCCTGAAGGTTGGGTGAGACAACAGTACAGCGTTGCCAGGGCAGAACTGCAGAGGGGTAACAGAGAGGCTAAGATAGCCTACAAGAGGAGGATTGAGGGCTACTTTGAAAATTTGGACCTCTGCCGTGCATGGCAAGGGATACACCACATCATTAACCATAACACTGACACCAACTTGACTACCAGCAACAGTGCCACACTAGCAGAGCAGCTCAACCTCTTCTTCAGCCGCCACAAGGTGGAGAGAACAGGGACTGTTTCACTGCACCATCAACACCTTCAGGTGACCAGGCAATCATAAAGACCGCAGAGGTAGCACGCACACTCTGCAACATTAATATCTTGAAAGCAACTGTCTGATCAAGAAGGCACAGCAAAGACTACACTTCCTGAGAGGCCTCAGGGAGATAAATCTATCACAAAAGCTGCTGGTGTCCTCTATCAGTGCTCCATTGAGAGTGTTCTCACTCATGGCATCCTGGGATGGTTTGGTAACAGCTCTGCAGCTGACAGGAAGGCTCTGCAGAGGGTCATAAATATAGCAAAAAACAAACACATACCTACCTGCCCTGAAAGACATCTTCACCGACACTGAAGACAATGTTTGCAGAGTTCGAACAGTGATTACCTGGCTGGTTAAGATACACAAACCAACACCTCAGTCCAACAGCTTTGTGTCCAGGCCAAGCTGCTCACCAGCCAGCTAGCTCTTTGACAAAGGGCTTTTTGTTAGTTTGTTTTCTGCATGGCTGCAGGTGTTTGTTTGCAAGCAGCTGTTTGGAGCAATTTATTTCAGTGTTGGAGACCTTACACTTTCAGTTTAGTGCAAAGCCATTTGAACTGTAGTGATCCCAGAAAGCAAAAATCCATTGAATCAAAATTGAGATATGGTCATGGCTTAAGATTGAATCAACATTGATGTCAGACGTTGAAAAAAACATTGAAAGCGCTCGTTATGATCAACATTGAAATAATGTTGAATTTTCAATCAGTCTCAACATTGATTCAATAGTTATTCAACTACATTATTTCAATGTTGAACATAATCAGTCCAAATATTGAATCAATATTGATTCATCTATAAATGCATTGAAATTACGTTGATTCTACATTGAAACAATGTTATTATTAAAGGACCATTACAGCACTTTTCAACCTTCATCTGTAGGTTTTAAATATGCCTCATTCAAGTCCAAAATACTCACTTTACTCTTTTGGGTGTTATATAGTTCTGCAGGGGTTGCTCAAAACTTGTGTACCAGTGACATCTGCTGTTCAAACATATGGCAGTTATTAGAATTAGTGAGCTTGATTTCACTGGTAGACAAGTTTGGAGCAACCCCTACAGAACTAACAACAACCAAAAAAGTAAAGTGATTGTTTTTGGCTTGAATGAGGCATATTAAAAACATACAGATGAAGGTTGAAATGTGCTGAAATGGGCCTTTAAGTATGATTTACCAAAGTGGTTCTCAACATTTGCGACTACATTTGGGGTGCTGAACATCAGGTTGAGAACTGCTGCTTTACTGCATTCTCGTTGAACGAAAAGAAGAGACCATTCTATTTATTACTATTTATCTAGTACTTTAATTTGAAAGTCATTTTTGCTGCCTCAAACAGCTACAAATATTGGGCTCCCATTTCTCAACAAGAAATGTTTAGAAATGTTCCAAATTTACCAAACAAAAAACAGTTCTAAAGCAATAGTCCAGTGCCTAAATGAAAACTGACATGGGCTGAATAGGCCAAATATCTATCAAGGTAACAGTTTTTATAGTCCCTCTTTTTGTTACTATACTTCCACTGCAGCTCAACAGGTAATCCTTAGGAACTATAGGACCCAGTTCAACATGAACAAAACAGATAGAAAAACAACTAATCCTTTTCTTTCCTTGGTACTCCGCCACTCCTCTCTGGCGCATAACGTAGCCACTTCTTCACAGTCTCGCTGTATTGGAATTCCAGCAACTTGCGGTCAAATTGACGAACAGCCGCTAAAAAAAGAAAAAAAAAAAAAAGGGGAAAAAAAGAGACTTGTTATAAAGGTGTGTGTGTGTATATCTATCTATCCAGAGAGAGAGAGAGAGAGAGAGAGAGAGAGAGAGAGAGGCAGTGTAGTTTTTACTGTACTAGATTTTCACTCGGCCTTAAGAATGGATGCATCTCCCTCACCATGGAATGACTCATTTATCTATGTAGATTGTGTTTCATTTCATGGTGAGGAAAATGCATCCAATCTTGTTTAATTGTGATAATCAAATTTAAGATACACTTGAATTAACTTCAATATTTGCCAAATCCATTGCAAAGTAGTAAATCTAGTCTTTTGAGATGCAGGCTCACCAAACATGCAGTCCTGCATTAGCGTGTCTTTGAAGGCCCTCTTCTGTCCCTTTCCTGCCCAGTTGAAGATGCTGGCTAGACTGTTTTTCATGGTAGAGGATAGCATTCGCCGGATCATCATGTCCGAGTTGGTCCCTCCGACTAATGCCAGGCGGGTAATCTGAACAGATAATGCAGAAAATGGTTAGTGTGCTGAAGTGTAAAGTGTACCATGTCAAATGGACAAGGTATCAGCTCATTTTTTAATTACAACTTTAATGAATTAAGACCATTTTTATTATCTAAATAAAAAATAAGACCATTACGGTGTCAAAACCAAACAACAAACAGTGCCATCAAACAAAATGGCAATCATTGGCTAAAAAAAATAGACAATTACTAAATAACAAAGAAATATTATCCCACATAGTTCTGAGCTTGTAGATCGGCCATTTTCACAATATTTCTCTGCCAAACACACAAGCAAGTGAGAAACAAATTTAATCCCTCCACTCCTACAATTACAGACATTATAAGCCCTTTGATTTGAAACAATAAATTTAAGGTCTTTCTAACTTTTTAAAGATCCACAGGATACCTACAAAAAAAATGCCTGCAGAAAAGATTGAAGCCTCGACAGATTATGAGAAAACGCTTAGTGTAAAAATTGTTCACCATCTTTCGACGGATTGTTTCCTCCTTAAGTGCAGCTTCAGCCTCATCAAACTGCTCTTCATTGGTGAGCGGCAGCACGATGGGGAACCTCTCTTCTCTCTGTGAGTCAGGTCCAGCCCCATGAATATTCAAGGTGGATCTAATGTCCGTGATTTCAGTCTTTAAAAACCTGAATGTCCCGTGACATTTGCTTCACCTCCATGAGTAGCTCTGTAAGCATTGTGGTGTTTTTATTGGCAGCAATATCTGGAATAAAAACAGTTGATTTTACATTAAATTTCAAGGGTAGATTCTCAATTTTCAATCATTTAGAATTACACTAAGCAACTCAATGATAACTGTTTGCACCCCTTACTTCTAGTAACCATGAAGTGCTTAAATTTTAGGCCTAAACACCATGACAAATTACAAGAAAAAAACATGACAAACATGGGAAAGTCACAAGAGATTGGTTTCTCAATTCAGAGGGCATCAATAAGGTTTATTTTATTTTATTTATCCTTTATTTAATCAGGGGAGTCCCGTTGAGATTGGCATCTCTTTTACAAGGGAGCCTTGGCCAAGAAGGCAGCAAACAAAAGTTACAACATCATAAAACATAAACACAACAGTACATAGATAATGAAGGGTAAGAGGTTGATCAGAAAATCATACTTGCCTTTCAACACTTGGCTAGACTCCCCTCTGTGGAATCTTCGACGTGGCGTTTCTGGAGCTGAACCTTTAAAATACCAACAACATAGCATCAGCATTTACTTTACATTAGGTCATTGTGTATTTTATGAATGCTACATGTGCAATTGCATTGCAGTTGGACAGGGGTGAAAAACGATAGCAAGCATCCCATTATTTTATGTCCACTCCTTTGAGACATACATTTTCTGATATTGGGAAATGGGCAACAGGAACACTTTGACATGACTATTAGTAGCCGACTTGTAACAAGTGTACTCAGTTACAATGGGAATATAGGTATCTTTACCTAGGCTAGGTGACCTGAACTCAGCTGATCTGGAGCCATGTGCGTAGCTGACACTGAAATCTAAAAGAAAGGACACACATCATTAATTGTGGAGATGAAAATGAATTGGAGAATTTTGCACAAAAACAAACAAACATTTAAGTTGAGTAATACATACCATTCCTTTCTTGCTGTGATGGCAAGCGAGTGTAATAGGGGCTTGAGTTATACATTGGCATTCCTAGAGAAATACAGACAGAATCAACAAAGTAAGGCCACCATAAACAGGTTCCAGCAAAACAGTGAGACACTGAATAAGCTATATGCACTTGACACTCCCACCCATCTAATTAACATTTCCAGTCAGTGCAAGGTCTCCAGTAAGGCAGGACCAGTAATCTCCCATAGAGGCACCACTGCCTCCTAATGAAACAGACTGGAGAAAATCTGAGTAGCTGAGAGAATCACATACAAGTAGCCTATTAGTCTACTTACCATCATTACAAATGTCCGTGGACTCTAACTCTGCCAAATAGCTTCCACAAAAGCCTAAAATGAGAGAACACAAAATATGAACTATGAATGTTGTAACTTGGACAAAGCACATTTACATAGGAAACAAGCTTTAATGTCCATCTCAATGTAGTAGTGTGATGTGGTTCACTTACTATTATTAGCCTGGGGAAATGAGAGTTCCTTTGCATAGCTACCTGCAGAGGCTAAAAGAAGGGAACACAAGACATGAATGGTGGATGCTGTAACTTTTAAACACATACCTCATGGTATGCTTGTATGTACTGACACAGGAACTAAATGCTTTCAAATTAAAGCTTACATGCAAAATCTCTACCATTTTAATAAGTAATGACATACCACTGCTTGCATCTGCGGGGCACTGGCTGGATTCCGGCACTGTATTAACAAATAAGTGGAATTATACATGAGAAAAATGTACAGTAGGTGTAGCAGTTGGTGCCATAACTGACAGTGTCATCTCTGTACCTGGAAAACGAACAGCTGGTGGCTTTGCAAATTTTCTCTTAACGTTTATTGTTTCTGGCTCCTCATCCGACTCCAAATACACAGGATTTGGCCTTGAAAATAAAAATTAAACATTTAACATTCCCAGCAATTGAAACAATTTTAAGCATAATTAAATTAAGTGAGCAAGCATTGAGAGACACAATGTTCATGAGCCTATTGCTTGTTTCTGCAGAATGAGTTAGCTTGATGTACAAGTACACGTAGACATGACACTAGTCTATTACAGGACGAGCATCCAATCCAACCCTTAAGGCTGAGTGCCAAGCAGGGAGGAATTGGGTTAAAGCAGTGGTTCCCAAACTTTGGGAACCACTCTCTCTCCCTCTCTCTCTGTGTGTGTAACTGTCTCTCTGTGTGTAACTCTGTGTGTCTCCCTCTCTCTCTGCGCAACTCTGTCGCGCTCTTTCTGTCGCTCTCACACTCTCACTCTGTTGTGCTCTGTCTGTTGCTCTCTCTTTCTCTCAGTCACAGGGTGAACATTCACCACAAGGCCCCAGCATTTAGGTGTGAGCTAATAAATAAACCAATGCACCAAACACATTTGGTTGAGGAATTCCACTGTACCTTGTTCTTCTTTTCCGACGTTCATCTGCTTCCTCCTCCGATTCCAAATCAGTGGTTGGACATCCAGTATTCACATACTTTTCTTCATATTGTTTGGCCTTTTCTAATGAGTCTGCAAAAGAATAAGTAGAACATACAGTATGACATTTTTAAGAAGTATGATTACTAATTAAGAAAAGGTTTTGAAAATGGCAATCAGATTTTCATTCAGATAAATTTCAATTCACATCAGATAATGGTGATGCAGTGACTACCTACCACAAGTAATTAAGAGCCGGACGTTCTCATATGTGGTCCATCCTTCGTGGGGTGTCATGTTTTCTTTGAGGGCCTTCATATAATTTATGTTTCTTGGGGGCCATAACAACATTCCTTCCTTAGGATTGAACCAGCTGGCAAGAACTGTTGCAGTTCCGCCGTTTGGAAATAGTGCAACGGCCCACAGCACCACCTCACTTTCCATCCTGTGTACAATAAATTCATTCATTTCTGATCATTTAGATATAAATGATAAAAATCATAAGACGCCATTAACGTGCCCAGCAATATGAGCGGTATGCTACTGCATATGAGCTATTGGAATAGCTATGAGGATATTTCCCTCTGATTCTGGATACAGAACACATTTACGTTTGATACAACTAAGTTTCCCAACCCCAATATCATCACACAACTCTTTAACCTTGTATGTACCTATGCATGAGGACTCACAGGGATAAGTGTAATATGATTCTTGGTGTCTGAACCTTTTGTATATCACATAGACCTCATCTTCTTCCTGGACTATATTCTGGACTACTGCAATTCACCCACCTCAATACAATTATCCCCCTGCTTTGTGGACAAGGTAAAACGACTACAGGAGACCTTTGTGTACTGTAAACAAACACTGAAATGTTGAGGAAGTGGACCATCAGTATGGGTTTTCTGTAAGACTGGTTCATCTGTTGGTAATGGAACCTCAACATGTGGCATTTCTGACAACCTTTTGACTACTTGTTGTAGAGGTTGGTGTGGCTTGTGTAAAAGATGCTTTATTTGTCCAAGATAATTCTCAAAGGGGAATCCCGAAACATTATCCAAAGGCCCAAATTGTTTGTATTCATCAGCTAAGTGAATAAGCTGGTGTACATTGTACACAATCTCATCCCTGCCATACAACTGTCCAAAGTGTTCCACAAAGGAAATCATCAATCTACGTGCAAATTCAACCATATCGCCAGAAATTCCAGGAGACAACAACAAATACATGGCCACTGAAAACAACATAAAGTTGTCATAAAACTCAATGGGAAGGCAATCCTTCAGCACTACAGGACCCCAGTACAACATGAAGGACTGGAGCTCAGTGGCTTTCCAGCGATCTAGCTCATTCAAACCTCTTGGCTTGCGATTGAATTCACAAGGGGTGTGGGAATGTAACCCTAGCAGTTTGTTTGATATACTGTTAACAGTTTGTGAAGGAAGCCGAGTGGCTAGTTTGCCCTTTGTCCAAATATTCAAGTTTTCTCATCACCCCAAGACAACATAGGTGCATGTAATCAATTGGGAATGAAGAAACCATGTTTACTATCCCTGTTAAAGGACTGAGTGTTTGCTTCAAGTGATGTTCCTCATCAATCATATCGCAATAACTCGCGTCTGTCCTGAGCCTGACATTTGTATCAGGATATGTCATTTTGTTCCTCCATACACCCTCTTGATGACACTTGTCACATCCTGAGTATCCATTATGCGATTTTATATTCTTAACAAAGGCTTTGGCTGGAGCATCACACACAAATGAGGAAACCAGTACATTAAATTGCTTACCATTATGATTAATGCCATTATCCAGTACATTTTTTAGGTCACTAACAAATTGCTGTAGATACTCAACAATACACTTTGGCTTGCTTAAACCACAAAATATACCGACAATAAATGGGGACTTAGTATAATCACATCTTTGAATTGCAAGTATAGGCCAGAATTGAAGTCTTGAACTCTTAAAGAGGGGGAGACCATCTATGTTGAACTGTAAAGTAAGAGTTCTGAGGTTCACTGGTAAACTTAAACATTTCAATCGTGAAAGTATTCCTTGCATCAATCCAAAATGATAGTACTCGCCACCTTGCATTTTAGTGGTTTCAACATGAGATTGTGTTCCAAGCAGAGTTCTTCCATCTTTAGGGAGCCTAGGGTGAAATAGTTTTAAGATGGACAGCAGAGCGGACAGAGCAACCACACTGATTGAGTAGGATGTTGCCCAATATCTTAAGCTCCTTATGAGCAGATCCTGACTAGGCTGATGCTCATCATCACTGTCAGAATCAGAATCCGAGTTAACTTCATCATTCCCAGGTTCAATACCATCTGTATGATCATTTTCCATTCGTACATGATCTAATTCAACTTCACTATTCCCAGCTACACTACTAGTCGTATTATCCCTTTCCATTTGTACATTGGAAGCTGGTGGTGCATCTAGTTGGGAAACGTGTGAGATTCTGAAGGGTGGTTCCCTATTTCCACAGGGGTGTACATTCTCCCTTTGTTTATCAAGAGTTTCCTCATATTCCTCAAGAATATCTGTCTCTATGCCCCTTACAATTCTGCTGACTCTACGTCTTTTAGCCCAATAAGAAGTCATCTTGAGGAAAGAGAGGTGGTGCTGGTATGATTGCAATTATTACTTGGCCTTGTGTATTGCAGTGAATCCTCTCGACTTGTAGTGTTATCACAACCCTGAAAATAGAGGAAAACAAAGCAGAATCAAAAAAATGCACTAACGTTAAAAATATATCAGCCTTCAAGTGCAACGCAAATATGACTACATTGATGAAAAAAACAAAATAGACATTGACTCAACTGTTATCAGTTATGCTCTAAGTTTTAAAAAAAAGTAGAGAGAAAAAGGCAATCCCAATTAAGCCCCTTTCACACCGAACGCTGCACCCACTGCGGGTGCAGCGCAGACAGGCGCAAGCGTCGTGGCGCGAGTTGCTGAGCGACGGACGGTACAGGAAGTGTTCCTGCGTGATACTTTCCCCACTGGTTTGTCCAAAAAGCTCAGGACAGATTGGGACACGGCATTGATTATCATCTCCTCCATTTTCCTGCTTTCACTCAAGCCGGCAATATTGCCACTACCTCTCCTACTGGACGCGCCGAGGTGTCGTCACAACGCGCTGCGCCCAGATTAAACATTTTTCAATTAGGGCGCAGCGCGCAATGGCGGCAGGTGCCCGCCTCGCGCGCCGCTCAGCTCGACGCAGGGCGGTGCGCTCTCGCGCCGCGGTAGCACACACACAATGAATGGGTTTACCGCCTGCGCTTTGCGCGTTCGGTGTGACGGGCCCTTTACTATAGTACTTGCATTAAAGCGGCATAAACCCGGTGAAGAAGGGGAAAGGGGGATAAATAAGTGACCTCCCTCATTAAAAACGCGTTTTCTACACCTTATTTTGTAGATACAAGTCTGATATTCACAGAGGAGCCGTCTGCTCTGACACTAACCCTCAGCTGAGCTTCTGCACAGGAACACGCAAACACACACTAGCGTTAGTTCGCTAACGCTAACATGCTACAACCTCAACAACAAGCTACAACCTCACGGTAATAATTCACAAAGTTAACAATAGCCACATGATGACATGCTGGAATCTCCAGGGAAAATACACCATGTTCTCATAAGGACTGACCAGTTTGTCTTCTTTTCGTCACTCAGGTAGCGTTAATAAACGCCGCCAGTCGCCTTCAGCCGTGAACCTGTTTGACCTGAAGTCTCAGGTGAGAGCAGGTCTCGCGAGCTGCCCGCGCCTACCACAGACCACAGCATACCACCCATTGAAACCATGTCTATCTAATGTTGACATTTCAACATTGAAAAACCAGCATCTACAGGACTGTCTCAGAAAATTAGAATATTGTGATAAAGTTCTTTATTTTCTGTAATGCAATTAAAAAAACAAAAATGTCATACATTCTGGATTCATTACAAATCAACTGAAATATTGCAAGCCTTTTATTATTCTAATATTGCTGATTATGGCATACAGCTTAAGAAAACTCAAATATCCTATCTCAAAAAATTAGAATATTTCCTCAGACCAAGTAAAAAAAAAAAGATTTATAACAGCAAAACAAAATCAAACATTTGAAAATGTCCATTAATGCACTCAGTACTTGGTTGGGAATCCTTTTGCACGGATTACTGCATCAATGCGGCGTGGCATGGAGGCAATCAGCCTGTGGCATTGCTGAGGTGTTAGGGATGCCCAGGATGCTTCAATAGCGGCCTTTAGCTCATTTGCATTGTTGGGTCTGGTGTCTTTCTGCTCCTTCTTCACAATACCCCACAAATTCTCTATGGGGTTCAGGTCAGGGGAATTGGCAGGCCAATCGAGGACAGTAATGCCATGGTCAGTACACCATCTACTGGTGGTTTTGGCACTGTGGGCAGGTGCCAGATCATGCTGGAAAATGAAATCATCATCTCCATAGAGCTTTTCAGCAGACGGAAGCATGTAGTGCTCTAAAATCTCTTGGTACACAGCTGCATTTACTCTGGACTTGATGAAACACAGTGGACCAACACCAGCAGCTGACATGGCTCCCCAAACCATCGCTGACTGTGGGAACTTCACACTGGATTTCAAGCAACTTGGATTTTGCTCCTCTCCAGCCTTTCTCCAGACTCTAGCGCCTTGACTTCCAAATGACATACAAAACTTGCTTTCGTCTGAAAAGAGGACTTTGGACCACTCTGCAACTGTCCAGTGCTTCTTTTCCATAGCCCAAGTCAGACGCTTCTTCCGTTGTCTTGAGTTCAGAAGTGGCTTGACCATGGGAATACGGCTATTGTAGCCCATTTCCCGGACACGTCTGTGAACAGTGGCTTTTGATACCTGGACTCCAGCTTCAGTCCACTGTCTTTGAAGCTCCCCCAAATTCTGGAAGCGACTCTTCTTCACAATGCTGTTAAGGCTGCGGTCATCTCTCTTGGTTGTGCAGCGTTTCCTGCCACATTTCCCCCTTCCAACAGACTTTTTGTGGATGTGCTTTGAAACTGCACTCTGTGAACAGCTTGCTCTTTGAGAAATTTCTTTTTGTGTCTTACCCTCCTGATGGAGGGTGTCAATGATGGTCCTCTGGACAGCAGTCAGATCAGCAGTCTTCCCCATACTTGTGATTTAGTTTACTGAACCAAGCTGAGTGTTTTTCAAGGCTCAGGAAACCCTTGCAGGTGTTCCGAGTTAATTAGACGATTCAAGTGATTAGTTGAATACCCTACTAGTATACTTTTTCATGATATTCTAATATTTTGAGATAGGATATTTGAGTTTTCTTAAGCTGTATGCCATAATCAGCAATATTAGAATAATAAAAGGCCTGCAATATTTCAGTTGATTTGTAATGAATCCAGAATGTATGACATTTTTGTTTTTTTAATTGCATTACAGAAAATAAAGAACTTTATCACAATATTCTAATTTTCTGAGACAGTCCTGTATACAATGCTGATTCAACAACATGTTTTCAAATGTTGAAATGGTAGATGTAATTAAACATTGAATCAACACAGATTTGTCAACCTCAACCAAAAATAACCAATTTTACCAAAATTCAATGTTGAATCACTGTATTTTGCTATCTGGGATATGGCCAATGACTGGCTCTCTGTCGTCTTTATCAGTAGCATGAACCCAAGGATTTCTGGGTAAACACCTTGACTTAAAAAAAACCTTAGCACAACCAAGCACCAACCTCCAAGGCTAAAAAATGAAGCCAACACACAAGTACCAAACTGCAGTTCCTCTAATGACCACTAGAGTCTGCCTCCAGCAGTGAGCCAGTCCCCATAGACTCCCATGTTCAACTTTACAGCAGAAATAAACATGTTTACAGCCTGGTACAAAAACTGTTCTGGTCTCTAGCTAATTTCCTCCTTCATGGCAACTAGCCTATACAAGGGTGAATATTTAAATAACTCACCTGTTTAATGGATGTCAGAGTGACATCTGGCCCACCTCTGGTCCTGTTATGGCTTTCTTATGGCAGCTGCACTCAGGTTGAGTCATCATCAGGATATAGGAGATTTAGGCCATGACTGGGTTATTCTCACCTATAATAAGCTACTGCTGTGTTTAATAAAATTCATTTTATTAAGACTTCAGTCTCTTGGACAAACCTGAGGGAAAACAAACAAAACAAAACAACATATTCAGTCAGTGAATAGCCAAGACGTAGTTTGATGACAACTGTTACAGTGACAAAATGCAAAGTGGGCTGGTTACTATGGCTGCTTCCTTCAGTGTTCCCCTGGACAACTGTGTCTTTCCACATCATGTCCAATCAGCTGAATTTACCACAGGTGGACTCCAGTCAAGGTGCAGAAGCATCTCAAAGATGATTAAGTGAAATGAGAGGGGTCTGAGTTAAATTTCAAGTGTCATAGCTAAAATTTCTAAAAGAAATGTACATACATACACTGCATTTTCCCCCACATACTGTCATAATATCACCTGGACCCAAATGCAGGCAAGAACAAAAAGATAGTTGGTGCAAAAAGTAATTTCTTAACAAAATAAACCACACACAGATGATCAAAAAATGAAGAACTGCAAAGAAAAACTCAGAAACACGAGGAAACATCAGGGACCCGTTTCAGGTTAAAACCTGAACTCTGGGTTGACTAACCCTGAGCTGTCAAACTCAGTTTTTGGTTTCAGAACAGGTGATAAAAATTTGTTAATCAACTCTGAGTTAATTTGACCCTGGGTTAAGCTCGTGCATGAGGAAAGCTCTCATCAATGGAACACAGATAACATGATTCACCATGGCGACAAGTGGAAAAAGCCTCGTCCTTCTTACTTCTTTCCAGTAGAGTTAGATATATTAATGAATGCTTATGCAGAATATGAGCACATATTCCAAAAAAACCCAAAAACCTATACAGTAGCAGCTGCAAAAGAACGCGAGCTGGCATGGCAGAAAATTACTGACCGAGTCCATGTCCATGTCCATGAGTGTTCCACTTATTCAACATTTATATTCTATATGTGTGTTTGGGCCTGCAGGTGCAACCCAACCGGCATAAAACGAACGTGGCAGCAACTTAAGATGAAATATAAAAATACAGTTCAAACAGGTATGGTATAATTTCATTGAAAGCACAACTTGATGTTCTTGTAGCAGTAGGCTCCATTTCTTTGTAATTTACTGCTGTTGCTTTTCCACATTCTTAGTTGTCCTTCAGACATCATAATTGATTTAAAGGTGACTCAGAGTTATATATTTGAAATATTGTGATGTGGCCTGCACACTATTGTAAGAACAAAATTATCAAATTATTTCCTAAATTTAATTAGGTGGGGCACTTTTCTGGGTAATCATCAATTGTCTAATGTTCTTCATCTTCTTCCAGTTACTGATGGTGTAATCTGTCTGGTGGAGCCTTCTGCCATAACAGACCTCTGACCTTCTGTTTCATTACAGGAGGGTGATGAAGACACTTTATCAGCTGCCACAGAGAGGGAAGATGCAGAGAGGCCTATTGAGGTTTATACCTTTTTAAAATAACATCTAACAGATGATGATAGTGTTGTACCACAATACAACTTGCAGCTTCTTTTTCTCTAACAGAGCTATGCTGGAAATTACAATGAGGGAGAGGGTCCATCCACCTCCACAGCACAGCTCACCTCAGTAAGATGTTCAGCATTGACCCACAACTTACAATAACACTAAACACACATGGCACTTTGAAATTCAATATCATTTTCTGTTTTCCTATAGCTCCCTGTCAAAGGTTATCTTAAGAAAGAATTCGACAAATCACATTTAGAAATGGAGCACACGAGGCTGCAAATAAAGAAGACAGAAGTGGAAATACAACTGCTGGCGCATCAGTTAAAGGTGGATGAGGTGCCCACAGGTTGATGATTTTACTTGTTTGAACAACATACAAAATATTAACTACTGTACTACTTTTGCACTTGCAGGAAATAAAGAAGACTTCATAAAAATAGAGGCATATTGTCTCTATTTGTCGGGGGAGGTGGGGAGTGAGTCAGAAGTGATTGTAGCAGATGGTGTCTCTAACCGCTCTACCATCTTGTCCGTCAGCAGGGGGGTCGGGATTGTCAGTCAGCTGAAGAGTAGGACACTGCTCTTTTTGTGCTCTAATTGTGGCTATGTTGCGGAAAACCACATATGCCACAATTATATCGCATGCTCTTTCTGGGGTGACCCTGAGCCTGCGAAGGCACTGGAATTGGGCCGTGAGCATCCCAATTGTCATCTCGACCCTGGCCCATGTCCTGCTGTGAACCAGGCTGTACCGTTGCTGTGGGCTGGGCTGAGGGTCAAGGTAAGGGGTCATCAAATAGGGCTGGCATGGGTACCCTCGGTCACCAAACAGGTAAACATCGAACTCTCCTATGATAATACAAGGATTCAGTTTAAATTTTCAGTTGTAATAGGAGGAAACAAAATGTTGATCATAAAAGGATAGAGCTATACACAGTATATAAACTCACTGTGGGCAAATTTAGCAATGAGCGTACACTTATGAAAAATTTGCGAGTCATGCACAGACTCAGGCCATTATATTAGTGAGGAGGCGGGCCGCATCACAAATGATCTTCACAGGGGAGAACAGTAATTAGCTGCAGTAGCTGTATTGTGAAGTATCTTTCATTTGGAATGCTAAAGGCATTAATATGCAAGTATTTAGGCAAACCTGCTCATTCATGCTGTGAAAAGATCTTTTATGCACATTATCTCCTTCATTCACTGAAGGAGCTGTGACTGGGATGTGTGTGCAGTCTATGCATCCAATCACACCTGGAAACCTGAAAATATATCAAATTGATTGATTAGTGCTTCAAGTCTCAAAGCTTCATATTGCACTAATTGTTGCTAGACTAATACCTGCTATTCTGTGAAATTCCTCTTTGAGGGGTCTGGTGGGTCTGGGTCCTGGAAACACTACAAATGTGTGTATTAGACGTTTCAGTGCCCGACGTTTCTCACAGCCCGACAGACAGTTGCCTTCGACTCATGCTCTGCATCACCAATGCTATATAAAAAACTGCTATAGGCAAAAAACCAAAGTGCAATACAAAGAATTTGCTCTGAACTGAGCGCATGTGTCATGTGAACGATGTGAGGGTTGAGAATATTGTTCAGATTAATTACTGATGGTGCAGAAAAACAGAAACGCTCAAACAAATACTCATCAGGGGATGATAAAACATCCAATCCGGGTCTAATAAACCTCTCCCAACAGAGATTTCTGTGGAGTATTTTGCGGTTTGATATCAATTGGCTCTTCCACAAAAGGACATGCCATGTCTGCCACTGCTTTCAGTCTGCAGGCTTCAGATAAAGAGGAGGAGAAACTCAGGGTTAGTTGAAGAAAACCTGCCAGTGAGCAGATTTGGTTCATGGAGTATGTTGCCATGGTAACTGACTCAATGTCAAGCTGAACTGGCTTTGTGAAACTGAAAACCCAGAGTTTCCTTCAACTCTGAGTCAACTAACTCTGAGTTTTCAGTAAGCCTGCTTTCTGAAACAGGACCCAGGTGTATTGACCAGGACCAAACAAACTGATAGACAGAATGAAGACAGGCCAAATCCAAATGTCCCCCCCTGAGACCTGAACCCTCACAGACAGCACCTGAATGCAAGAGGCTACAAGGGAGCAAAATGGTATAGAGAAGAACACTTTATGACTCATCATGTTCCCGTGATGTCACCAAAACATGCTGTGTACAGATGTGGGTTTAGGACTTTTGATTAGACATTTTTTATTTAGTCCTTTCGCTCCCTGGCGATTTGCAGATTTGAATTCATCATAGGAGAAATAACTGCACACAGTTGTGGCTCTGAATCACCAGTGAGCTGTGTTTATACTCACATGTAAACTTCTTTTGTCTTGTAACGTTAATGTTCGGGTGGTTGTTTACCATTTTTATTTCACACTTCAAGGCGTCCCAGTAACCACCAAAGTGTGCAGAAAGGGCTCAAAATGTCTGCAGAGAACCCTCATGCCCTTGATGGTTTTTCAGTGGGCCTGAGCCGAGGAACACAACTCGGAGTCTGTGAGGGTGGACTGTGGGATTGGGCCAGAGACGTAAATACACCAGGGAGGCAAGGGTAATCAAACACAGGTGAAACACATCAGGGCGGGGCAGACAATCACAATGGAGGTAAAACGAGACAAAGACAGGAAGTAAAATAACAGTGGGCACACAGGGTATGTGATTTCAAAATGATATAATAATAATAATAATAATAATAAAATATTCACCAGTTTTCAGGAGGTGTAATTTGAAACGCTAACCTATGGTCCACCTTTGTGTTTGGCAGTTGTGATGGTGAACATGGCTCTTGGTTTATTTTTGTCCCTCATATATTTAAAATGCTGTGTATATATAGGGTCTTATTGTTGGGGGGGGGGGGGGGTGATTGAATACACCTATTAGCCGCATGATTATGTTTCTTATGGCTTTTTTTTCTTTGTTTTTGAGGCTTCAAAACTTTTCAGTGTCGAGTTTTCAGTCCTTTCATCCAGCACCCGACTCGTTTGTGTGGATGTGAACATTCTCCTGTGTTTGAACTTGTCTTCTATCACAGCAGCAAACAAAAGGCTCTCTCCAAAACCCTCTCAGGGTCTGCTGCTGGGTGTAAGGCTCCTTAGTTATTCAGGTAGAAAGTGAAAATACTCTGTCTCTCTCTCTCTCTCACACACACTCACACACACACACACACACTTGTACTTCCATCTTTGTGAGGACACTCGTTGACATAATGCATTCCCCAGCCCCTTACCCTAACCTTAACCATCACAACTGAGTGCCTAACCCTAACCCCGACCCTAACCTTAACCTAAACCTAATTCTAACCATAACTCTAAAACCAAGTCTTAACCCTCAAAATGTGATTTGAATGTGTCTCAAAAGGTGAGGACCGGCCAAAATGTCCTCACTTTCCCAAAATGTCCTCACTCTGTTAGTAAAATACTTTTTTTGGTCCTCACTATGTAGCAAGTACAAGTACAAGTACACACACACACACACACACACACGTACTTCTATCTTTGTGAGGACACCCGTTGACATAATGCATTCCCTAGCCCCTTACCCTAACCTTAACCATCACAAATGAGTGCCTAACCTACACCTCATTCTAACCATAACTCTAAAACCAAGTCTTAACCCTCAAAATTAACACACACACACACACACACAAACACAGTATATGCATGGCTTAACATCTTAGTCTGCCATTGCAGCTACAGTTGGTTTTGTTTATTCTGAACTATAGGCTGACATAATTATGTTCTTGTTAGGTTCAAATTGCCCAGATACAAGCACACCAGGTTTGTAAACAAATGTCACCTGAGCAAAAGATTATCGAACAACTATTGGGTAGCACAATTATCTGATGATTTTAACATAAAGCTTTATTAATCAACAGTTTTCACCGTTCACAATTGCTCAAATGGTTTGGCTCATAGGGACAAATTACCAACAATTCTCTAATTGCCCTACTTAATTTTTTAGCCTCATTATTGTTGGTTTTTGCAAATTCCCTATCAAATTTATTATTCCCCCAAGTGAACAAAAATCGCCCATCAGCTTTAAAGGGGCTATTAGTAAGTTTTCACTGCTGCTGAAGTGTTTTCCTGTCGGGAGCAGGTGGTGTGGATTGTTGAGTGACTTGAGCTTCGGCCACTATAGTCTGCATAACACAAGAGGTTATAACACGCCTTCTGAGCAGCGTTACATCTTCAGGGCAGACTGGAGGTTGCAGTGAGTAGCTACTAGAAAGTGAGCAGACTGACCAAGGCTAGCTGGTTAGCATGCTAACTTCAGTAGATGAAAAGATGTGATAGAGAGAACAGTTAACATAACATAACACAACAGTGTTTGTTTCCACCTCTGGGGACAGCTGTTGGTGAGTAAAGGAATGAAATTTGATGCTGAACTCAACACGTTTCTTCTAAACTGGTAAGTAAACAGCTGGTAAAAAGCTGCACTAATAATTGAATAGTGGATCAAAGAGGTCGCTCACAGTGACAAACCCACAGAGAAGTGTCACAGAGCCACTTCACCTCAGCATTACACTGCATTTTATCATCTTTCACTGCATTATTTTGGTTTCACAGTCTCATCCCACATTGTTTAGAGCAGACACTTCCTTAAATACTTTGAGAGTTGATATATGGCTCAATTCCAATCAACACCTTCAACCTTCCCACTCTCACTCCGTTTGCATGTTCGCATGGAAAGATGCTCTCCTCATGACATGGTCCGCTGCATTAAGTATCATTCTAAATGTGACAAAATTAGAGGTTACATTGTATTTTAAAACATGTTATGTACTTAAGAGAACTGTACATATTTTTTTATTTGTCTTGAATGCTTGTGTTGTATGATTTCAGGAACTATAGAAACAACCAAGAGTATAATCAGATAAGGAAAAATGCTCAACAAAAAGAAATGTGGACAAAGAGTTTTTATGTATTCAGTTGTGATTTTCCTCTACACGCTCACTATGCCACGGATGTGATGAGTGCCATGTCATTGTCCATACACATACATCTTTGTACATAAGATTGTCTTCTAGACAAATAGTGATTTAGTTACAGTATCCTCTCAGAAATATTTTGGGTAACAACAAATTTCCTTTTTCCGTTGGAGAACTTTTGATTCACATTTCAATAAATGTATATTTACATTTTGTCTTCAACACTCACTGAAAGTGTTAGATTTCACATTCAAACCTGACCTTTAAGTGAAAGGACAAGTAAACCATGCAATACAGAGAAAACATTCAGTGTTAATGCATTTACCTAAGGATAGAAATTTAGTTTAAGTGGAAAGTGAAAATCAGATCAGTCCTCTGACCTTTCTGAAGACAGACAGCCTTGAGTGAGAGGTCAGAAGACCAAAACATTGACAAATAATTACGTAGTGTGTGTGTGTGTACACACTTGCACTTGCTACATAGTAAGGACCAAAAAAAGTATTTTACTAACAGAGTGAGGACATTTTGGGAAAGTGAGGACATTTTGGCCGGTCCTCACTTTTTGAGACACCTTCAAATCACATTTTGAGGGTTAAGACTTGGTTTTAGAGTTATGGTTAGAATTAGGTTTAGGTTAAGGTTAGGGTCAGGGTTAGGGTTAGGCTCTCAGTTGTGATGGTTAAGGTTAGGGTAAGGGGCTAGGGAATGCATTATGTCACCGAGTGTCCTCACAAAGATGGAAGTACAAGTGTGTGTGTGTGTGTGTGTGTGTGTGTGAGTGTGTCTGTTTTCTGCTCTCAGCCACAGACTGCAGGACTGCATCTGAGGCTTTGAGGCAAGCTAATCCATGAGCTGCAGGCCTCAGCTGCCTTCGTTGAACCGCTAGGCTGAAAATAATTACATTTTAAATGGCTGTGCAAACAACAGCCACCACATTAGCGTGTTAATTCAGGCCAATCACTTCCACTAAAGAAAAAAAATAAAAAAATCGAAATAACAAGAGGAAACACTGCCTTCATTCTGTCCCCCACAGACTGATAAATGCACAGTAGTCTTCCATGCCCCAGGTTACCATTTATAACATTTGATTATTTATTTATTTCCTCAAATCTGCATAATCATTTTGGCTATAGGTCATATGCGAACAAGATGGGGAGCTCAGAATAACATGCATTATTCATTATTTGCAGGATACAGTGGGTGCCAGAGGTTTACAAGATATGTGAGTGCGATTTACCAAATTCATCCTTTTCTTTATCGCACAAAAGCTTCTTGGACTGGGAGTACCTGGGGGCCCAGATAGAGTACAAAGTGTGTAATGAAGAAAATGGTAAAAAGATCAGGTAACCCAGATAAATAAATCGCTGTGTCCTGTTCGCGCTGTATCCTCACCCAGCCCTGTGTGAACAAGAGCGTTCGACTTCATGGTGAAATCTCTTTTGTGTGAGATGGATTTATTGCCTCTAATGGCGAATTATAATAGATAAATTGTGTGGCAATAATCTATCGCTATCTTTTAGAAAGTTATAACACGTATGTTCTATGGTAAATCATGATGGGAGCTCAGTGTGGTGTGACAAAATGCAGCAGTAAATCAGTGACTTTGATTAGCAGGATGAGTCAGGACAACTGCAATATGAAAAGCACAGCTGACCCCATGCTTTTTGATATCTGCCATTAGAGGACAAGAGGCTGCTGTGTGTGTGTGTGTGTGTGTGTGTGCGTGTGTGCGCGTGCGTGCGTGCGTGCGTGCATGTGTGTGTGTGCATGTGCGTGCGTGTGTGTGTGTGCGGATGGATGGATGGTGTGATAGGAGAGCCTTAGATCAGAGATAAATGACTTCATTAAAGTGTAAGTCTCAGAAAGCTGGAATGAGCTACATCTCCCCCCTCTGTGCCACGGTGGATTATGAACTCCATAAATCAATACATTTCTGTAAAACGATAATGTTCCCCCGCCTGCTACATCCAACCTCCAACAGTGGAGCTGACACAGCTAAGGGCTTTCACATTCTGTTGTGACTTCTGCTTTGATGGGGGGGGGGGTGATGCTTGCAGGTAAACATAGTGTAGCAGTGAACATGTGCTTGGGTGGTACTGAGACATGATTATCAAGTCAAGTTCATTCATAAAAGTGGTGGATTTATCTGGAGTCTTGCTTTCAGGTAGTGGTTCAACTAAATGACAGAGAGTTTTGCACATAAAGACACAATTTCAATTACTTCTTTAAAAAAACTGATAAATCTCACAGGAACAGTCAAAACTAAAATGACAGCAGCTGCAAATGTGGCACAATAAGTCTTGTGAAGGTAATAACTTTGGGAATGTACTGTGAGTAAGAGTACGTTTTTAATGTTTCCTGTTATATGTGTGATCATGAGGAGAAAATTCAGGATACATGTTTTTCATTACGCGTTTTAATTAGGCCGGAGTGTGAATAGTTTGACAGTAGGTATCAGTATCACTACGTGAGCAGTGTATATGCAGGGGAGCGTCACAGGGAAGTCTTGCGTGAGCGAGTCAGACAATGAAAATCTCTGTGTACAAGATGGAAGCAGATAACACTGTGCAGCGACTGTGAATCTAAAGTGATATTCTTGCACTTTGCAGGTAAGCTGGTGATGTTAATGAATAATGAAAATTCATGGCCGCCATAGTCAGAGTGCGGGGCAGTAGCCTTGACAAATGAGCCCTTAGATGAGGGAGTCCCCATCGCAACAGTTGACTGTTTATGAAGAAATATGGTTATGTTGAACAAGAGTTATATGTAAATGTGTCTATGTAAACGAATGAGACATTAACCCTCCAAAAAGTTTGAGAGGTGGTGTAACTGTTTATGTTTGCACATTTGTGGTATTTTGTTATTGTTTAGCGTGAGCAAGTCAGACAATGAGAGTCTCTGTGTGCAAGACTAAAGCCAATGACGTTGTGTAGTAACTGTGAACCTAAAGTTGCACTCTGCAGCAAATCTTCATTAAATGTGTAGCACCAGATTGAGCTTTAGATGTGACATCAGTCTGTGCACCACTACACTAACATGGAGGGCTGACAGAGCGCTGCTCACGGGTATGCAATGTGAAAAAACTTAAGAGTAAGCAGCTAACAAGCTGTTCCTGCTGCTTCAACAGATTCTGAACATGTGAGAAGGTGCATGTGACTCATTTCTGACAAACATATTTTAAACCAGAGGTCACTAATAAGTAGACCACGGTCCAGATCTGAAACTAGACGCTGTCCCATCCAGACTCAGACATATAACCTATAAGTTATTAAATTAAATTTTGATGAAGTGTGTCTATTTTAACCGGCACAGCTTTTCTAGCCTTTATGGCACTGTTCACATGACGCTACACAGCCAGTCATTATTACTCAAGTCTCCCAGTGAGATTCCTTCACAGAGGAGAAATAAGTTGGGATAATGAGATATAAGAGGGAAAGAAAGAGAAAATAATTTGTTAAAGCTGTTCAGCTACTAAGATGTGTTGAGACTGTTGATCATAAAAATTGTTATTATTATAAAAATAATAGTAGATAGAAGATATAAAGAAGAAACGTGGAAAATCAAGATACACTTTTTATCCCCTCTGAACGCTAAGCTGCTGTGGACAGCTTATAGCAGGTAATACAAGAGTGGGACCCTTACTGTGACAAGCCAGTTTGAGTGACGGGGTAACTGCTGCCAAATGCTGATCAATAAGCCAGTACTAGGCTCTGTACATCAATGAAAGCTGCAGGAATATTGTGTTAAACTGGTGATGCTGGCTAAAATCATCAGTGACTGCCAAAGGCCACAGTGCACTTCAAAGGACGTGGTTGTAGGATAGTCAAACAGTCGAAAACCCATTTCTTCAAAGAATGATGGAGCTGAGGGGTGTTCGTCTGGACCATGCCCAGTTTACTCAGTGACTTGCTAGTTCTACAGAAGAGAGAAAGTAGAAGTGAATTATCCTATAATATACATAATATGTATAATATTATACAGATTAAGGGGGAAGTAACAGATCATGAAAAGAAGATCTTTCTAATGAAAGATGAGGATTATGGTTCAGTTTTGTTCTTTTGACTAATAGTTAACACAGATCCACTGTTTTTCACTGGATGGTGTGTCAGAAACCTGAAGGTTGTGAGCAGTGCTCTGTTATGTGTGGTGAAGTGATGTCTGTCAGCTGCAGCATCCAATTACCAACAGATTTCCAATAAAAAGGTGTGTCAGTCCAGTAAAAGACTTCCATGCAGAGTGGTCTTGTGTATCCTTGCTCATGTCTCTGCAGAGATCCCTCCATGCTCGTCTATCTTCACTGCTCAGAGTAGAAATGAGGGAACTGGAACATCCTTCAAGATTTCCAAGTCAAGTGATGGTCAAAGAGTGATCAGATAAGGGAATTGAGATGTACCCAACTACTTGTGTCCCTTTTCATGTCTACCACCACGTGCAACACCGTGAATGCCTTTGAGAAAAGACTGTCCAGAAGTGTGCATCTTATCCCCAGAAGTACAATTCAATGTGCAGTCTCTTGTGAGGGTGGAGAGATATCAGGGAGACAGTAATGCAGCCAGAAGGCTGTAGCAGCAGGATATTCATCCCATCTACGAGTGCGGCCTTTTCGGACATTCAGTGATTCGTACTCACTCATTCAGTGAACCTTATAATGCAGTAGCACCTTAAAGCAACCCTAATGCTAGAAAACTGATTGTGGTCACTGTTTTTTTGAAATGTCTACGTATCCAGGCCGGTGACAGGCAGGGCCAGAGGAATTATGTTTCTGGTGTCCATCAGTCCCATCATGAACATGATATGAAATGTGTGTGATAGCCTCAGGGAATCTCCTCAGATTTGGTACAAACATCACATCATCACAGACTCAAGGATAAACTGATTAGATTTTGGTGGTTAAAAGTCAAAGGTCAGGGTGATCTGACAAAACAAGGTTTTGCCCTTCAAATTTTGCACAAATGTCCTTTTGGACTTAAGGACAAACTGATTAAAACAACTCATAAATTCATTCACTATGTGATGACATTTTATATCCAAAAGGTCAAAGGTCAACTCTTTCATGCTCAGAACATCTGCTGAGTCAAAATGTGCTTGCCCTGCCACAACAATGTGACTTAAATGTTGGTCAAATGTGCTCGGTGCTCTTGCACGTTATTTGACGTGGAGTTGTGTGAGACAGTCATGCAGAGTTTCTGTGTTACCTGCAGTCGATTCAGATCAGCGCGCTGCCAGGTTACAAAAGCAGCTGCTATGGACGAGGTCAGCAGAAAAACACACTTCAGACACTTTTAAAAGACAAAACAATCCAATATCAGTTTAAATGTATGCGTCATTTAGAATCTTTTCAGCTCTTTATCTTCTCGTAAAAAAACAGCACTTACCTTTGGTACTACATTTTTCTCAACCGCTGAATTATCGTATTTTTTACGCACAAGTGCACCTACGGCGTGTACTGTATTACGCTGTAGCTGCAGGTCAGCCGATTGAAGGAGCGTACATTTTAACAGATAATGGACTGTCTCGATGGGCATCTTTTAAAAGTGTCTTAAACAAGTTTTTTTCTGCTGGCCCCGTCCACAGCAGGACATCACTCTGCTGGTGTGCTGTGTTCCTTGCTGCCTCTCCTAACGGACAGCGTGCTGATCTGAATCTACTGCAGTTAACACACTGACTCTGCATGACTAACTCAAACAACCCTACATCAAATAACCACAACTATCACTTTAATACTTCTGACATGGACTGTGATCACAATCCTAGTAGGAGATGTGCAAATGAAAAGAGATGGAGTGAGGAAGACCTGCTCTCAAACGAAGCAGCTACAAAGCAGCAGGCAGGACTTCATTTCTCCACCATCCACGGCACCACTGCTGGACAAACATTTTAATTGACCAGTAGTTTTTATAGTTTGTCATTTATACCCCATGACACAAGGCCAGGTGTGTGAATTTTAGGACATCCACAAAGTTTTATTGACATATGGCTCCCACAAAATGCCTGACTGATTTTTCACATCACTTGAGCCAAGAAAGTTTGAAAACTGCTTTAATAGACACTAACAGACCTGGGAGACTGAAAACTGCAGGACTATGTGCTTGGAAGCACAGCTGATCTGTTCTGCTTCAGTTTAATTAGGAATTCAGCATAGGTTGATATTAGTGATGATCTTTCACATTTTCATGTTATGTGAAATTATAGCTTCTCCTCATTCACGACACGGTAAACAAACAGGTACTGTGCAGACTGCAGCTGTTTAGGATGACTCCTCATGTAAATAGAACTAATATTCAGGTTTACATGCTTCACATATCAATAATGCACGGCTGGATTCATCCTGATTAGAAATAAATAGGCACTGACAGCGTAATATAGCTGGTAAGTGGCGGCACCAAACTCACTGTTCAGGTGAAAGTGACATGCTGAGTATGGACTCTAATTAGACATGATATCACACATGAGCGACTCATTAGCCATTTATACTACCTACATAACTTCAACCATTTCTTGGGATGCTCTTAGATTTTGGTCAAACTTGAATTTGGGCCCAACATGACGAGGAGAACAAAATTTAGACTGGACTTCAGGAAGACAGCAGTGACAGCAGTCAAAAGGGTTGTATGTACTTAATAATACTTAAAATCATGCATGTGTTTTGGGCATAACATGCAATAAACCTATCAGAGAGCCATCTTGCATTCCCTTTGAAAGCCAGGTGCACCTCCACCTTTGGTAGATTGCTATTACAGTGATGGATTAACCAGGTGGTGAGAAAGGAGGCTTCTTCAGAGGGAACAGTTCTCTGTTGCAGCGGGGTGGAGCGCAGAAACATATAAGTGCATATTACTCTCTTGAAATAACAGTGAAATACTGCAGCACTGATGTCACACCAGGTTGTTGTTAGCAATGTGCAAACAATGCACCTGACCACAGCTCATTTTAAGACCCATACACCCATGGGCACACAGATAAGCACAAGTATACTGGCTATTTAAACAATGTTGGTGCTGGACATCAGAATAACATTGGTCTGAAACTAGCAAAGACACTTGTGTTACGCTTTGCGTCACTTTGCACTGAGTGTAAGACAGGAGTCAAACAAAGTTCATATTATCAGCCACTAATTAATTACAAAGCATGGAAGGCATTTTTGTGGGCTCATAAGTAGAGTCCAGAGACAGAGCATGAAAGATAAAACATGTGGGTAATTTGTAATTTGCAACAAGCCGCCAGTCAGCAGAGGACCAGGTAGCCAAAAATCAACCAACAGGAACAAAGAGTCTGTGTCCAAAGACAAAAACTACACTGATGCTGTGGGAACATATTTCACCAGTCTTATAAGACATAACCATAATAAAGATACAGGAATGCATGGAGTCATACAGTGGACAGAATAAGTTTCTAGGATACACACAAAACTGATGAACACAGTAGTTATTAGTAAAAAGCTAAGGCTAGGATTCACCAATATCTGCAATAAAAGCAGAATCACTGAACTGTAACGTGCAGAGCTTCCTGGAAACAATGTTGTCGGTCCTGTTTTGTTCTGTGGAAAACTTGCAGTTTTTCTGTATTTGCAGCCCTTTGCTTTTTGCTGCTAATCTTATACACACTGTCCCAGAATTCATTCTGACATGATTGAAAACCATCAAGGGCTGTAGAGGTTAAAATTTACAATATTTCACAACTGAACAACCTAATTAACAAAAGGAAAATGCAGTTTTGATCTTTCTGTTTTCACATACAGTAGATATGATCGAGGAAGAGCATCCATCACATCAAGAGTGGATGGCTCTGACTGAATGCTGTCTGATATTTAATAACTGGCAGTTATTGTCCCTTTGTATTGGTAATCTGCAGCACTGGTACAGTCCAAATTGAAATGGTTTGGCCATCATCCCTCTCACAGTCTCCTTTGTTGTCTGTAATGAAGAAGAATGTAGAGCAAGAAAAAGTCTAGAGAAAGAAGCACTGTAGATCATGCCTTTTACATCAATTTGCTATGTTGGCTTGTTGTTTGCAGAACCCAAATTGACTTAGCAACAAAAATCAATGGCCAGGCTCAGAAAAATAGCACATATCCCCTTGAGATCTAACTTCAGAATATAATTTGGCAACGGCAAATTAATTTAGTAAGGCAGCACTTCATACCCTGAAATCCCTCCAAAGGAGTCAAACTCAGAGCCCTCCTTTTCCTGAACTCCATTCCTTTTTCGCCTTCAGCGTGTGCGAGCACTTCACCTGTAACTATCCGCTGATCGAACACAAACTTGTGTGTAATTGTATAGAGCTCCTCTCTCGACCTTCTCTGTCAGGAGCGAAATAGGGGCCATCATTCATCCTTGCCATTACCAGCCTGCCTGCCGTGAATAATGCAATTTGTATCCTCTATGGAGTGCATCCAGAACAACAGGCACTCCAATAAACAAACAGCAGATCGCAGTAGAAATCCACTTACAGGGGCAGCCTGGCAAACGCCGTGGCCATTAGAAGCCCACTCAGGTCCCATCATTTCAGTCCAATAGATCCCTCCCATATCTGTTTTAGAGGAGGCCTATGATAATGAGCCTGCCAGCTTCATTCTGCTGAACTGCTGGATCACACACACATAATGCACACACGCAAACACACACACGCAAACACACACACACACACACACACACACACACACACACACACACACACACACACACACACACCAAGCCGCTCACGGGAGATTTGTGGTACCTGGGAGTGGAGGTAAAGGTCAGTCTTTGACCTTTTGTGGGTTCTATCAGCTAGTCAGGACTGAAATGGATCAGTCAGGATGAAATGTGTGTATGTGTGTGTGTGCATGTCAGAGTGTGTGTGCACGGTCATGTGACCTGACGGATAGGAGCATGGAGGATATTAGAGGAACATGGGAGCAGATGAGATGTCGCAGTGATGTCACACACTGGGGAATTCATCTTCTAATTAACTCTGTCTGTCTTCTTTGGGATTAAATCTGTGTCTAGATTTCTCTTGAAATGTGGTCAGAAGTTACACTCATGAACAAACACAATCTATTTTAACTGATAACACAATACAATGATTCAAATCATTGTATTGTTCTCGTGTGAATACATCAAACATGCAGAATGGTGGTTGGAAAACACTCACACATATTAACATATTAATTTAGCTGTTTTTCAGAAGCCTCTGCTGATCCAAACCAGGCCTCACAGCAAAGATCTCAGAAGACTCAGGATCATGAATTGTTGATTTGCACAAAGCTTGAACGGGTCACACAGCCAAAGCTGATTTAGTTCTGTTGTTACTCTCCCTAGAAGTGGACCTACAGCTAAGACGACTCCAAAGGCATGGCGCAGAATCCTCAATGAGGGAGAAAGAGGCTCAGAGTAACAACTAAAGCCTTAAAGGAATCATTGGAGCTGGTTAACATCTCTGTTCATGGATCCACCACGTGTAAATCGTGGTGCATGGAGCAGGTTGTCCATGGCAGGACACCACAGGGGAAGCTGCTGCTCTCCAAAAAAAGACTATATTTTTATGGAGTGATGAGACTGAGGTTGTACATGCAGTTCTATGTGTGGTGTAAGAAGGGCTCTGCATAACTTGAAACCATCCTCCAAAAGGTGAAGCATGAGGAAGCTGATGATGCAGACAATAACCCTGAACCACAGCATCAGACTGTGGTAGCGCTGTAACTGTTGCACTGTTTTCCCAGCTGCCGAATGTCATAGTGTAGTGATCACTTTCATTTCAGGCATCATAGCGTTATTGCATTGGGTGGGAGATGTGAGTGCATCTCTAATGAGATCAAAAACAAACATTATCCCTGCAAGATCTAATCTGTAGCGTTTCATCACTGTCATTCAGCATTTGGAAAGTATTTCTCCTGCCTCTTGGTCTTTCTCCCTTTTTCTCCTCTGATCCGGAAACTCCAAAGTCTCTTAGCTGTCCTTCACCTGAGGAGCTCTCTTCAGGGCTTAGATGCTTTGTGAATAATCTCGTCACCAGGAGCAACCCTCTGTGCACGGAAGCTTCATGAATACGGCCCCAGGTCAGAATTTCATTTTGACCGACACGTGTCCATCACAATATAATATGAACTGGTTCAGTTTTGTTTTCTCCTAAATCAACTCAACCTCTCAATGTAAGACCCCCAAACAGGTTAGCAAAGTCAGTTGGTCACAGTTGGTGTTGATATTCATGGACCCTGTGGATGAATTCTAATGATTTTGGTGCCTCCCTGACTTTTCCTCTAATGCCATTGTGAAACCAGAGTTTCTACTTTTAAACAATATCGATACTAACATACAGTCTATGATTCATTTTTGGATACTTCATGACCTCTCATATAGAAACGCTCAAGTCAAAATGTCCCTGTGGAGCTTTAAGTCTTGTTCTTAAACAAGACTAAAATATCTAAATCTAATATTTTTTTCTATATTTATATACAATATATTTTTCATTTTTATTCTTTATTTACTCCCTTTAGTTATTGTATCAGTTCCATTAATATGAACCAAACAGGATACCAAAACTTCACAATCTGGTTGACTTGACATCTGACTGCACAGATAATATAAAGCACAAAATAATTTACTCCCAAACTGTCTTCAGAGGTTGTTTAAATCCCAGAGAGCTGTATGAACTGAAGTGCATTTAGCACATTTAAAAAAACAGAGGTAAGGACAAATCTAAAGAAGAAAAGGTTACGCCCTTTTCTTCTGTGAACTGTGATGAATGAATGAATGAATGAATGAATGAATAAATGAACTTGGTGTATTTATAAAAATGTTTAAAAACGTGGTGATAAATAAATAAATAAATAAATATAAAACTGAGATATGATCATTATCATTGCAGTTCACCTAACAGCGTTAACTGTTGGTTGGCACAAAATTTCCTACAACTCAACAGCTCAAAATCAGAGATAACACTGTTTAATCCACTAAACCCCATCAGTCCTTGGTCCCTGGTCTGCCACTGTATGTATGAGAGAGTATGACCCTGAGCTGTGATCACCACATCACAAACTTTGTCCTGTCCTGCTTCCTTCAAATAAGAATTCTCTCCGAATCAAACCTATAATCTCACACCCTGATCTGGAAAACGTCTCAAGACTGTACGACTGTACCTCCGTCCTCTGGCATGAAGTCACTCTCCCACCTCCGACTAGTTCAAAACATGTGATGTGTCTTTTAATTCATTATTTTTTTTACCTTTTTATGATCTATGTATCATCATTTTATTGTTTTTAGTGTTTGCATGCATGTGTGTGCTTGTATTGTGTGTGTGTGTGTGTGTGTGTGTGTGTGTGCGCATGCATGCATGCGTGTGTGTGGTTTTTGCACCCTCCTTATTTATATTGAAATACATTGTTTGTCTTCCCCCTGTAACTCCACCTCCCTCCTGCTTTTGACGACCATTGCTTTTTATTCATTTGTCAAAGCACTTTGATAACCCTGGTGTTAAAAAGGTGCCATACAAATAAAGTTATTTGCTATTCTAAAGTTTATTATTATTATAAATCTGGCAGTGAAAGTCTTTTTTTTTCCAGTTTTTATATTTGATGGTATAGTGTCTGATCTTAGTGGTGAAAAGGTTCTTTTTGTTTTTGCTTCTTCTTGTACCTTCTTTCTCTGACAGGGTTTCTGACTCATCTAAGAGAAGCTTTAGCTTCAGCCTGCACCTTTTCATCCAATATTGTTATGTTTTATTTCTGTGTATTTAGTACATATAAATATTAGAAAGGACCAAAATAAATACATCATAACTGTATAAGTATCTAGCCATCTATCTATGATGCACAAAGTAAGTCAACAACAGTCAGACCTGTGTTATGATCGGTTTTAAGAACTAGCCAGGACCTCTATGTGGACTCAGTAAACACTCAAGCAGGACGTTAACAAGAGGCGTTTACTGGCAAACTTGAGGACAGTCAGAATATGGTTCAGTGTCTTTAGGGGAGGTGGCTGATGAGCAGATGGACCCAAAGGGAGGGGGGGGAGCTTGGTGGTTCTGGCGTGGTGGGCTTTGGCGGAGGCATGTGGCATCTGCAGCAGGTTGGTGTGGCGTGGGAGGAAGCTGCTTCCTGACTGGAACCAGAGGCAGCACTAGAGCAGGTTTCCACTGGGACAGAGAGCGAGAGACACAGGTAAGGCAAAAATCTTTGCAAAGTAGCCTGCTAAGAGAGCACGAGAGATTCAATAGCCTGAAGTGTTACCACTGAGGAAGTGGAACAATCCGGCAAAGAGTGGAAGAACAGCCGGGGCTTTTAAACCGGCATGATTGCTTGACGAGCTGCAGGTGTGTCAGGCTTCCAGCGCTGTGGCCACGCCTCTGCTGGGAGAGAGAACACACACACACACACACACACACACACACACACACACACACACACACACACACACACACACACACACACACACCAGGGGGAGGGGAGACAGGGAAAACAGACAGGCCAAAGAGGAGAACTAGGGAGCATGCTGAGGTCCAGGCCGAACCAGGACAGCCTGTCTGTTTTCACCTGGCCCCACATGATGCCAAGTCGCATCCACCATATGTGAGAAAGTTACGCACCAGAGAAATGTTCTGTTTTTGACTTCAGCAGATGATGCAGTGGAGTTAAATTCTCAGTCTCAGATGGTTTCAATCCACCAATGACCATTTGTATTTATCATTCCGGTGGAGGTGGCGTTTCTTGCTTTGTTATAACGAGTGAGGTCTTTATTAACATTCAGTGTGTGTATTTGTGCAGCACATACTGTGTAAGCTTGCATGATTGTCGGTGCAGGCCTGTGTCTTTGTTTGTTCTGCTCTGTTTCAAACCATTTTCCGACAGCCTCTCCACGCTCCGCCTGCCACAATAAGATAATCCTGCCATGTCCCATAAGATGGCTGCATCTGTCATCTAAAATATTCTGTGGGAGCTGGCCAAGGAACAGTCAACAGGAGGCAACAGGGGGAGCGGAGAGGCTCATTCCCAGCGCGATAGCCAATTAGAGGGGGTATTATCTCCTCATGTGAAGAGGCTTTTAGCCCCCCCCCCGACTGCCCTCCGGCAGGGGAATGGCGCTGGCTGCAGGACCGGGAAGAGGAGACAGACAGCGCTACGAGACACTGCCGGGACAGGAAGTGGAAGTAAAGGCATTATTTCTCCTTCATCGGGCACAACATGATAGCTCTTGAAGCGAGCCAAAGCTGAGCCCCGGAGGACACAGATCTGCGGCCTCATTGCCTCACAGTATTTTAACTTCACATCAACACTTCATAGCTCAGAGCATGATGGAATTTCTTCAACCCTTATCTGATTGATTTTGCTCACAGTGGACTCGGGAGGGGGGGGGGGGGGGGGGGGGGGTACTTGTGTATATGCATATAGGTCTACCTTTCATTCCTGGCTCTTTTTGTTTCTGTTATTGCAGCCAAAAGGCTGGAAGAGGAATTTGTATCAGTTCCTGTGGGGTTTGACTGTAGGAAACATTTCAACAACCAAAAACATAAACAGCTGCTTCGTGTGAGGTTTTGGTGTCAGTCAGTCATAATAAAAGAGTAAGGGCTCCTTTAAAATCCCTGAAAACCTATTTTTTTTAATCGGCTTAATTTTTCATTGAATCTATGGAGACTTTTTTTCTTTATCGTTTTTTTTGACAGTAAGACTTCAAAGCTTCGTTATTCATTACAAACTGCATTTTTGGTTTATTTAAATGAGGCGCTGCTGCACCTTTTACATCCTAATTTGAGATTCACAATATTTATTCAGTGTGAATCAACTTTTAATGTCTACACTCACATAACAACTGTTTCTGATAGGACTATTAAAGGTAAACCATACAGGATCTCATCACCGAGGACCCACTATTAGTGTGTACAGAGAGCCTGCTCCCTACCTGTGGTTTCCTATCTTGTCATTTTGCTGTGTTCAGGATGTTTCTGGGTGTCAAAGTATGGGCAGTAGGTGTGTAGCTCCCAACCAATAACAGCGTGCAGGGTGTGAGGGTGGGATTGTAGCAAAAACATTCCAACCAGGTTACATCGCTCTCTCTGTCCCTCTCTGTCTGTGTCATGGATGTATCAGCGGCAGAGCAGCAGGTCTGTGTGTCTACAGAAGGGCTCGTGTGGAGGTGGGGGTGTATTTATTTGTGCTTTACAACGTAACCACGGTTGTTACTCCCCTTCATTTGAGTCACGACCACGAGGCGTTCCATGCCGTCAAATATGCTGTGAGAAAAATAAAAATAAAATACATTCATCATAAATTAGTATAGGACAATAATACAGAGCATTCTCACAGTGTATAATCCCCCAACCACATGTATCACAAACATAAACACAATCTGATAACTTCAAAGGCTACAAGCTGTCAACTGAACAGACACCACGTGAAGCAACATCTGTGAGCACATGAAACATAAAATAGCTTTGTGCACCTTACTGGCCACGTTTACACAAAGGAGCAGAAGGGAGGAAACTCACTTCACGTTATTCCAGTCTTCATGAAATGAAACTGGAGTCAGTCTCTGTTGAACCATATTCACACCCTGCCTCTAATGGTGATCATGGAGTGTGACCACAGTAACAACAACAACAACACTAAGAGGCTGGTCCCAGAGGAAACATCAAACAAGTCCTTTTAAAGATTTGTTCTCGTGTGTGTGTTTTTAACTACATTCATGTGAATAAACAAACAAATTTTTAACTCAAATCACCAAATGAACCTTGAAGCCACAGTGGTGAAGCAATCAGAAAGAAGCATTTTACTTTTCTGCTCACTCCCTTCATTCACTCTCTAGCTCACTCAACCATCACTACTCTCTCACTCTCTCTCTCTCTGTCTCTCTCTCATTGAGACAGTGGGTTGGGGGTGGGGGGGCAACTTTGAATTAATCCCTCACCACATCAAAAACAAACAAACAAAAAACCCTCACTACCTGAAGATGAAATTGTTGCAATTTTGCAGCCAAAAAAACTGTAGTGCACAAAGACGGAGGTTTACTAAGAAGTACCCTACTGTCCCCTATGTGTCAAGTGCAGGCCTGACAGCCAAAATAGCAAACAGCAAATGACTAAATTAAACCAGCCATCAGCAGACTGGGCTGTACAACCTTAAATCAAGTCATTTTTTCTTCCTTTTTCTGCCAAAAACCTCCACATTATCGAAATCCAAGGCTTATTCATTTTCCATATGACATGTCTACCTTTGGTCCTCAGTGCACTCTTTGTACGTCACAACAAGTGTTCAAGTGTTCTCCTTTGTAATTTGGGTCGCCAGATAACTGCCTACTTTAAAACTCAGTGGAGTTGAAGGCCAGCTGATCTCTCCTCCATGCTGCTTCTTGATACCATGTTTTGTAGACTTACAGCTGGAAAGTAGAAGTTCCTCTCCAGAAATGTTTTAAACTCTGTAAAAATCCTCTGCTATGATTAATATGATGCTAACTCTGGCTCTCTGTACTGTCAAGGTTTCAGGTGTATTTAGCCCCGCCCCCCCATCCCCACAAGTTGACAGGATTGGTTCCTCAGGTTCTATGACGTATGAATCCCTGACTGTCTGAATGTGTTTTTATGAGACTGTCATTGGTTCACTGCAGTTCAAGGTGGAAACACTCAGTCATGGTGTTGACTGATTATTTCACTCGTCATATGTCTTTATTATATAAAAGCAACATATGGATGTTAACGAGGTGAAACACTTGATTTTCATCGGGGGGGTCTTTAACCACCTTTTTCACAGAGGAACATTAAAGACTAAACTAAGCTTCTGTATACTGCTCAGTTGCATTTGTTTTTCAGCTCTGCTGTCACTATACCTGTAGATTTAGGAAACTTTCTGTACAATACTGAGCTTTGATATTTTGTATATACCGAGTCATTTTCTTCTCTAATAATTGAGTGCTGTCAACCATGTCAACCACAGCTTCTTTAATCAAGACCTGCTTCATCATGACGGGACTCTTCTCTGCACACAACATCCTTATCCTCTGCAGTTTTATTTTTCATGCTACCTCTAGATTTTATAAAACCCCTCCCGCCCCCAACACATTGCACTTCCCCCACTCTGGGTTTTCCTTATTTGTGAGGCTACTGCTCAACCTCAATCCCTTTGGCTTTCTCCATTCTGAAACTTCCGCTCCAGACCTTCCTCTACCCTCACATAGGTCAATTCAACAGCCTTTACAGAACAGCTCCTCTTATCACACATCACACACACATCACTCTGCCTTCCTGCTCCCCCCACCATTTCTCTCAGTTTTAAATTTTTCTTTGCCCCCATTCATTTTTATTCCCTGTGACCCGCCCAATCTCACAGTGTGTCCAGGGCAGCCTGCCCTCTCTGTGCAAATGCCGCCTCCAACACCCTGTCATTGTGTGTTTATCATCGTGTGTGTGTGTGTGTGTGTGTGTGTGTGTGCGCGCATGTGTGTGTGTGTCTTGGGCACAGATAGCAGTGAGATGGGTTTCTGGAATTCACCACTATCTTGGCAAAACAGGCACAGGCAGACCTTCGAGTTCCCAAAAAAATCTACTCCCAGCATCACCCTGTAATGTGCAAACAGGAAACCACATGACCCTGAGTTGATTTGTCTCTCACTTCTAATTAAAAATAGCAGTTAGACAGTCAGATGACTGTGTGAAGCATTAGCGCCATGGTGACTGATTCCACAGGAGGGCTAATTGCACTGGGGCTTTACACTGCTGATATACTGATGTGTTATGTAACTGCATTAGCAAAATTAGAAGTTCCTCCTGGAAAAATTTACAGCTCTTTAAAAAGAAGGAGCTTTGGTCTCTATTCATCTCTCTCACTCTGTCTTAAATGTGCTGTACAGATCAGTCTCCATCAGAAAGTTCAAGGCTGTAGGGAATTCAGAGAGGACAGTCTCATCCTCTTTGATCAGTGTGCTGTAAAATCTTCAACATTCCCTTTGTCCTCCTGTCCTTTCAAACTCAAACACTGATTTCAGTGCCACCTTCATACTGTGCCAACTCTAGGACTGAAGTCTTTTGGAAAAGTCTTTTTAGTGAGCTTTGCCTCTTGCTTGAGGAGTATTTTCTGAGGAAGTATGTAACTCTGCTGAAAACAATTGTAAACCAATATTTTCATGGGTGGTTGGGCCATAGCTAGGCCACAGTTTGCACCAGGTTTTGCAGCCGAAGTTCATCTAAACTAAAGTTTTCCCCAGATATGCAGACTTCCAAGATGCATATCCAATGACATTATGCATTATAATATTGACTTTATTTGTATAGCAGTTTTCTTATTGTAATAAAAACAGACTTATACAAAGATGGACTTAGCCTCTGGGACATCATCCACAGATTTCTGAAGAGTGGTTTTGAAGCTGAAGAGTGAGCTGCTTTGCCATCGCCATCTTGGCAGTGCCTTACCCCGCCTAACTGGGGCGTGTGCGGAGCCGAGACTTTGGTGCATGCTGGTTTGTGGCAAGTGTTTTCTTGCCCACCTGTCACTCAAAAAGGCCAAACCCTCAATTATACTAAACTCTAAGCCTTAATAAAATGTAAGCAGGTGAGTTATATAAAATTCAGCCCGTAAAGTTGTCATGAAGGAGGAAATTAGCTCTAGAGACCAGAACAGTTTTTGTACCAGGCTGTAAACATGTTTATTTCTGCTGTAAAGTTGGACATTTTAACATGGGAGTCTATGGGGACTGACTCACTGTAGGAGCCAGACACTAGTGGTTATTAGAGGAACTGCAGCTTTTAGTTCTTTAGTGTTGGCTTCAATACCACTGAAGGCCATTAGGTGGTGGCTCCAAAAAGTCACTGGCACCAATCAAATCCCATTCAAACCTTGTCAACTTCTGTCACAACATACTACATTTTTTCCACAAGTCATGACTGTGTCATTGTCTCAATTCACTTCCTCTGATCAGTGATATAATAGTGTTTATCTAATTAGTTGTTAGGTCTAGAAAGAGAGGTGTGGTTGGGGACATGCCTGGTTTGATTGACACCTGGTCTAGAGCTGAGTGACTGACAGACAACCTGTTTGGACGACGCACAAGTGTCATTCACTGGTGAACTTCAGTCTTGTACATTGTTTGGATTCAGTTGTGTTGTAATTACTTATTGTTGGTGGATTAGGCATTGTTCACATACTGTTAGCTAGTTTTAAAAAGTTTTCCATTCAACGTGGTTATAATTACATTTTCTTTGGTTAGTTGGAAGATCAGAACCTTCAATTAATCTGTTATCCTCTTTTTTTTTAGAAACTAAATGTTTACTTTTTTAATGGTTTCCAAATTTCGTTTGACGAAGACTTGTTAAAATGTCAGTGTAGTGCAGCTCATGTGCATTTGTTTTATTCATAAATACAGTTACTGTAATTGAAAAATGTTTAATGTGCCTTTGCAATTTGTGATTATAGTTTTCTATTAACTACAGAACACTCTTGCCTGGTTTTTCCAAATTGACCATTTGCCTCATAATGAATCCATCAGGACACTTTGAATTAATTTTCATTGTCATTAAAACTGATAAGTACATAAAACAAAACAAGGAAAGTACAAGCTTTTTTTTAACCTTCACTGTCAACGTTCTAGGATGGAAACAGTTACTAAACATTTTTATTATTTATGTGGTTGATTAAAGCTAATATAGAAATAGTCTTGTAATTAATTACAAATTATGGCTAAACCTCCATCAGTGTGTTCCTGTATGATTACAATGCTTTGCATGTTGCTATTTTTTTGTTTGTTAATTGTTAAAATTCATACCAGATGAAAAAAAAAAACCATCTTAAGTAAGAGTTTCATAAATAACTTTACTGCACATTAAAAACTGCATTATTTTCAGGAATTTTATTATCTATCAACATCACCAGACAAGATGTGCAAAAGATTGAAATAAATGGATTCATAAGAAATGCAGCTCTGGATGAAGGTAAAGGTGAACTTAATTTTCACAAGACAAGTTTTCATAAAAAAAAAAAAGTAGTTGAACCCCCAGAAAAATAAATTACAGTCAAATTGATAGACATGAGAAACCACAATATAAAAATTGTACTTCATATATAGCTTGCAGCACTTGGTGCAGCGGACTGTACACTATGAATAAAGGCCAAAGTAAAGCTGCCTTTACAATTAAAGTGAGCATAGTGCAACAGTCTGGAGGGTGGCTGTAATGCATAGTTTAAAAGGCTGTTGCAGCAGTCAGTAAGTAATGGGATAAAGGTGACAAAAGTCCAGGAGTCATTATTCATGATGAGACCTTCTGTGTGAGACAGTTTATATGTAACAGACTCTCAGTTCTGGGTAAGAAGCTGTTCTTAAGTCTGTTTATGTTCACAGTTTCTGGGTTTACTTACGTCACTGTGAAAGGGACAAAAAGGCAAACTGACAGAGTATTTGAATGTAAATATGCCCCAGTAACAACCTTTCTCTAAATCAGTGATGCTCTTGTACCAGCACACTGATATTAACTATAATAACTGAGAACTAACAACATGAACCATGAATGCTAATGTTTTACACTATTTTAAAATGATTACGTGCGACATGGAGGCGGAGAGTCAAAGACCATGGAATGGTAATACTGGGATGGTAAGGGAATAAGACAGTGTGAAAAGGCGAGGGTGTAGGGAATGAAGAAGAGCATAGCTGGTAAGACTAAACAGTGTTATGGCCACAAGTGTTAATTTTTAAAAATGCTATAGAAACAAAAATAACAATCACTGTGGGCTGTGTCTGGGGCTAAACAATGCACTCAGACTCAGCTGCAACAAAGAGAACCAACTGTCACACATGAGCATTTCACTGTTGCTGAAGTTGGGCTTTAATGGACTCAACACAACTGTTTAAAATATAATTTGCTCTGGTGGTGAAATGAACTCCATCATGCAAAAATAGCTCAGGAGAGTCAAACCTTATGTGAGGGTGATGTACGAGGCTGCCACTTAAACAATGAACATATGAGGCCATAACATTGTTCACACACCCGTGAGCCCCGTCAGTGGCACCAGCCTTCCTCCTGCATCTCTGGGTGATGCCAGAGAAGATGATCTTCATGTGTGGACACTGCAGGTGGAGTTGGTGCAGGTCGTCCTTCATTGCTGCGATGAGGTTGTAGCTGTCCCCAGTGATCCAGACCATGGCTGGGTGGTAAAAACACTGTAATAGTGAGAGATGTGTTACATCGTAGGCTATAGAGAAAAAAAGCCCAAAAAACAGCACACTGATTAGAATGAGCTCCAGACAGGAATCTGAACAAACATTATTCCCTCCACTAAGTTATTAAAAAACTAAATAAAAGAAGAGTCTCATGTACTGCTTTACATTAATTAGCAATAGCAAAAGTAACAAATTACTTTTGTGGCATTGTGTATGTGCACACGTCACAATGTTTCCCAGCTCTCAGTATTGTTATTTATTCTAATTGAGACAGATTTTCCAACAGATGTTTTGACAAACTGTACCTCATCTATTTAACTGGGAGAATACACATTAATCAATAACAATGGTCCGTGATGTCAGTGAGCTCATTTCTATCTGCTGAGCTGCTGACTCTTGTCCAGATGCCAAAAGTTAACTGTAATAACATTATTGTGCTGTTGTGGTGAATGAAACTTCATTGTAGACTTTTTATAAACTCTCAATGATTGCAGCTAATAACTAGCTAACATTAATTAACAACAGTAACAACCCTGCCAGATCTCCAATTGGGTTATTCCCAAAAATGATATCGGCCCCACCGCAACTGCCACCTTTCAAGTGACCAAAACCACAGACCAGCCCCATTGTACACACTGGTACTGGAATAATAGTCACAATAAACAATACACAAATTTTCTGTTGTATATGTAGATCAGTGGTGTGGTGAGTGTAACCTATGCAGGAATAATGTGAAAAGTAAAGCTAACGAAACCCCCAAAACAGAACCCAACAGCAATCATGCTTGCTGGAAAGAAAGAGTACTGACATTCACCCATTTATCCAGCACCCAGCAATTGGGAAAAACTGAATTTATGTGTAAGATCCTCAGATGTCTCCTACACAGGAACAACAAAAACTCACACAAGGAGCCACAAGCAGAGCGTGATTGGTCGTCACGACACCTTCCAGACAAAATATTATACCTAAAGATGATGTGAAGATTGTCAAACAGTCAAACAGTCCCAGCATTGTTTCTATCATAGAAAGGACCCTTCTGGCAGCTCAGGTGTATAAAGCTTCCTCAGGGCACTGCCCACATTTCATTCTGAGGTGTCATAAAGACTGAACCACTCACTCTGCGTGAGGCTCTCGATCAGACCTTGAATTGTTACAACAGTGAGGAGGGAAGAGGACAAGGGGAATCTGACAGTGAAAATGCATCAGAAGTGGAAGACAAAAGAGAATATGATCTGGACAAGGAGCCAAGTAACAAAGAACAATCGAGTGATGAGGAGGAGTTGCCCTGCTGAGCCTGTAACCTTCTAGACCTGGTCTTCATCTTCATCAGAGAGGACAGGCAGGTATACCTTAATCCCAGACTGAGGATATCAAATCCTTTATTCAACTGTCCCTCACAGAAAAAATCAACACTATAGTCCTAAATATACCAAACTTGGAGGGGAGAGGGGTGTTCAAAGGGAAGTGGAAGAAATTAAACATACATGGGTCTGTGTATTAATCCATCTGCAGTTTATGATATACAGAATCCAGTCAGGCAGTTTTTCATGCTGACATTTCATTTGCTGTCATGTATGACCTGTTTTGAACAGAGCTGTCTCACAGACAAAGGAGAAAGATGTTGTGCACTGTGAGGGGTAAAGACAAGCATCAAATGCCTCAAATGCAACACACATATTATTATATATGTGCAAGGCACATGCAAAAACCATAACATATTGTCATATGCATGAACACATACACAATATGGTTAATTACTGATTGTGAACCTGATGCATTTTTAGTGACCCTGTTGCTATTACTTGCCGTGTAATGGTCAGAAATGTTCAGAAATATGAATGATGCTATTTTGTACCACTGTTTAAAAATTTTAGGGGTTTCAAAATAAATAACCTTTATACATTTATATGCTAAGTTGTGTGTGAGAAATAGAAAAATATATTTCCTCTGATATTTACTTTAGTCAAAAAATCTGTCAATTTAGACTGGGAACACAAAAGTGAAGTCTTCCACTGTTGGTCTACACCTTTGGTCTAGACTGAACTATTTCAATAACTATTGGAGCGATTGCCATTTGGTACAGACATCCACTCCAGAGCATGAACTGTAATGACTTTGGTCATCCTCTGACATTTCTTCTTGCGCCACCAACAAGTCAAAGTTTTCACCTAACTTGAAATATCTGAAAATCTACGAAATTTGTTGGAACAGAATTTTGTATGTACATTCATGGCTCCTTGCGGATGAAGCCCTCAGACTGTGGTGATCCCTCAACTCATTTAAATACATTGAAATGAAAACTATAAATATAATATAATTAATTTTATTGATATAATATCAATACAATTGAAAATGAAAACAAAAACATTGAAATGGAAACTATATATTTATATAGTTTTCATTTCAATGTTATTGTATCATTTTCAATTTTATTGATGTCATTCTTGACAGAGAAGCCCACATCTCTGGAGTGTGACTGTGGTGGTAGTATATATATATATATATATATATATATATATATATATGCATTCGTGGGATGAGCAGTATGTGGGTTACACCCAAACTGCTTTTTTTTTTGCTGTTGACTCTTGTTTGGTGTTGTTTGGTGGATTGGATGATTGAAGTCTGAAGAAACAAGACATATTGGCAATTTAACAATTTATTCATTTAACAAACAGGAACCTCCTCCTCATGCTGGTTGCCAGCCTGGTCACACACTGCTGTGGGATGGCATCCCATTCTTCAACCAGCATTTGTAGCAAGTCAGCCAACGTGGTTCTGTTGGTCCCTCTGGCACAAACAGCACGCCCAAGCTGATCCCACAAGTGTTCAATGGGGTTGAGATCAGGACTGCTGGCAAGCCATTCCATCCTCTCCACTCCCAAATTCTGGAGGTTGTATCTGATAAATCCCGCTCTGTGGGGAGGAGTGTTGTCATCTTGGAGGATAGAGTTTGGTCCAAGACTGTGGAGATATGGGATTGCCACTGGTTGCAGAATTTCATCTTGATATCTCTCTGCATTGAGATTGCCTCCAATGATGACAAGCCTTGTTTTTCCAGTGAGGGAGATGCCGCCCCACACCATCACACTGCCTCCACCAAAAGATGTTACTCTATTGGTGCAGCAATCACCAAAGTGTTCGCC
Source organism: Trachinotus anak (assembly GCF_046630095.1). NCBI lineage: Eukaryota > Metazoa > Chordata > Actinopteri > Carangiformes > Carangidae > Trachinotus > Trachinotus anak. The sequence goes on from NW_027273883.1 coordinate 27,616,513, forward strand.
ACGTCTTCTCCACACTTTGACCCTACGATCCAAGGAGGCAGAACTCATTGCTGAACATAACGTTCCTCCACATGTTCAGGTTCCAATGCATGTGTTGCAGAAACTGGCCTGACAGTGAAGGGCAGTCATGGCAGGCTTCCTGGCAGCCTTATGAGACCAGGGATTGGCTGCATGCAGTCTGTTCTGGATTGTCTGGGCAGAGAGCCGTTGGGCATATCGTCCTGCAAACCTTGACTGCAAATCTGAAGAAGACTGCCTTTGGTTCCTAAGTGCTGACAAGATGAGGAAACGGTCTTCTTGGGGTACTGTCTTCTTGGGATGCCCACTTCGCGGCCTGTCTCTGACATCCCCTGTTATATGGAACTTGGCCTTCAGTGTGCAGATGGTACTAGGGTTCACTCCAAATAATGCTGCAACTTGGTTTTGCGGAACACCAGCTTGAAGTTGCCCTATCGCACGGGCCCTATCCAGATCAGTCAAACATGGCATGCCGATTCTTGGAGCAGACACCAACTGACCACTGTCACAGGGCCCATGCTCACAGGTGCTGACAATCAGGTTCCAATCAGGCACCTGATTGTCAGCACCTGGGGGTACCAGAAGCTCAAAACAAGAGTCAATAACAAAGTTTGGCATTGGCAGAGAAGATTTGACAAATCTTTCATGGGTGTAACCCACATACTCAGCTCTCTGCTCATCCCACAAATGCATTTTCCTTAAAAATGTGGCACCATTTAAAAGGGAAATAAACAGGCGTTCCAACAGTATAAGATTTATTGCCATAAGCATTGTTACAACAAAGAAATAATCTACCAAACACAAATTTCCTTACTTTTTGTGCTTAGTTTATATAATAAAAAATATAGAAGCAGACATACAATTATCTTGATAATTATGAAATGGTAAAAATGTTGGACTAAATAACTGCTGCATTTAATACTTGTTTTTCATATATGCAGCAGTTAACCAAAACATTATATATATATATATATATATATATATATATATATATACATATATATATATATATATATATATATATATACATATATATATATATACATATATATATATATATATATATATATATATATATATATATATATATATATATATATATACATATATATATATATTTAAAAAAAAAAAAAAAAGCTTCTGGGTCTGCACAAGGGCAAACATGCATTTGCTTTTCCTGCAGCATATTCCTACAAATACATTTATGATGGAAATGTTTGATTTTGCATCTCTTTGTTTATCCGTGCTGAGCCTCTTTCCCCTGTAGATCTCTGAACAGGTGTAAGCAAGTGTAAGGGAGCATGACGATGGTTTGGTGGAAGACGAGCTCAGTTTCATGAAAAAAGATTGAATGGATGCCAGTTATAGAACTTTATGGAAAATTTGTACTAAATTTATCACTGCAAAGAAAACATTGATCCTGGAAACAAGGGAATAAACACTGAGAAATAAAGGGAAAAAAATATAGTAGTTTTATAAGCTCTTTCATTTTCTTCTCACTCAGTGTGTTGAATATATGCTGTTTGTATTGTGTTTATGTTACAGTTGTTGTGTATTATTTTATGACACAATACAATAAACCAATAAATCACAATGGATTTACAATATCTTGTGCATGAGTCAGGACTTCCTTAAGTCCATTCCAACTCTAAATGCTAAATTCTTACCGAGACTGTATAGAAACGACACATGGCGTTATAAAAAAAATATATGAAAGGGATATAGTTCAGCTATTCATTCAGTTATATATTTTCATTATGATACAAGTACAGTTCGTTCTTCCTTAGAGCTTCTTCTTCATATCAACATAAAGCACAATCCTCAATTTTGTATTCAAAACATGAAAAAAGTACAGCTTTTTATGTTTTCAGGAGCTTCTTTTTCTTTAAAACATCCACTTTTATATGATGTAAAGATGATGATGAGGTGATATTCCTGTGTGCTATAATATATGCAGTAAATGTTTATGCCTGAGTTTACCTCAGATTACATTCCTGGATGTGCCGTTTGCCTTGTTTTCCGTAGGTGAGGTGAGTGATGACTCAGCCCCATCAAATTACAAGGAACATTGAAAGTACATGACACATTATGAGTCAATTTGATAAAGAACTGCTGTAAACTGTTTCTGTTGCAACACTCTGTCAAAGAGGATATTGACTGAGTTTAGTCTGATTACTCCTATTAACTGTAGGACTGTTTAATGGCCCAGTACACTGGTGAACTCTGGGAGCCCTCTGACCAAACTGACTGTAATGAAACACTTTGACTGGTTTTATAAAAGGTACATTAATCCAGATCTGATCGACATATTCAGTGTGACTGTTTGTACTAGTGTGAAAACAGCAGTGTTAACCCAGTGTTACCCATGATGACTTTGTGCTTGCACATCTGTGACGTTGAATTTGCTGTGGTGAAAATTAAGCCAGTTTAAACATGTTTTTATAGACAATGATGCATTTTGGGCACAGTGCGACACAGTTTTAGTCTGAACATAGACTTAAAAAATGTAGATGTAACATGTCATCACCCATAGATTGCTGTAGATGGGCGCTCAAATGTGTTCCAAAACACACTTCTGTTTAAACACACTGATTATTATACTTGAAAGTCAACACAGTAGAGATAACCTAATTTTTAGTCCCTAGCATCTGTCAAAATCCAAAACTACTGATCTGTGACTTCCCATTAATCTTTATGTTTGATGCTGCCTGGCTGCTAAAGTTTGTTTGAGTAATTTTCTAAGACTTGACAAAGCTTCCTCAGAGCTAAAGGGGACATTATTCATCTGATGTTTCAGGATGTGTATGAATAGTAGCTCAGTCAGCGGGCTCACATAGAATAGAGCAAAATGTAAATGTAGTATAGGCACAGCATTAATGTTCTGCGTCTAAGCTCTGACCTCAATACTCCCCACAATGAAACAAGGAGCATAACTCAGCAGGGAGTGGAGAGCAACGACACAAACTTCCAGCCAGTGAACAGCAGCGTAGCCTTCGGATGAGCAGTGTAAGCAGGCACTGATGGCTGAAGTAAAAAGGGTGTGTTGTATATGTGTTGCAGTGAGAGGAGCATGGCAGGTGAGTGTAGCAAGAAAATTGAGTTGGGCTACATGAATTAGCTGGCAGGCCATGCTTCATTTAATTGATTTTTGCATGTAAAATTATGCAAATCAATTATTAACACAATTTTATTAAGAGAAAAATGCTTTTATCAAATAATTTAGCATTTGAGGAGAGATTTTGAATCTTTTCCCATTCATTTCAGTCCAGTCAGAGGGGTTGATAAATACTGCTGATTCACACACAACCTTACATGACCCACCACTGTAGTGTCATTATATTAGTTGTTATTAATATTCACAGTTGTAGTTTTTAGAATTAATGTAATTTTAAAGCCAAATACACAATTATCTGCAGGGTTAGAAATAATTTAAATTACAGAATCTGGAAAAGATGTAATTAAGTTATCCAATATCTTTTAATCAGCCTCTCACTTCAGATGTCTGGGTTCAATGTGATTTCTTTCTCTCTTTTTGTCCATGAAATTACTGTTAAATTAAATCCAATAATGTCTTTATTGTAAGAGCCGGTCTTGAGGAAATAAATGTTTAATATAGTAAACTTGTTATCTTCCCTCCCCTTGTCTCTCCCCTGTTTTAATTGGACTGTGCTCCCCTGTCCATCATGGTGCAGAAGAACAGAGAGAGAGGAGGAGAGAGCAAGCAAGAATTCTGTCTGGCTGCTACTGATGGACCATTAGCTCAAATAATTTCCATTTAATACTTGGTTAATCAAGCTCAGCACATCCCGCGTTGTATTTTGAGGGAGCATTGCACATGGTTTCTGAATTGAGCTGACGAGAGTGCAAGAATAGAGCCAGTGACTTTTTTTGTCTTGTTAATAGATTCAAGCCATTACAATCCATCGCATATTGATTTAATGTTGCCTAACATTAGTGCCGACTGCATCAAGCGAAAGCTAGTGAGCCCTCGCTGCTTTGTGATAATGACACTCACCTTCACACCCTCACAAATCTGATTGGTTTCTCATTAACACCACCAGGTGCCTTTTATGTCTAGTCCATAATTTATCATAGTATCATTATGTTATGGTTGAAGGTCCTATATGAAGCTTTTACCTTTTAATAAAACTTAACTAATACAAGATGAGCTTGTGGGTTTGAAACCCCAAAAAATCTGAATGGGTTAAAAGATGCTCAAAGGCACTGTGAAGCTAAAAGGGGACAGCAGCATGGAATGATACAACTCTGTGAGTGTGTAACTTCGAGTGACAATTTTCACATTACACATACTGATTTGAGGCTCTGAGCCTCTCTTCTGGTGACTACTTTGTTGTGACATCACTAAGTCCTAACTGCTCATTTTAAGGTTCAGTTTCTGAATACAGGCTGTGTGAAACTCTATTAATATAGAACCTAGACCTGCTTTTTCATCAAAAAAGGACATGGAAATCTCCCTTTATACAATATGGGACCCTTAAGAAATGGAAACTTTATTGTGACTAGTGAGAATATTCAAGTACTGAAGCTGAATGATCTTAAATAAGGCGTGAGATGAGATTTTAAAGGGACATCCCTCTGATTTTCCACATCATGGTCGTGGGGGGTACAACTCAGCCTGTGAAAACAGTTGTATGTTTTCTGTCCACACCTCAGGAGGATAATAACCTGGACTGAGCCTTTGATACTTTCTCAGTATTAATATAGAACCTAGACCTGATTTATGATCAAAAAACACATGTACATTTACCTTTAAACATTGTGGGACCTTTAACTAAAAATATATCTGATTTATTCTTCAACAGTATCTTCAAATGAAAACCAGCCAGCTGCTTTACAGCATGAAAATTATGAAGATTCACCAAACAGGCTTTGTAAATACAGTGCAATACAATGTACAGTTTCAGTAGCTCCTGTCTAAACATACTTATATATTAAAGTTTGAAGTGAAATGACTGACTTTACTTTAAATCTAAATTTGTAACTTGCAACTCATCAAAATGAGATGTTGTGGAAAACATAATCCAGGCTGTAAGAGTTATGTATGGTGTTAGAGGAAAAACAAAAACTGTTGCATTTTGTTGCTTGCTGGCCTTTGTATGACCCTTGACTTGAGGTCAAAGTTTCCCATTTTTCTGAAAAGAAGACATCATTATCAACATTACATCATCTGCAAGACACACTGATAAATACACATAACAGAGGTATACACCTACACAAACGAGGACGCGCTCTCCATTAAAACACTAACCTCGCTCCATAATTAAAGACTCTGGTTGGCACTGTTGTGTGTGAGGTGCAGTGGGAGTGTGGGACAAGATAAAGCAAGATTGGAAGTGACAGTAACATTTTCTGCAGCACATTCAAACACAGTGCAGCTCGTTAAAAATGCATCTTGTTGTGGACCGACAGTGTGGCTTTACAAAGCTCCTCATCAGGGCGTTTAATGGAAACCATGGGACATTACACAGACAGACACCAGGGCAGCGCTCATTTCATTTAACAGGCCTCCAGGACACACCTTTCGCACACACAAACACGCACACTTACAATCAAAGGAAACACAGTCACACTCTCTGGGGGTGGATGGGAACCATACAGTGAAGTGGAATGATTATGTATTATGCTTGAACAAATAAACACATATTTTAAATAATTCAGTTCACAGCCAACATTCAGAGCCTCTCACCGACTTCAACTTACTTGTATCGGTTAATTTGTCCCCTTGCCACCTTGTGTTTAATTACATGCTGCCGCCCCATTCAACCATCGGCCATTAAAAGTGAAGCTGGCAATATGGTTGACACGAGTGCTTTCACCGAGCTTCAACCTCAGCGGCATCTACCAAACCTTGTTTGGGCACATTTTGACTTCAGTGAAGACGAACCCGAACAAAAACAAGTCAAATGCAAACAATTTCAGCGACCAAAGTTAACACCACCAATTAATTTAATCACCTGGAACACATTGCAGAATATGAAGAGTGCACAACTTAACCCTGTAATGCCCGACCCCAGAAATAATGGACAGAAAATTCTGATTTCTTGAATCTGGAACCTTTATTTGGCCCTTTCACAAAATTTGAAAAAAAAAATTACAAAAATGTATTTGCATATAGGTTTTTCCAAATTTTATACACGATTTTACTACATACTAAAATGCAAAAATTATGTAATTATAACTTGCTTCAACAGATTAAGTGTTCATGTTAGAATATTACTAAAAATTTCACAGAAAATGTCACTGGAAAATCGTAAAAATCGCAATTTTCTTTACCTTGATCCAGAGAGTTGGGAACTATCTGAAGGTGGCCAACTTGGATTGTCCCATGTACTGTGTTTGAATTGTTGTAGTGATAAAGGGATCCACCAGGGGTTGGAAGACAAGTATCAGATTGGATACAAGAGGGTTTTGAGTGAAGTTTTTACCATAAGGTGATGCAATAGGTCTCAGAAATGCTTGTATCAAATTTGATGCATTTGGCATTATAGGGTTAAGAAATAGAGAAACTGATAAGCATTAAAGTAATTGTAATCAAGGTAAAAGTTTGAAGTAATTGTGATATTGATTTTAAGCCATAGCTCCCTAATTCAGCAGGACTGTTTTTAAACAAAGACCTGTAGTACAATTTCAGTTTTCATTGTTATGTATTAAGACAAGGAAACTAATTTTTCACTTTTCACTATTGTGTCGTTCAGTTCATCTTCTGTTTTTAATTTTTTTGATGCTGTAGCCATCAAAGTGAATCTCTGTCTGCTGACCGTACTATTTTTGATATTGTAAACAACTTGTAAACAGTGAACTGAGAACAACTGTGTGCCTCTTAAGCCTCATATATTTTATTAACCAATGCCATAGAGCAGTGGTTCTCAATCCGGGTGTTCCAATGACTGAAGGGGCCACACGTCAATTTCTGGGGGTTGCCAAATAGTTGTGGAGAAAAAAAAAAAACTAACTAATTTTGTTCCTGTTGTGCCACAGTATTGTACTTAACCAAGCAGCTATACCCTGTTTTTAGCTATCACATGGGTTGACTATGGAGCGATGGCTTCTCAGAAAAAAACATTCCATCTGGAGACTCAGGCCAACAGGAGGTGTCTCAAGGTGGATCAGGTCCAAACACCAACTTGATTATTCTGGGGGGGGGGTCGTTACTTGAAAAGGTTGAGAACCACTGCCATAGAGCTCCAATGTTGTCCAAGAGCTACAGTATTAAAAGTGCATCATTAAACCACACTGTTGCACTGTGTGTGACGTGTTGCTTTGTTACCATAAACACACACACTGTAATTTATTTTGACTCAATCCCACATCGTCCTACTGCTGGAAATACTCACTAGAGCTGCTGCTGTGAACAATAGTCCCCCCTCAAGTGTACTATTTCCTGAGTACTCTTTGCTGATACTACAGTACAGAGCAGTATTTACACATTTGAAAAGAAAGAGGCATATTTGAATGATTTCTATGATTGCTTGCTCAATAGGAGCCAATGGGACTCAGGCTAAGTCTCACAGACAGTAAATGGGAGTCAGAAGTGTTGTTAGACAGACAAACACATTGTTTTTGTCTTTTCGGATTCAGGGCATGCTTTCCTTTTCAGCTTATTATGCTTCCTTGCATCTTTGTTCCTTTTGCCCTTGACCCCTTAAGTCGCTCAAGGTCTACCATCATCCAGGATGTTCCAATCACTTAAATGCCTCTCCGGGGGGCGGGAGGGACACAGGTGTATCCATGCAGAAATCCTTCAACAGGAATCTGGAACACCTACACCGGCTGTGTATTCACTGAGTGGTCACTGCAGATGAATACTGCAATATTAATGTGATTGCATTTCTGCAATGCAGCAGGCAAACTACCTGTGGGGACAGAAAGAAGAGCACAAACTGATGCTGCCATAATTTTTATCTCTACTGTATGTACTGTATAATCTTAATGTTGAACCAATTACGAACAAGTATTTTGTCTGCTGTTTCTTTATTAGTCCAAAACATTAAGCTATTCATCTTTTATTTTCCTTTCAAAGTGCCGCTGAGCTCATTTAGGGGAAATGAGACCCTCATTATTTCTGTTACTCAGCCACAGAATCAGTTAATATTGTATATGTTGGGGCTGTATAACATCTCCCCTCAGCCTGAGAGGACACATTTTCTACACCTGCAGTTTATTCAGAGCATTACAGCTGTTTTTGCTGCCTCCTGTTCTTTGTGTTCTTTCAGTCATAACCACATTTTAATTGTCTGTTGGTGTCATTTCCCTTCAGTCACAGACATGACACTGGCAATAGAGCTATAATTAGTATTAGTATAGCAAACACCCATGCACACAATTATTTATGTGACATCTTCAACACACACTGGATCAACGACTTCCGTCTGGCCAACGATCTGAATGAGTTCTACTGCCGCTTTGAAAGACAATGGGACAAGCCTGACACTAACCTCCACATCAGAGCCACATCAGAACCCCCCTCCTCCCCTACCAAAGGAACGTCTCTCTCTATCCTGGAGAGAGATGTCAACAGGCTTTTTAAGAAGCAGAACCCCCGCAAAGCAGCCGGTCCTGACTCTGTCTCTCCATCATCCCTAAAGCACTGTGCTGATCAGCTGTCTCCGGTGTTCACGGACATCTTCAACACCTCACTGCAGACCTGCCACGTGCCAGCCTGCTTCAAATCCTCCACCATCATCCCTGTCCCCAAAAAACCAAGGTCCACAGGACTAAATGACTACAGACCCATTGCCCTGACCTCTGTGGTCATGAAATCATTTGAGCGCCTTGTCCTGTCCCACCTCAAATCCATCACTGACCCACTCCTGGACCCCCTGCAGTTCGCTTACAGAGCCAACAGGTCTGTAGATGACGCCGTCAACATGGCTCTCCACTTCATCCTCCAGCACCTGGACTCCTCAGGGACCTATGCCAGGATCCTGTTTGTGGACTTCAGCTCTGCCTTCAACACCATCATCCCGGCTCTGCTGCAGGACAAGCTCTCCCAGCTGAGCGTGCCTGACTCCACCTGCAGGTGGATCACCGACTTCCTGTCTGACAGGAGGCAGCACGTGAAGCTAGGAAAGCACGTGTCTGACTCCCAGACCATCAGCACTGGATCCCCACAAGGCTGCGTTCTTTCTCCTCTGCTCTTCTCTCTGTACACCAACACCTGCACCTCCAGCCATCAGTCTGTCAAGCTCCTGAAGTTTGCAGACGACACCACTCTCATTGGACTCATCTCTGATGGCGATGAGTCTGCCTACAGGTGGGAGACTGACCATCTGGTGACCTGGTGCAGGCAGAACAACCTAGAGCTAAACGCTCGGAAGACAGTGGAAATGATAGTGGACTTCAGGAAGAGACCAGCCCCACCCACCCCCATCACCCTGTGCGACTCCCCCGTGGCTACCGTGGAGCATTTCCGCTTCTTGGGTCCCACAATCACAGAGGATCTCAAATGGGAGCTAAACATCAGCTCCCTCATCAAAAAAGCCCAGCAGAGGATGTATTTCCTGAGGCAGTTGAAGAAGTTCAACCTGCCAAGGACTATGATGGTGAACTTCTACACCTCCATCATTGAGTCCATCCTCACCTCCTCCATCACCATCTGGTACACTGCTGACATGGAGAGGGACAATAACAGACTGCAGCGTATCATCCACTCTGCGGAGAAGGTGACTGGCTGCAATCTTCCATCCCTCCAGGACCTGTACGCCTCAAGGACCCTGAAGTGTGCAAGGAAGATTGTAGCTGACTCCTCCCACCCTGGACACAAACTTTTTGTGACACTCCCCTCTGGCAGGAGGCTGCGGTCCTTCAGGACCAAAACCTCTCGCCACAAAAATAGCTTCTTCCCATCTGCTATTAGCCTTATCAACAAGGCTAGAGAGCCCCACTGTTGCTGATCCCCCTGATCCTCAATTGCACCAATCACCAGAAAAAATTCCTTGTACGTGAAAACATACTTGGCAATAAAACTGATTCTGATTCTGATTCTGATTAATAAAGAATTATTTAGACCTGAAAAAAGAAACAATACATGTAGATACAAATAATATAAAAGCATACAAATACACACACACAATAAGTTCTTTATTAGGAACACCACACTAACACTTGGTAGTTCCTCCATTCGCTTTCAAACAGTTCGTTGTGTCATGGATCCACCAGATGTTGGAAACTTTCCCCTGAGGCTCTGCTCCATGTTGACGTGACTGCATCAAATCCTTTCTGCAGATTTGTCAGATGCACATTCATGCTGCCAAACTGTTCTACTACATCCCAAAGGTGTTCTACTGTATTCAGGTTCTGGAGACTGGGGAGGCCACTGAGGTTCACTGAACTCACTGTCATGTTCATGAAGCCAGTTTGAGACGACTTTTTCTTTGTGAACATTATTGTGCTGGAAGTAGGCTGCGGCATTCAAACCATGATTGACTGGTATTAAGGGTCCAATGTGCGCCAAGAGAAAAATCCCCACACCATCACCCCACCACCACCAGCCTGGGCTGTTGACCCATGGGAGTTTGGGTCCATGGACTAATGCTGCTGATGCCAAACTCTGACCCTGCCATCTGTTACCTCAGCATGAATCCAGATTGTCAGACCAGGAAACATTTTTCCAGTCTTCAACTGTCCAGTGTTGATGAGTCTGTGTCTAATGCAGCCTCAGGTCTTGGCTGAGTTTTCATTGGATCTTCTTTCTATGAAAGAAACTGTCCCAGTGTCACACTTCAGAGGTTCCTCACTGGTTTCGTAGCCAGTGCATGTAGAACCATGTAGAGCTCCTGCAGGAGGAGAGACTTTGTGTATCATGGCTTTTGTCAGGATGATTTCCTTTTACATCTTTACACTTCATTCCCTTTGATATTGTAATTGTTACTGCCTGGGTTGTTTGAAATTTGTAGCCATCAGCTACACTGAGTTCTGTGCAACTCATATTGTCCCCATTATGCCTGTGAGAAGTTTCATGTGCTGCCTTTGCATGCACAAAATATAATTAGCTTTAATGTACACACGTATACACACACACACACACACACACACACACACACACACACACACACACACACATATATATATATAGATATATATATATATATAGATATAGATATATATATAGATAGATATATATATTCACACACACTATATTGCCAAAAGTATTCGCTCACCTGCCTTGACTCGCATATGAACTTAAGTGACATCCCATTATAAATCCATAGAGTTTGATATGACGTTGGTCCACCCTTTGCAGCTATAACAGCCCCAACTCTTCTGGGAAAGCTGTCCACAAGGTTCAGGAGTGTGTTTATGGGAATTTGTGACCATTCTTCCAGAAGCGCATTTGTGAGGTCACACACTGATGTTGGACGAGAAGGCCTGACTCTCAGTCTCCGCTCTAATTCATCCCAAAGGTGTTCTATTGGGTTGAGGTCAGGACTCTGTGCAGGCCAGTCAAGTTCATTCACACCAAACTCTCTCATCCATGTCTTTGTGGACCTTGCTTTGTGCACTGGTGCACAGTCATGTTGGAAGGGGCCATCTCCAAACTGTTCCCACAAAGTTGGGAGCATGGAATTGTCCAAAATCTCTTGGTATGCTGAAGCATTCAGAGTTCCTTTCACTTGAAGTAAGGGGCCAAGCCCAGCTCCTGAAAAACAACCCCACACAAGTACCATTCTCCTGGCAACCGCCAAACCCAGACTCGTCCATCAGATTGCCAGATGGAGAAGCGCGATTTGTCACTCTGGAGAATGCGTCTCCACTGCTCTAGAGTCCAGTGGCGCCGTGCTTTACACCACTGCATCCAACACTTTGCATTGCACTTGGTGATGTATGGCTTGGATGCAGCTGCTTGACCATGGAAACCCATTCCATGAAGCTCTCTACACACTGTTCTTGAGCTAATCTGAAGGCCACATGAAATTTGGAGGTCTGTAGTGATTGACGATGCAGAAAGTTGGCGACCTCTGTGCACTATGCACCTCAGCATCCGCTGACCCCGCTCCGTCAGTTTACGTTGCCTACCACTTCATGGCTGAGTTGCTGTTGTTCCCAATCACTTCCACTTTGTTATAATACCACTGACAGTTGACTGTTACTAAGGAGCGAGGAAATTTCACGACTTGACTTGTTGCACAGGTGGCATCCTATCACAGTACAACGCTGGAATTCACTGAGCTCCTGAGAGCGACCCATTCTTTCACAAATGTTTGTAGAAACAGTCTGCATGCCTAGGTACTTGATTTTATACACCTGTGGCCATGGAGGTGATTGGAACACCTGATTTCAAGTATTTGGATGGCTGAGTGAATACTTTTGGCAATATAGTGTATATACATGTAAAATCCTTGATATATTGCAATTAGAGCTGCAAGGATTGGTCGATTTATTGATCATCCACAGGAATTCATTAAATCCCTATCGTTCATGAATCTATCATTACTGTGGTGAGCCATGTGTATGATTGGCTACCTGGATGGTCACTCCAATCTGTGACTGGTTGCTGTTTTCCAATCAACACCTGGCTGTCAAGTCTGAACTCTTTAAGTGGCTTTGCATGCTGTTGTACAATCCTTGATCCTCAGAAAATCTACTTTTGACTACTGTTGGCAGAGCAGCACGACACAGCGGCTACTCATTGTGAACCCAGGTAGCACCGAATTTGCAGAAAAGGAAGACAAAAACAACATTCTGCTGTGTCTCAGTCCACCCGCACACTACAACTCAAAACAGCTGCGTGCAGGAGGCCTTTTATTAACCACGCCCATCAGGTGCCTCGTGAATTACAATTTAAATTAAATGTTTGCCCCATTATTAAGAAAACAAATAAACATCCATTAATTGAGAGCACTATTCAACACCCCCACTTGCTCTCACATTATTACAAACAACAAAAAAACATTACATTTACATTCAATCAAAAAGGGGGGAAAAATATCATCACCTTTCCAGGGTTTTTCTTTTAGTTAACTCCAAACATAAACTTAGCAAATTTGACTAACTTCAATTTTGTTACAGGTTTGGTCATCAAATCTGCTACCATGTGATCAGTTGGACAATACTCCAATAATACCTTTCCATCATTCACAATGGACCGCATGAAGTGGTATTTTATATCCACAGGTTTACACCTCTGTCTACGGACAGGATCCTTAGCTAAAGCAATTGTGCCTTGGTTGTCCTCATACAGCTTAAGTAGTGCATACAGATGTTTATCTATGCCATCTAAAAGTTGTGTGAGGTACAGACACTCTTGAATGGTTGCAGCCAGAGCAATATACTCTACCTCACAAGTAGACAGTGCTACAGTGGGCTGCTTTTTGGTCTTCCATGACACTAGAGGTCCGCCCTTCGTCAGGCTTACACAATATCCAGTTGTGCTTTTTCTATCATTAACATCACCAGCCCAGTTCGCATCACTGTAGGCTTGTATACGCAGGTTCTCATCACATTTCCTGTAACACAACTTCTTACCCCTTGTGCCTTTGAGGTACCTCAACACATGTTTAACTGTACCAAAGTGCTGTTCAGTAGGTCCACTAAAATACTGTGACAGTTTGCTTACAACAAAACTCAAATCCGGTCTTGTACAGACAGTCAAATAAATCAGACTACCCACTGCCTCTCTGTATATGGAAACATCACTCATCAATGCAGCATCATCTGTGTAGTTCAGTTTTTGTTCACAAGGTGTTGACCTAGGTTTACAATCTTGCATGTTGAACCGTTCCAGGATCTTCCCAACATACTTTTCTTGTGACATTGTTACACAGTCGTCACTCTGGTTAAAATCAATACCAAGAAAATGTCTTAATCTGCCCAAATCCTTCATTTTAAATCTTGCTGTAAGCATGTCCTTCGTAACATTCATAGCATTTTCATCACTTGCTGCAATTATTAAGTCATCAACCCAAATTACTATGATCACCTTCTCATGGTCTCTTTGCCTTATGTAAGCACAGTGGTCAGCCTGGTTTTGTATAAACTCATTTTGTGTCAGATACTCATGTAACAACTTGTTCCAGTTTCTTCCTGATTGTTTTAGCCCATATAATGACCTCTCCAGTTTGCAAACCAACTCTTTGTCTGTGTGGGATTTTAACTCGTACCCCCCCGGCTGTTGCATGTAAATCTCACAGTCAATGGGTGCATTTAAATAGGCAGTCTTCACATCCATCTGGTGTAAAATCAAATTTTCCTGTGCTGCTTTCTGCATCAAAACTCTGACACTAGTCATGTTAGCGGTAGGAGAAAATGTCTCCTCATAATCTACACCAATCTTTTGACTGTACCCTTTAGCAACATATCGAGCTTTGTACTTCTCAGATCCATCAGCATTGGTCTTAATAGCATACACCCATCTACCCCCCTCTGCTTTCTTACCCTCAGGCAAGTTGGTCAGGGTAAATGTGTTGTTCTCTATAAGTGAATGCATTTCCTCATCCCTTGCTTTTACCCACTCTCTTGATTTATCTGATGTTACAGCTTCTGTAAATGAAACAGGTATGTTACACATCACTCGATAACAGTAATCTATGTTACTCTGAACTTGATCAGTCTCCTCATCAGACATACATTTAGATACATGGCTATCTGTGTATCTGTCTGGCATTCTCCTCTCTCTAGTGGGGTATCGGCTAGACTCAGGCTCACACTTGACCTCAACCGTCTGTGGTTGGTGGTGACTCACTTCAGGTTTATGCTCTGCTGCAACATGGTGATCTGGACTTCTGGACCTGTGCTGTGTGACGTCTTCATAATCAGGTGTAAAACTAGTTTGTGTCTGTTGTTCTATACCTGACTTAGCTACAAACTTTACCAGTCTGTGCCTCTGCACTTTCTTACTGTCAGGAAAGTAGACAATGTATGCAGGGCTGTTTTTGTCATACCCGACAAAAACACACTTTTCACACCTTGGATCAAGTTTTCGCTTGTCTTGTTTATAAGCAAATCACTCTGAGCCGAACCTTTGCATTCTAGACAAGTTGGGCCGTCTTCCTGTCAACATTTGGAACGGTGTCTGCCCTGTGCGTTTATTAAAACACCTATTTCTAATCACAGCAGCAGTCCACAGTTGTTTTGGCAAACCACTCTCAATTAGCATACACCTTGCCATGTCAAAAAGTGTGCGCCAACTGCGCTCAGCAGTACCATTTTGGTGAGGAGAGTAAGGTGCTGATGTCTGATGTCTTATCGCATTTTTAATGAGCAAAGTCTGGTACTCTTTTCCTGTGAATTCTGTACCATTATCAGATCTGAAGCATTTCACCTTGCCATATGGGGCTGTATCAGCTAGAAACTTCTCTGTAGCTAGGACTGTGTCACTTTTGTTCTTTAAGAAATATACAAACACTGTACTGGAAAAATCATCAGTAAATGAAAGTGCATATCTGTACCCATCTCTAGACTCTGGGTGGATTGGTCCTGCCAAGTCTGTGTGTACAAGCTCTAGAGGGGTTTTAGCCCTCACATCAGGGTCTCTATTTCGGGTCTGGTAAAACTTCCCCTGGGTGCACACTTCACCATGTAGAGGTTTATTTGTTGAACCTTTAATTTTCATACCGTCCACAACATCTTGTAACCTCTGAATGTCATTGTAGTTGCAGTGTCCCAGTATCTCAAGCCAAGTCTGTATGTCATGACAACCCTTGCATTGAGCATCACATTCACGATTATTTACTGTGTGCACATAAAATAGTCTATCATGTACGTGAATGCCATCGCTACCAATAGTCCATCTCTTAGTATCTCACTGGCATTTCTTAGCGCTGTGATCGCGGTCTCTGCCCGGATCACGTACTCCGTCACACTTTCACTGTCTGACTTCTGAAGTGAAGTCAGTTCAGTATAGAGGCTTATGATGCGTGGCTTTCCTTTACCTTGGTAGTAGTCTCTTAAAATCACCAGCGACAAACTTTTATCGTCCAGAAACTGGATGAGTTCAGCAGAGGCTTCAGCATCTTCTCCGCATCTTCTCGCAGCTCATTCGCGTCTTCAGTCGTGGGCTCTGTTAAAATAGTGTCCTTTAACCCTTGTAAACGAAGGTGGCCCAAAAATTTCGCCTCCCATAACTCGTAACTTTTTTCATCTCCATCAAACAGGAGCCGCGACCAGCGGCTACCATGGCGGCTCGCGTCTGCAGCCCGTCCGCCCATGGTGCTAACAGCGGGCTATCATCACCGGTACATTGGTGGGAACACGCTGCTATCTCTGGGTTTCTCTGGGCCCATAACCTGTTGGCAGAGCAGCACGACACAGCGGCTACTCATTGTGAACCCAGGTAGCACCGAATTTGCAGGAAAGGAAGACAAAAAAAACGTTCTGCTGTGTCTCAGTCCACCTGCACACTACAACTCAAAACAGCTGCGTGCAGGAGGCCTTTTATTAACCACGCCCATCAGGTGCCTCGTGAATCACAATTTAAATTAAATGTTTGCCCCATTATTAAGAAAACAAATAAACATCCATTAATTGAGAGCACTATTCATCAACTACAATGTTTTGTTTACCCTTATTTTCTGTTATATTTATCCATGAGAGTGATGAATGGTATTTAGCTTGATCCATCAACACAAATTTAACTCTTCATCATGTAGTGATTTGAAGGTGGGCGAGATAGTGAGAAAGTAAAGATCTGAAAGAGTCTGCCAGCAGAGGGTGATGTGATGATGCTGCAGGTTCCCAAAACAGACAACAGAGAGTGGCCTCTAAAATCCACATTATTTAGATGAGGTCTGGTTGAAATCACTGAGGGGTGTTCCAGTCTGCACTCCCACTGTGCAGTGAGTCATCCTCAAATACTTGTTAACAAGGACTGTTCTTTGCTCACTAGATGTTTGCGTTTTAAATTTCAAGCAATACTCTTTTCATATCGTAACATAATTCAAGTAAAGGGTTTGTGTTTCATCTATACTCACAGTTTGGTAACATTATAGCGCCTTATAGTGCCAGAACAGGTTGGATTGCCTGTTCCATATCTATTATTTCTGCCCAACTGAAATGATCTGAATTATAGTGTCACTCCTCATAAACCCAGACCCAATTATAATGATTATTATCAGACTATTAGAAGGACGGATACTGTCTGCTGTCCTCATCCTTCCCATAAACCGAAACGGAATGGCATCAACAGCCCATGGTGCATAAGAGAACTCTGGTTTGCTCTGCTCCACAGTACAGTGCGACCTAGTGTGTGTTTGGTGTGCTCGACTTCTGGCAATCAGTTATGCTTGCCAGCCAATTTCTCTGAGTGTACATGGTTGGTCCAGGGAAGGAGGGAGGTGTCTTCTGCTCACAGACACACACACACACACACACACACACACACACATTGGATGGATAAAGAGTCAGTGTATGTATGTACTGGACAAATGAGGACAAATGACAGAACAATTATTGAATGCTGCTTTGTGATGATGAAACAAGCGTGTGATTCCTCTCACTCTTTACAGAATTTTCAGAATTAAAGTAGCTGAAGTGACTTTGCTCTGCTTTCTTGTGCCTGAGATGCACTTGTTCCTGCTCACAGCTTTAATCTTGGTTGGTTGAGCTGCTTCCTTCTGTTAAGCACAAAAGGGCCTGAACCCAGAATCACCATATTTAGGGCCATGAAAATTGAAAAACTCATGAGAATTGGTACACACATCAGAACTAGCAAACATTTCAGAGTTCTGTAATGGACATGACAAGCAGGCTCCAAAGCTCCCCAAAACAAAGGTCCAAGTTGGGATTAAGTTTCTCAGATGTTCATGAAGTTCAGTGGGGTCATTGCTCTCGCCATTCTGAAAGGCTGCCTCATCTCATACAGGATACCACCACTTACTCCTTCACTTTTTTAGAGAAATTGCAAAACTTACTTAGGTTGTGAGTCGGATCTGCACAAATCTGCAAGTTATAAAGAAACAACTTCCTATAGGTTGCAGTCAAAACAGGAAGTGTTGCATATTTTGGCATTAAACTTAACATTAAACTTAGTCCAGTAGTTTTCTCCTGCCCTACTGAGGCTCTGTGATTGGCGACTATTGGTGGTGCTTTTGTTGCAAAATCATGAAATATGCTAAAATAATTTTTCCAAACTACTCTTTGGCTGAAAGTGCAATCTTTGCAGGTATCATTTGTGTACTTTCATGATAACAATTTAATGAAAGAGTTTTGATGCTCCTGTCACAGCCATGACAAGGAGGGAGACACACCATGTTAATGTCAAACAAGACAAAACCTAACTCATGGAGTGTGACAATCAGTAAGTCAGTGTGAAGTGTGTGTGTTGTGTGAGTGGACATGGGTGTAGGTGTTGTAGGGTGCATAAAATAAACAAACGGATAACAGAAGAACCAAAGCAGCTCCCAACACCACTGGAGATGCCTACAAAGAGAGGGGAGAGAGAGACGTGAGTAACAGGAAGTGCCTTTTATAGGCTGGTGAACACTGGGCCCAGGTGTCACCAGGAAGCACTGACGACCAGAGGTGTACAATACCATCACCGACAATAGGTGTCGCCACACTCCAAATGCAAAATTATGAAGGAGAATTTTTTTTATACTTTTACACATTTTTTTCACAAGGAAGTGACGTTCAGACAGGTGCATGTTGCACAGGGGTTTTTGACCCAGTTAATAACTGCCTGCAAGTGGGGTTTGATTTGTAATTGAAGTTATAAGGCAAAATGAGATGGTGGTTGAGGTCAGCACTGCTGAAACTACCAGAGGTTCACATTATACTAGTAAATACTCTGTCATGTTATATCATCTGTTTATTGTGCATCTATGTCAAAATGTAACACAGTTAAGGCCACATGGCCAGGGTTTAGCCTGATACTTGAAGCCATTAGAGGAACGCTTCCTAATGGACTTGTGTGTCAGGGAAAAACCAGGACCCTGTGGCTGTGGCCTCAGATCTTCTCCCTCTGCAGTAGCTACCTGTAGCCAGGTGGTGTTGCTGAACAAAACATACATTGATCCCTCTCACATAAGACCTGAGAATAAGACACAAGTGAAGGACACGAGCGAACTGAGACAAACAGGAGAGAAAGGGTTTAAACACACCTATGAACAGGTAATGAATTGGTGAGGCACAAGTGGTTAGAGCAGCAAGGTGCAGGTGATTGAATTAGTCAGAGAGTGGCTTAGTCTTGTTCCTGAACCATAGATATTGTAACTTTTGTGAGAAGACCTAGACCATGAGACCCATCCAGGATCTTGGATGGCACACATCCTATCCATGCAGAAAGTAAAGATGACATAGCAGCACCACAGGTTTCAACAATGACCTGATGGTTGTTTCATGTCACCATGGTCTCTAAATGCAGGACAATTGTTGAGTTCCACTTTCAAGAGTTACCCTATAAATTCAGCATGTCATTCAGTTTCTCCCCAAAGTCATGGCTGATCGACTAGGAAGAGGAGCTCAAGCATGATAATGTATGAGAGTACAGTGTAACAAATGGCTGTGAAATCTACAGTTATTTACTGTAGTAAACACAGTAACATTACTGTATATGATTTTTACAGTAGAATGCTGTACATTTTACAATAAAGCGAATCACAGTAGTTTAAGTATTACTGTGAAAATCACAGTAGACAAAGGGTTACTGTAAAGAAAATCACAATAGCTAGTATAGTACTGTAAATAGTAAGGTAAACTACTGTATTTTCCTTTGTGTGTGTTAGATTTTTTTTTTAAGTGTATCATAATAAAAACAATGAGTATCTCTCTCTTTTTTTATATATTTTTATTATATTTTTATATTATATTTATGTCTTCTTAACTCATCATTTTGACTTTTAACTCTGGGACTTTTATTTTGTATCAACGCTATACGTTTTTTTCTCTTCTTTCGCTTCACTTTCAATTCATCCAATGAGGATCAAGACAGATCAACGGTCATGCTTCAAACGGCCAGTCACGTCATTGCTAAACAAAAAAAACCCGCGAACACAGCGCTGCAGCAGAGACGGCTAGCCTGCAGCTCTGACTCTGTTATTGACCAGAAAGCTCCTTACTTATCGGTAGCATGTACATTTCTGTTTGTCACTCAAGGCTTTGTCTTGTGCTTGTGTAGATTGTTGTTGCGTTTGTGTGTATTTTCGCCGTCTGTGTTGATTTCTTTTACTTTTCTTTTACTACTCAGCAAAAAGACAGAGGTGTCTCCACAGCCATTAGCCTACAGGTAGCTAGCTTATGTAGACAGATTAGATGGTCGTTTTTTTTTCTTTTTCGACAAAAAACATTAACGTTAGCTGAGACAGAGACGTGTTTAAAGCTTGCTCCTGGAGACTTGCTGTTTGTTATCGTTTCGCTGTGCGGTAGAGGAGTTTTTTTCCACCCTTGGCATCTGTGGGACATCCTGTGGATTAGCCAGCCAAACACACATCTGAACTTCCAGAAAATCAGTAAGTACCATCACTAGCAGCAAAAAAAAAATTCCAGCTTGCACCTTGTACCACATAATTAAGATTGTATTTGACCATAGACTGTATATAAAAATGGACGTCGACACTGGCTCCGGAAAATGAAGCCAATGCGGAAGTGCCTTAAACCTGCATTCTATCGAATGACCATCAGGGGGCGACACCACTGGTTGCAAAAAGAAGTCCGATTGTATGGAAGTCTATGAGAAAATGACCCTACTTCTCACTTGGTTTATGACCCCAGTAAACGTTTTCCTAACGAGTTTATGGTCTCAATCGCTAGTTTCAAGTCTTCCTCAATACAACACGATGTTCATTTTTAAAATTATAGTCCCATTTAATTTAAAATAGACGATAAAGTAGGGTATGCATTGGGGCGTGGCTAACGTATGATTGACACATGCCACTTGTCAATCAAGAGAAGTCCCTTCTCACAGAACCAACGATGTTGAATTAGCCGTGAACTTGTTTTTGGGTGTTGTGTTTTCGTCCTGGAGTTTTCCACATCCAGTTACACCAACCGGTCATCGTGTTTTCAGTTCGTGAAAATTAGTTTAAACTTTTTGTTTGCCTAAAATGTCAGCGTTGTTCAGCGACTCGTTGAACAAAAGACACTCTGAGGAATTGATTATACGGTAAGTACATTTTATTTTTAGCTTAAGCCTGTTTTTGCTAGCCAAAATTACCATCACAATTTCCAGTTTTTATTTGACCCAGATATTCTTATTACTGGACAATCAGATATGCTCATAATTTGAAGTACCCTAGAGATTATGTCGCCGTGAAGTCAAGTGTTAACTGTGGTGTGTTGTGCACAAAAGGCACACGTTAGAATCTCTATTTAGAAGTTCTGTTCATTCGCTCCGATCATCACAATACGGTTAGAAGTTATGTATAATACACAATGTAGAAAATAACATTAGTACATAACATGTAGCAGTTAATTCATTTGATGCTGTAAGTGCAAACACAATATTTCTCAACTGAAGTAGACATTCATGCAGTTATCCTGACAGCTGGTTTATGTATGTGATAAACTGAGATCCATCATGTCTGAACTAAAGTCTTTTACTGTAATTTGAAGGGTATCCACGCTGAAAGCTGAAGGACCACTGCCAACAGAAGTGGGACCTCATGTATGGAGCACACTATTCGTTTCCATTCATCTGGCTGTGGAGAAAGGAGGCTGCATGGACAACATCCTTAGTTCTCAAATGGATGGTGATGATGATGCCAGAAAACCACTTCCAGTTCAGGTGCCTCTGATGGAAAGACAGACCAGTTCTGTAGAAGTTTAATATTCTTTGTCCTTGGTGTTACTCTAGTCTTACTCTAGTCACCACTTTCACAAATGAAAGTATTTCCCAATTTGACATTTAAAGGATCTTCACTGGACAACAGCTGGCACTGTCAAACCAGAAATGTAACCAGAAGCAACATGTGACTCCTGTAACAGATGTGTGCTGCTGTTACCACTTCAGAAATATTAGCCTTACAAAATCTGTGGTGTGTACTGCAGATTTGACAGTGATATTTTAAAAGTCAAGTTAAGTAAGCAGTAAAGAAATTGATATTGTATGTCCTTGGTTGGTTTTTCTTTTGTATAGTGAAGTACAGCTTATGCACATTAGTTTAACTCGTATCTGCTGTTTCTGTCATTGAAATGTGTTTAATGTGCTTTTCTAATTTGTGATTGTAGGTTTGTTTATGGAATCTTAAATAAACCTACTGTGATTAAAGTGTACTGAGAGCATTTTCTATGAACTACAGAACTATTGCCTGGGTTTTCCAGATTTACCATACACCTTGTGATGAATTTAACAGTACAGTTTGGTGAATGAGTGTTCAGTGTCATTGAAGTTGATAATTCATAGTACATAAAGTACATAAAACTGGCTTTTAATCCTTCATTGTCAGTGTTCTAGGATTGTCAAAATGTATACCATAAAACCATCAACAAACTTAGACCAAGAGATTCATAAATACTTTTATTGCACCTTTTAAAAATCATCAATTTCAACAAAATCATTAACCTTCAACAATACTGGAAAGGTATGTAAAAAAAATTCAGTAACTTTTATAAAAATAAAATACTTTTGTGGCTCAAGGTAAAGGTGAACTGTCACAAGTTTGCATAATAAATGGTTCAATCCCTCATCTTTAGTAACAAGTAGTAGAGGTGTTAGACAGCTTCCCCTTCAGACCACCCCAGCCAAACCAATGGACGGAGACACCATCATCACCAAGGTTGATCCCCGTGGTCTCTGTAGCTCTCTGGGCTCCACAATGGATGTAGCTGTCCCCAGTGATCCAGACCTTGGCCAGATGGAAAGAAACACTGTAATAGTGAGATATGTGTGATATTCTAGCAGGAAAAAGGTAAAATAAGAAGCACTCTTATTAGATTAACTCCGCAGTTATCTGAAAATACAGTACTCCCTCCGTTTAGTTGTAAAAACTGCTGTACTCTTTTACAATAAATAATATAATAGAAACTAATACTCACTTCAGTGGCATTGAGTGGGTGCAGATGCAATAATCAATCCAAGCAGACAGTGATGTTACTTATTCTGAAAGAGAGAGAATAATTCCAACAGATGTTTTGACGCCCGTTTTTAACAATGAAATTAACGAAAAACTAAAAACAGTGAATGACACTTAATATCAACGCACACTTACATGATGATCGATTGCACTGCGAGAATAAATATTAATCAATAACACTGATCTGCTGGGTCTGCAGGTCTCCAGCACAGTTCACTGTAATTACGTTATAATTTTGTAACTTAACGACACCGACAACCCGCTGTCATCGTTAACACTCATGAAGTCAGGCAATAACCTTTGATTCACAGAACCAGTTTTAAAACACAACAGTAAAGTGTTTTACCATTTACAGTCTATGGTTTTACCACAAGATGTTATACTGCTGCTACTCTACAGTTAGCTTACATACAGTTAGCTTACTCTGTGTGTAAGCTAGCACACGGTAACTTCAGTTACAATAACATTTCATTGTCTGTATGTAAATTACATTCCTATATGTAATATTTTCCACATGTGGACATGCATGCAGTTATCTATTAACAGTAAGTTATCACTTAGTGCTAAAGTTTACCTTGACTTATGGAAAATGACTGATTTTGGATTCACACCGATTCAAACCAAGGAAGTTATGTGGAGTACAGAAACTCAAGTTAATGTATTTTACTTCATACCCTGCACGTGTTTATTGATTCACTGAAGTTTATTCATGTTAAGTGTTTGCAGAAACCTTTTTCTGTAAATACTTCTCTTACTCTTGTGATCCAAAACATTTATCTGAAGCAAAATTCAGAAGCTTTTATGTAAATAGTTTTCTAATAAACAATAAATATATAAACTTCTGATCAACCCATATCATATCTGTTTTTACAGTCATTTATGTGGGACAAATCATTTATATAATGAATTGCTATGAAATATAATTTTGTAATGTCTCTCTTTACTAAGGAGAGACAATCCTGACTGCAAAAAAATGGATGCTGTCGATCGAGGGGAGCGTCGTAATTCCACCTGCTGCTCACCTGGTTGACTTCACCACTGCCTTGGCCACTCTCTTCGCCTGTTACTATGTATTCAACCTAGAGTATCAGGTGGAAGCCAGCGCAACACTGGAGTTTGTTCAGTGGTATTAATTATCATAGATTGTTGATTGTAAAACCATCACTGGTTTAGAGTGTTTTGTCAGAAACATGGATCCTCCACTCTGCAGTAAACAGAAAAGTAATTTCCTTGTTTTTCTTGGTAGACATTTATGATTTGCTAACTGATTACTCATTAACATGTACACATTGTCCCACCCTTAACTCCTATACTCATTCATAGGTTTTTAGTCAGGATTAATCCTGAGTCCACCAAGTGCAGTGCCAAGGAGCAGATGAGCCGGAGGACTGGGAGAGTGGTGAAGCGGAAGACTTCATGCATGTAATCTCCTTCATCAGGGACTTCACTGAGTTCGATTGGCAAACTGACTAGATGCAGGTGAGGTTCTGATAATAGCTTTTGCATTAAAAGTTCAAGATGGTTTATTTAAAGATGCTAAATCAAATATTTTATTAAATAATGTGTGTTAAGTTACTGTTATGTTAGTGATTGAATGGTGATTGAGACTATGGTCCACCGGGCTCTTGAGTTGACTTCAGCAGGAAAAATCAAACATGCTGTAATTCATGGTCAATAAAAAACATGTTAAAAACACAGTTAATTCAACATCTCTTTAAGCATTTTAACTGGGGATCCACTGATACCACTTTTTTCCAAAACGAGTACTTGCATTTCCATACTCACCGATACTGATACTGAGTACTTACGCCATTACACATTAAGTTGCTTTGAATTTTTTATTTTATTTTTCCACACACTGGACACAGACAGATGGACACCCACACTGGACACAGACAGACACACGCACTGGACACTGACACACAGACAGACACACACACTGGACACTGACAGACACACTCACTGGACACAGACAGACACACACACACACTCTTTACCTCAGATCGAGAACAGTCGCGATGCAGTACAGTGGATTTTTTTCCCCGTCACTGCATCCAGCGTCGCCTTCATGCCTTTAATGCCATCATACCGGTATAGGTATCAGTGCATCCCTAATTGTAACACATTGCTAAACTCAATGGGCTTTATGCACAGCTCCACTACTTCCTGAATTAAGCCAACTCCTTTATTTCCTGTCTTACATTATTGGACAAACTGATTAATCCAGGTGTGTCTCACCTCACAACAATGGTCAGACACACCTGGATTAATCAGTTGGTTTAATAATGTAAGACAGGAAATAAAGGAGCTGGCTTAATTCAGGAAGTAGTGGAGCTGTGCATAAAGCCAATTGCATCTTGAATCAAAATGTAGGCTACCTTCAACTGAATGCAGCGCTGTCATCTTGGGATATTTGACACACGTTCTATAAGGGAAAAGTACCTTGACACGACATCACCATGGTAGACCCTCATCACATACGTGGTGCATTACAAACAGTGTTTCCCCTACAGTGTATTTGGGGGGCGGCCCCCTTTAACCCCCCAAGACAAAAAAGCTAGGGCAAACACTGACAAAGTAATTGTAATAATGTAATTTTTAATGTGTTTTCTTCTTTAATTTCAGGGTCCAACTGGGATCTGGGTCTCCAAGTTCAGGGCAGTCAAGAGGCCATAGACCTTTATTTCAAGTGGTAGGGGAATGAGAGGATTTCTCTTTATGAAGTTTCTTATGTGTCCAGATGCATTGTTCATGCAAATGTTAAGTATTTTACATAATATTGTTGTGTTTTTAAAAAATGTATAATTGTGAAGCTTGCCTGTTAATAGTTTGAGCTTTTGGGCCAGCTGACATAACTGGCTTTTTTATTTTTTATTTCTTGTTTCTATAATGGCAATATTTTAAAAATTGTTAGTTGTTTTAAGACAACAGTTTATTCAATGTCTCCTCTACTACTATTTATTTGTGGCGGGCCTGAGTAGTTGTAGTAGACAGAGTGGTTTGGTACATCGTGGTACTTGTTCTGAAAAGTTTGGTAAACCTGTGCTTTATCATCTTCTTGTTCACCAAATGTCTTGAATAAATAATTGTGTTTAAAAAATTTCTTCTTTTCTGTAGTTAATTGAAATATTTTATAATATTGGTCATTCTGTTGATGATGGTTAATAGTATATCACAGTGATACAGTATTTAAATTGTACAGTGAGAAACTGAATTTACAGCGATCAACTGTTACCTACAGTTAATAGTACTGTATTACCATATATAATACCACAAAAAAATAACAATGCAACTGAAATCACAGTATTTAATTAGTATTTACTTTACAGTTAAACACTCAATACTGTAAAAACAACTGAAATCACAGTGTTTAATTGTTTTTTATTTTACAGTAAATAAACAAATACTGTGAATGGAAGTACAATATGTCTACTGTAAAACATATTTAACTTGCTGGCCAATTGTTGCCAGTAAGTTACTGTACATTTTAAGGTAATTTTGTTACAGTGTAGGTGCATAAATGACAGGGCCATGAAGTGTATTTCTTGTAGCACCTCCTGTGTCTGAAGATATGGACCCATCTGACGGTTCCCCCTCATTGATTGTGTTTTGTTGTTGCTGTTGTTGCACTTGCTGAAACTCACATTCTATTATCCAAAATGCTTATTGAACTCAAACCATTTGATACATGGTGCCTCATAAACCTTTCTCACTGTGGTGTCATTGCAACATTGGTATTATTTTTCCGAGGAGAATGAGCCTCTTGTCTGCAAACCGGGCTCCTTTTGTATCAGTGACACTGTGGCAGGCTTCTACAGTTTTGATAACTCAGTTTAATTGGCTGCCACAACCAGCGGAGCTAAAAGAAAAAAAAGGAGTCAATCACATTGATCTAGTGTTCATGGTTTTGTAATAGAGGTTTAGGAAAATGGAAGAAGAAAAACTGATCTAAATAACCAGGGAGAACAAAAACAAGCACATCCTGTTTTGAGACTCTCAACATTATCCCCTTCTTTTACATCATATTATATTATCTTGGCCTGGAGTCCAACAACAATGCTTTAGGTCATAACAGTGTGTTATGGGTTTATGGGCCACGCTTAGATTACCACCACTGACAACTCTTTTAATGAGAAGGCCTCAATGGAGCCTCATTAAACAGTGAAACAATAAGCAGCATCCACTAGTAAGTCTACAGTCCCAACGGCTCACCATGTTTTACCATCCAAATGAAACCATTGATCACGTTGTGTTGGGATGAATGGTTATGTAATGGACAGTCATTTATATTCCCTATCATTTGCCCTGCACTGAGCAGTGGGCTATCCTCAGATTTAACCTTAGGTCGTACATTATGGTTTTGACTCTAATAAGTAGACAGCTATTTCACATTATAGTTAATCAGGAATCTACAGAAGCACATAGCAATTAGCAAGAAAAAGAAATTCATGTTTTTTTCTTGGAATTATCAAATAATCTCACATCTCATATTTCTGAATTTAGAATCTTCTTATCAAGTAAAAATCTTGTATGTGGTATTTTTAGTTTATTTAATTATGACGTACACTTATCTGATTAATAGGTAATATTGAGCTCTTAAAAATGTCCATACCAGTTGTTAAAGCCCATTTACTACTAATCACACACACTTCACATCAGCCACGAGTAGTGCTGGGAGGTTTTGTTTTGTTGCCTCAGAATACAGAGATCTGGACCTCTAAATGTATCTGGTATTTCAAGTTTTGTGTTAGGTGCCTTTCAGACCTTGGGAATGTAGCACACATTAGCATGATATGCAGGTATTGAGTGGAAGTAAATCAAAATGTTACACTATCCTCGCAAAAGCTGCAAAAAGCTGATAACTAATGAAATCAACAATGAGATTCCTGAAATATAAAAACCTTGGTGGAAAGACTCCACAAAGTTGGCTTATGTGGGCATGCTGTAAGTTAGTTTTAAAATTATTTGTCAGTTAGAATCTAATGTGTCAAGTTTGCTGGGTCATTGTCTTCCATAACTGAAAATATTGTCTTTGATTATTTATCAAATTTTCTGTTCCACTTCTAAGCAGTTGATACAATTATCTATTGCTGATCCCCCTCCCCCCTAGTGCACATTCCTCCAGTCTGTCTTTGTCCTATTTGACTCAATTTAAGTGTTAAATACGCTCAAATCCAAAGTCTTGCTATTGTCAGATGGAAAAGAAGTAATATCTAATCATCCTAAGATCTCAATGCTCAAGGGGTTGGAACTGAAATGGTTAAGTTTCTTTCTTTAGGAATAAATACTGTTTCTGCCTCCGGGCAACTTTTTAAAATTTTTTTAACCTATATTGAATTGAGATGATCTGCTCTTTATGAATAAACCTTACGAGTGTCTAAAGAAATTGAATACTGTGTAACATTGTGCTCTATGTTTTAGAAGTGACTGACACATCACTATAGTCTGTGTGGTGCTGCTAAGTAGCCCTCTGTGTATGTCTGCAGACTTTTGCATTGGTTGGCTTTTATATAAAATTTCTGCTTGGGCTATTTTCCTCATATCTGTGTACATGAATGTGTAAACCAAAATCCACATGACCTGCACTCTGAAGAACTGAAAACGCCTTTCCAATGAGAGAGCATTTTGCATGCATGTTGCCTTTGGTTAGCTCATAAAAATTTGGCAAAAAAGCTTTTAAATATGCTGCCACCGACTTCCTGGAATAATCTACAGACCTGAAACTGTCTGATTACTGTAGGGTTTGAGGATTGGTGAACATTACGATGGGGGACTTTATGTTAATCTTAGATAAGATAAGATAAGATAGGACTTTATTGATCCCACCACGGGGAGGACATGGAGGCAATATAACTTTTTATATAAAAAACAAAACACTTAAATGGCACTAAAAGTTGTGCAACTTTCAACTAAATTGCAGCAGTGAGTCTGGCCCACGTCCGCAGGCAGCAGGAATGATATCCACAGGCTCACAGGATAACAAGCACTAAATCTACCCTCTGATTCTAGTAAATGAATGAATGTGGTGAGCCCCAAACTCCCATAACGGTCTCCTCAGTATTCTTTGACATACGGATTGCAGTTCTGCATGTACTGCACGTGTGCAGGACAGCAATTACGACAGCTGGTACCAGCAGCAGCCGAGGTGAGTACAGGGGGTTTGTTGTACTGAGTGGCCTCAGCAGCCAGTCCATAAAAATAGGATAAGCCCAAAGGAAAAAAACAGTGAGGCCGTCAGTTTCTTGCACACAGTGCATTTGTAACACTACTAAAGATTGTAATTATTTTATGTACATGCCCTGCAGTTAGTTTGGTGACATATAACAGCTGAATATGTGAGAGAAGGTTAAAGATTGAGCCATGTCAAACGTATGCATAAGACTACTTCCTGGAGGAAGTATGTACCATTTCAAACCCAAAAATCAGAAGATAATAATAATTTGTTTATTATTGGCCATTTGCAAGGTGCACATGGCATGCAAAAATATTAATTCTATCATGTCAGTGTGGAGTTACTGTTTGTTTATATACAGCATTATAATGAATTAGCCTCAAGTGTGCATTAATCCATGATATATAGAAATGTATGGAGGCCAACTGGGAGCAGAACAGTTGGCAAATGATTTGTAGTTAGGGAGCTAAACTTTGCAAACATAGTAGTATTGTTCTTTAACAGCTGGAAAATGATGTAATTCTCTGAGACAGGAAAAACTATGAGCAACCCTGGATACTTAAATCTCTGTTCATTTGCAATTACCAAAACATTTTTGGAGGAAATATTATGCTGCTCAAAATCTGTTTTTTAATTGAAAAAACCTACCTATGTTTTGATGCTACATTTGTCCCTGGTAACCAAAACATGGTTAATTTAACTAAAAAAAAAAAAAAAAAAAAGACAAGCTGACTTCTTTGATTAGAACAGCCAATTAAAAGCTGAAAAATAAAATGGGATTCTCCTTATTTTATGTGTATTTTTTTTTTTTTTTTTTTTTTTTTTACAGAGTAAAACTTTTTTTGGACAAATATTTAAAAACATTATCTAAACTGATTGAACGTGTGTGTGTGTGAACATGCGCGTGTGTGTGTCTGGAACACACTGATGATGTGATGACATATTTGAACACAATCCAGGCACCAATTCCTCTGTTTCCTCCAAAATGCACTGAGCAAAAAAGTTGTAATTAAACATATTCTGTGAAAGACATGGTCCATTTGAGAACATCGTCTTAAACCACTTCACCCACTGGACCATGATAACAATGCCTATTTTAATTTGCTTGTAGAATATATTACTCACTGAGTGGCACAGAGACGTTAAGTGGTTCACACTTGGTCCCAGTCACCAGCAGAGCTTTGACTAATTACTTGATGAACAAATTATGCATTTTCCAGCAATTATGAAATATTTTTTTTCTTGTTACGACTTCCTATTTAGGAGGGGTGGGGTAATAAGTAAGAAAAAAACGCAGCCTTATGCTGATTCCTCTTTACTGCTTTGACAGAAGATGGTGAATGTAATAATGTCAGACTAAATAAGACACCACTAAAATTATTTCTCTGTATTTACACGCAGCCTTGAAACAGCAGCATTACACAATGAAGCCTCCTCAGACTTTGTTGAGCTGCAACAAACAGCCATTAATCAGAGTCTGAAAGGATTCCTGTGAGGTTAAACTGTCTGTCTGAGAAGATGGCATCTCGTGTCATCGCAGCCCTGCCAGAACAAAAACATTTATTAGCAGAGATGCTGCAGAGGAGCAAGTGTATGAAAATAATTACAGAGACAGAGCAGTGGCAGTGAAGGAGTGCAGACCCTCGCAGAGGACTTTTCCAATTAACTGACTTTAATGCAGCATAATGTGGTATTTTCCTCTCCCACTCTTCATAATAGGTGCCACCTGACTGCTGTACAGTCAATTAAAACATAATACAAATTGACTTTAGTAGTCAGCACTTAGTGATTAGGTTTCCTCAAGACAATTAAATTTGAGAGAAGAATGGTAATTCATGATCATTTTTTTCTTCATTTCCTGCCATCACATTAATTTTGTTATATTTAATGACGTGTCGCTTGTTACGGTGGGAAGCTCACAGATGTTCATAATCATCTAGGTGTCTTGATTGTCCTACGTATATACACCAGGGAGGCTATTCTGTCTGTAGTGCAAATGTGAAATGTCTCAGGCTGTGTAGCACCACAACTGATGGGTGTAATAACCCCACGCTCATATGCACATTTCCACACAAACCCCCCTGCTGGAGTTTTGTCTGTATTATCTGTTTGGCAGTGATTGAGTGTGGCAGTAAAAAGGCAGTGAGACAGACACGGGGATGTGGGATGATTGCCGGGTGGCTTTGCGGAGAGCCGAGGTAATTTCCCTTGCTGCCAACTCGACTCTGTCGTTTGTCAGCCACCACTTGCGCCGCTGGCAGCTATTGTGCCAACAGCAGTCAATCACGCAGCTTATGAATCCGAGCCGCAGTCAATCGGCCCGCTTATGAAACTGAACAGCAGTCAATCGCTCAGTGTAGGAATCCATTGACACATCTGGTGGTTCCAGCTGGTCACATGAATACCTAGCGACAGGACATCCTGGAGGCAAGCAGAGATTAATCACAACAAATACCTCACAGGAAAAAAGAGATGGGTCTGTGTGACAAAATAGTCTCTTCATTCAGTACATCTTGGAAATCACATAGAGAGAAATGTTCACAAAAAACTGACAAACCTTAAATAATGGAACATTTTATAATACTGATGAAATAATCATGATTATTGATGTATTATCTTTGAGCTTGTATGTGCGGTTTAAAAAAAACTGTGCTTGTGCTCATATTGGTGATTGATGCATTGAGTAATTGTACTTTTCAGTTTATTAAGGGGGAGGGGGGGGCTTTAATTTGACAGACTCAGTTATAGAGAGACAGAAAAGTCTGGTAGAGAGAGGGGGGATGAGATGCAGCTGAGGGCAAAAGGTTGGACTCGAAACAGGGCCACTGCAGTAAGAACTAATTCTTCATGTTACATGCAGTACTACCTATTTTCTACGTAAACATACAGAAAAGCAGTGTTGTCCTGAGCAGAGAACAAGTCACACCCCTGCATCGTGTCTTGTAGTCTCAGCTTCTCTGTTCTTTGTTTTGGTTTGTTTTGGACAAAATAAAAAAGAAATATGATTAGAGGAAATGTCTTCTTTGATGTGTTAATTAATTAAAAGCAAATTAAAACTCATTAAATTACTGAAAATAAGATAAGTATTACTTCTTATTGTTTCAGGATAATTTCACACAGGCAAGACCTGAACAGTGTCTGTTATCAGTACCTGAATGTTTCACCAACTACTGGATGGATTGCGATGGGATTTGATACATACACCCAAAGGATGAAGTTCAGTGACTTTGGTGATCCCATGACTTTTCATCTAGTGCCGTCACAAGGTCAAAATTTCAGGATTCGGTTCAGGATCAAATACCTGCAAAACTAATGAAACTTTGCATCAACATTTGTTGTGTTCACTAGAATGAATACTCTAAGATCTAAGTTGGTGAACATGGTAAAAATGAACTACATTATCATTGTGAGCATATTAGCATGTTAGCATTTAGCTGGAGAGCGGTCCGTCCCCATGGTCTGGGAAATCTCGCCTCTGCCACCTGTTACCTCTGTGCTGGCCTTCTCTCCCGCAGCCTGCCTGTGGAGGATAACACTGGCCTGGCTGGCTTCCCGCAGTGGTTGGAGTTTAAGTGGATTCCACCCTGCCTCTCTCTTATCATAACTGTCTGCCATTCTGTCAGAGCAGAGCACAAATGCAATTCCCTAGCCCTGGGGTAGACCGACCGAGGCATCTGTTACATTTAATAAAGTGCTGACCTAAATTTAACTCTGCACTCTGCTCCTTATGTGGTCCAGGGGGGACCAGGGAGAGGGGCTGTCTTTTGTTTATGGGTATTGTCTCAAGTGCTTGTACATTCATCTGGGTCTATTTGGGCAGCAGTCACACTGATGCTGAGACAGAGGCAATCACAGGCACTAACATAGCTCCCCTGAGCCATTTGTTGATCTCCTTCCTTTGCATTGTGTTGCCAGCAGGTTACAGTTTAGGTGAGATCTTGACAACTATTGGATCAATCATTGGTACAGACACATAATGAACTGTCACAAACATACCTCAACATGTTTATGTTGATGACATCTACCCATCCTACAGTCAGAGCTTTATACAATAAGTATCACAGCCACGCAGATGAGTGATGGAAGATGAAGTTATTGTAGAATAATAATTATGTTTTAAATATTGAAGCATGGGATTGTTGTTGAAAGCCCTAAAAAGCTTGTCAGTAGATCTTTGAGCTCAGATTAGATTGTTACATATGTTTCATAAAGCTTTAATCCTTCTTTCAGATTTGTTAAAGCCAGAGGCAGACTCCAGGATGAAGGTTAGATCATTTCCAAATCTAATGACTCAGACTGAATAATTTTTATACTCAAATTATTTCATATATATATATATATATATATATATATATATATATATATATATATATATATATTTCCACAAGTATTAAGAACTGGCCGGGTGCAGTTTTACATCTTTCATGTTTGATAGATAATAAGTGTCTGGTCCATGGTGTGTATTCAGCACATTTCTGGTTATGTCACCACTGAGAACGGCTCCTCTTTGCTACAATTCACAATTAACTCAAAGCCTGATCCTGGCATTTACCCTTGATGTGCTCTTGACTGCAAAGAAAGGAAAGAAACCTGAAGAGGAGAAAGAGCGGGGGGGCAAAGAGCTCCCACTCTCCTGTGTAGATTTACTGATCTGTCACGACTTTATGTGGTCGAAATGGAAAAGAGAATTGGGCTATGTTTACAGCACCATAAACCTTTCTTTTAAACCCAAGGACTTGGCCACCCTGAAACTGTAGCCTCGTACCCATAAAACTGAGGCTAACGCCGTCTTTTAAATCTGATGAAACATTTATCGATTCTTTTTAGATCTTGTTTTATTTGCTCCTCCTCTCCCACCTCGGGGTTAATAGAAGCGAATCAGAGGACAGCAGTGATACTGAGGCTGGTGAAGGTTTGCATGCTAACAGAATGGAAGGCAGAAAGGATGAAAAGAGGAAAGGAAACTTGATGATGGTTAACATCTTTTTACATTTCAACCATTAGAACCTGTCGGTTTTGATTCACAACTTTCTTGATGTATTAGGGTTGATTGACATTTGAAGCATTTAAAGGTGAAGCTTGGTGTTATTTTTTTCTTACTGTCAACAAACTTGTGGAAAATCAACAATATGTTTGCTTGTCACTCAAGAAAAAGCTCAGTAATTTGCAACAGGAGCATCTTGAGCATTTGTTGGGGACTATTTTCAGATGTGGAATAATACACATTTGCTGCACTAAAGAGTATTTATGGCAGCAGGGGCCTGGTGTTACATGGAACTGTGTAAAACCCAAAGACAGAAATATGCATACACATTCTTTTCATCAGCTCTCAATCCTTCTGTGTGGTTCTGTTTGAAAAATAACATGCATTCAATTAGCGGTTTGTCTGTCTATAAAAAGGCAACAATAAAATCAAATCCCATTTGCTGTTTGTTCCCATGAAATTGTTACATATCACAATCATCATTATTGTCATTGTCGTCATCAAATGTCAGGAAGGTAATGAATGATTTAGTTTACAGTTCTCGTGTGGAAACAGACTTTGGTATGTGCTTCACTTAGAATAAAATCAAACAAAAACACAGGGACAGAAACTCAGAACATAAGAAGGTGCGTCAACTCAACTACGTGACATGTTCTGTCTGTCGACGTCCTCCACAACGAGCAGTGCTTCAGTGACAGTGAGTGTGTTGCACTAAGGCAGGGCAAATTAAATTTAGTATTAATCTAATACTACGAGTTACCATAGTGATAATAAGTTAGTACGTTAATGGGAAAACAAGCCAAATATTGTCTAGATGTTAGCAAAGAGGTAACCTATCGATGACTGCTCTGATGATTGTTGATCACCGAGCTCATTGTTCGTCTGCACGACCCTGGGAAGCTGGCACGTGATTTTTGTTTACTATGTTTAGAGGAAGAGAGAGAGCACGCTGGATAACTACTGCACTTTTCATGATGTTTTATTAACTTCTATGACAAAATTATTTATAATTAAATATTTTTATGCAATATCCAAGCAGGCATTATGTTTTCTGGTTGTCAGTCTGTCCCATTCTCATGAATGGAATATCTCAGTAAGGCTTTCAGGGAATTTCTTCAAATCTGACACGAATGTTCACTTGGACCCAAGGATGAACTGATTAGATTTTGGTGATCAAAGGTGAAAATTCAAGGTCATGGTGACCTCACAAACCACGTTTTTGTCCATAATGGATGAATTCATTCACTAATTATGACACATTATTTGATTCAAATGTCTATGAGGATAAAATGAAGTGATGACATTTTATATCCAAATGGTCACCTTCAATGTGACATCATAATGTTCTGCAAAAACATCTCCAGCCATTATTCAATGCTGTAACTCATGAAGGGGAGATTGTGTCTATTTTTCCTTTAACTTTGCTGGTTAGTGGAGGAAACAACTGCAAGGTGATTTGAGTTTTTCATATTTCTTGTTCAGTCATATTTTTTTTGTATTTTGTAATCTGGATAATTTTCCTCTGAGATAAACATAGTGGCCAAATTCATAACTAGCCTGCTACGTGTTACATGAACAAATAGGGTTAGCCAACAAAATTAGCAGTCTGATGGTTTGAGTGTGGGTGGCTCTCTGATGTGTTTTCAATAGTTCCTGGACAACATTGGAGCTCAGCGGTGCAGAGGAATTTGGATAGACACACAATACTAATATCAGCAGCAAAAGACAGGTTTCTGATGTCATTGGGCAGTGGTATCATGACAGCTCAAATCTCACTTTTTCCCATCACTTTGTGTTAATATTGCATCCATCTCTTTTTCCTCTTGCCATTGATTCTGCACACACTGCACGCTGCCTCTCATTTTTTCCCCTCTGTCTGAATAGAAGAGGAGACAAAATAGATCTGTCTGAGAAGGTTTGTTATGAGAAAGAGAGAGAGAGAGAGAGAGACGGGCTGTTAATTTCAAGAACTTCAGAATGAGGTTTACTGCTTCAGACAATTTACATCCCCTGGTCTTCTTACCCTCATTCGCATTTTATTGTTACAACTTCACAGACGTAAATTACGTGTTGCAGACACTAATAGCAGAGCTGTGGCTGGAGTCCCTGCAGCGAGCTGATGGGCGACTGTTGTTTCCTTCAAATAGACTGCTTGACTCAATTTAAAAAGTTGAGCCATTTTATGGATGATTGTTCTACACAGTTTGTGTACTGGGTCTCTGGAATATATAATTAAATAAAGATAAAGGAGAAAAAAATCCACAGTAAATCAATAAGTTCAGTATAAATCCTTCCCTTAAAATGTTTTATTAAGAGACTGTCCTGTAACAAACGAGCCCATAGGTCATGTGTGCAGCAGATTATTATGACCCATAGTTAGGTTTTGTTGCTAGGTGACATATAGTGGTCGTAGTAATGATGACAGGAGCAAAGGGAAAAGTGCAGTGACGTAGTTTATAGAGCAACAAAGTCCATGTCAGGAGGAGGTTGGGGTGGATGGATGAATATGACACAGGAGAGCAGTGTTCGATTCCCATGTGAAAGTAGCAGTTTATGTTGCTATTATCCATGACCATTGGACAAATGTAACCATGTCATTATTGTAACCATGACACAACATCTGATGTTGAGGAACTACTTATTTTAACCCAAATCATTAATCTAACGATCTTTTCCTAAACCTAGGTACACTGCTCTTGGTACAGTCTGTGTGTTTATTAGTGTAACCATGACAACCGAGGTCTGGTACACCTGCTGCTGTAGATGCGCTATTTGAAGGGACACTCCTACGGGTTGTTCAGGTTGGAGGACTTGTTACTTATTGTTTAGTTTTTGCTGCTCTGCAATGATAGAGAATAAAACAAGTGCTCATTTTCCTCAGTTGCCTTTGTGAAGCTGTTCACTCTCCATTACAATGACTGTTTAGTCACTTCAACAGAAAGATGGCATCTGTCATTAAGTCTGAGTCATGCAGTATACAGGAGTACTCGAGCACTTTAGAGACGCTTGACCTCCTTATTTGTTCAGCCCCACATAAAGGAAAATAAGGAGGGAAAACATCTCATATTTGAGGAAATTATGTATATCATTGTTAAGTTCCAGAAATTTTAAAACAACGAAAGGCCCATGAAGGGTGAGACATAGTTTGTGTAGCTGTGTGTCATACAGTGTATCATAGATGCCTTGTTTTTTTTTTTTGTGTGTTCTTATGGCCCCACTGTTATTCATCTGACTGATTCATCTGAACGTGCTGTTCTGCTGATATTGTATCTCCATCTTTGAAGCTCAGTGCTAATTGTTGTGGTGTTTCTGGATTGGTGAACATAAACTGGGAACATATGCATTCATGCTCTACATCAAGTCTGGAATAGGCCGTATTTATTAATTTATTTTGTTAATCAGTCTCACAATCAGTTCATAGTACTAATGGTAGACTAATACTAAAAGCACCTCTCAGTCATGCAATACACTTCAACTACAACCTTCATCATAAATTGAACACCTAAATTAGTTTCAACAAAAAATGAATGTTATAACCAGAACTGATTGCAAGACTGTTGTGTTCCACTGCATTAAAGGTTGTCTGGAGTTTATGACCACTAGTAGGTGCTATGGTGCAGTTTGTTATGAGTCAGTCCTCCTTTTGTATGTCTTGTGCAAACAAGCACAATACATAGTCACTATTCTACTGATCTACAGGTGGAATGTGCCAAGACACCATTATGCCAACAAAGACAGAGAAGAAGACTGTTTGCTAGTAAACATGAATGTAAACAATGCAGGATTTAAAACACATTTTTAAATCTAAATTGCACATTTTTTATGAGGAAGGTAATACTCTCAATGTAAATCTAACTTTTGCTTGTTTACAAGCAGGCTCCACAAGGCACCCTTAATGTTAGCAAGGTGTACCTTATTAGCTGTGAACTGTGTAGTGACCATCTCATGTGTATGGTAGAGTATGTTGAAACTGAAAATGACACATTTGCATGCCTCTTTAGGCTCTACATACTCTCAGATTAATGGATGCCAATCATTAATATTACACTACTCTACATTTGAGACTTCCTCCCAGTGTTGCCAACTATTTTCAAAACAGTGCAAAGCAGCTAAAGCCTCTCTGAAAAGTTTTTAGATGGGTGGATTTACTCACAGTGGCCAAGTAAATCCTGCTGGACTTTTTGTATTGTATATTTTTATGAAACTACTGCCCATGCTGCAGAAGGTTTTTTTTCAGTATCACTGATTGTTCGTATTCATCTCTTTCACTTTCTGTAAAGCTACGCTGGTCCAAAATATAATATTTGTGAGTGTTCTCCATTCTCCTTCAGCATCATTTCTCATTTATTGATTTAAGCCTCCAAGATCATTAAGGTTTCTCTCATTTGCAACGATGTTGAGCTACATAGAAATGCGTTACAAATTAAAACGATTGAAAGTGAAAGCACTTGCACACTGAGGTGAGGTGCTGGCGGGCCAGTTTTGGCCAGCAGGCGTCCAGTTGCTAGCCACTGCTATACAGTATATGGTTGATTTGGGATGTGTGCTTCTATGAAATTGGTTGTGCACAAGCACAGCATATAGAGTGCTTGTGATTTATTACTACTAATGGGCATATCTACACATAATAAGTATCAGTTTTTTTGTGTGTACCACCAGTAGACATGCAGAGATTTAAGCTCTTTTTACACATGTTTTGATAAATGAGGCTCCATGGTCCTGCAACTGCTGCATCTTAATGGAATGAAGCCATTTATGTGCTCAACACCTGTGCTTTTGATAAGTCAGTGTTTGTTGTCTATGCTTACTGTATAGTGTTGAATACAGTGATTAACCTTTTATAAAGTGAAAGTCCTGCTGTGCTTTTGTTTGTGATTACCTTCATTAGAAATTTTGCTTGCAAGTATTCTTTCCCTGTAATCGGTATGCAAATGTGACAGTGATTCAAAGTAAAGTAATATAATTTGTTCCAGAAAGGGTGATTGGGACATTAATTATCGTGTGTCGTACAAAATAAGGCAGTCGCATTTTGGATGTAATTATGAGCAGTCCCATAATAGACTGTTTTAATGACACAAGGTATATTTTGGCAAGGGCTGTGAATGTACAACATAATTGCACCATGGAAATAGCAAGAAGAAACCTGTTTGCACTAAACACAAACTCAAGATAACTTGCTTTTTATGTGTTTATCTAATATTGACTAGCATGGTTCTAGGGACAGCAATGTTAGACTGTCTGTTGGTCTACCACTTTGGTCCAGACTGACATTTCTCAACAGCCTTTGAACAGGTTTAGTTAGGGTTAGGGTTTTATTATTCACGGTTCCCAGATGATGTTGTCCTGTGGGGCCACAGTGAGGTTGGTATGTGATTTTGATTGAAATATCTCAACAACTTTTAGATAGATTTCCATAAGATTTGGATACCCATGTACATCCTAAAATGACTAAAAGTCATCTTGCTGTCCCTGATGTTTTTTAGAGCAGAACCCTTCATCATTTTATGTGAGCTGCATCCTGTCGAGGCTGCTACAGCTCAGGTGTGAGTCAGTCTCTGACTTTTCATCTAGCACCTTCTATCCATCCATTAGCTTTACTGCTTATCCTTTGAGGCAATTGGACTGTGAACCACAGCACTACTGTGCCACCCCATCTAGCACCACTATCTCATAATTTAATTTTACCCAATACTTGGTTTATGACTTCATACCCGCCAAATTAATGACATTACCACCAGCCTCAATTACACTTTGTATTTTGTGCTATTTATTGAATGTTAGCATACCAACATGCTTAAACTTAGATAGTGAACATAAGCATTACACTTACTAAAATCAGCATGTTAGCATAATTATTGTGAGTATGTTAGCATTCTGATCATTTATTTTAAGCGCTGTTGTACCTAAGTATAGCTTCACAGCCTGTAAACTCCTAAAGCCTTGGCAGAGCAGGATTTTATAATTTGTGGCAACACAATTACTTTCCTATGGAATTGCTGCAATTGGTGGATCTTCTCAAGTTGTCTTGTCAGTGCTGACCTTTGAGGGGAAGAGGGGCTGGAGAGTCCAAAACAGAAGCTATTGTAGTTTTTTGCTGCAATGCTCAATTCACTTTTATTTAACCCGTCTTTGTTGGAGTCAAAACTGCTCAACAAAGGCAATAGAAGGACAGGAGTCGATGTATTTTGAATGAACTGTGTGAACTTATTGTACTGTTAGCAACCAAGTTAAAATGCCTAGTTTTATTTTACCTCCTCAGAACTTTTTCATGAACACAATTCTGTATAATTGTGAAGAAGTAACACTATCCTGGCCAGGCCACTTACAGAGTTAACAATTAGCTCACCAGCTACAGCAGTTCACCACCAGCCGAAGAGCAGTCAGTATGTCACCCAGCTTTAGGTGTACATATAGTAGAATGTAACTAATCAGAATCAGAATCAGAATCAGAATCAGTTTTATTGCCAAGTATGTTTTCACATACAAGGAATTTTTTCTGGTGATTGGTGCAATTGATCAGCAACAGTGGGGCTCTCTAGCCTTGTTGATGAGGCTAATAGCAGATGGGAAGAAGCTATTTTTGTGGCGAGAGGTTTTGGTCCTGAAGGACCGCAGCCTCCTGCCAGAGGGGAGTGTCTCAAAGAGTTTGTGTCCAGGGTGGGAGGAGTCAGCTACAATCTTCCCTGCACGCTGGAGGGACGGAAGATTGCAGCCAATCACCTTCTCAGCAGAGTGGATGATACGCTGCAGTCTGTTATTGTCCCTCTCCGTGGCAGCAGCGTACCAGATGGTGATGGAGGAGGTGAGGATGGACTCAATGATGGAGGTGTAGAAGTTCACCATCATAGTCCTTGGCAGGTTGAACTTCTTCAATTGCCTCAGGAAATACATCCTCTGCTGAGCTTTTTTGATGAGGGAGCTGATGTTTAGCTCCCATTTGAGATCCTGTGTGATGGTGGTTCCCAAGAAGCGAAAATGCTCCACGGTAGCCACGGGGGAGTCACACAGGGTGATGGGGGTGGGTGGGGCTGGGCTCTTCCTGAAGTCCACTATCATTTCCACTGTCTTCAGAGCGTTTAGCTCTAGGTTGTTCTGCCTGCACCAGGTCACCAGACGCTCAGTCTCCCACCTGTAGGCAGACTCATCGCCATCAGAGATGAGTCCAATGAGAGTGGTGTCGTCTGCAAACTTCAGGAGCTTGACAGACTGATGGCTGGAGGTGCAGGTGTTGGTGTACAGGGAGAAGAGCAGAGGAGAAAGAACGCAGCCTTGCGGGGATCCAGTGCTGATGGTCTGGGAGTCAGACACGTGCTTTCCTAGCTTCACGTGCTGCCTCCTGTCAGACAGGAAGTCGGTGATCCACCTGCAGGTGGAGTCAGGCACGCTCAGCTGGGAGAGCTTGTCCTGCAGCAGAGCCGGGATGATGGTGTTGAAGGCAGAGCTGAAGTCCACAAACAGGATCCTGGCATAGGTCCCTGAGGAGTCCAGGTGCTGGAGGATGAAGTGGAGAGCCATGTTGACGGCGTCGTCTACAGACCTGTTGGCTCTGTAGGCGAACTGCAGGGGGTCCAGGAGTGGGTCAGTGATGGATTTGAGATGGGACAGGACAAGACGCTCAAATGATTTCATGACCACAGAGGTCAGGGCAATGGGTCTATAGTCATTTAGTCCTGTGGGCCTTGGTTTTTTGGGGACAGGGATGATGGTGGAGGATTTGAAGCAGAATTAATCACAGTCAATTATCAGTAATTTTGTGCTCTGTTCAGTTTTGAATTCAAATATAAGTTTTAAGAGTAGCAGGTATAGAATGGAGTTTTGGTGGTGCCTGAATTTGACTCAGAAAAATGCTCATGAAATTTGAAGGATGTGGTGAGGGCTTGGTGATTTTTGCAAGTACAATCGATGCTTTGCTCACTGAAATTGTTTTTCTGCAGTGTTTGTTTCTTTTTGTCGGGTGTCATCTTCCCTGAAGCTAAAATGTGCCCAAATGACAGACTCCAAATTCTTTCGAGGTAGAAACTGTTCAGGTTGAGGCTCAGTGTTTTTGCTTGTTTCATCCATATCTCCAGCTTTGTTATGAGTGAACTTGGACTAATGTGAGTTGGACAAGCACAGACATGTGACTGAACATGCAGCGGTATTTTTTCAAGGGCCATTTTCATGGATGCACACATGAAATGTCTATTTTGATTTTTTGATTACTTTTTTCGCTTAATTGCACTTGCCCTATGAATGAATACGTTTTGTGTCAATTCAATTCAATTTTATCTGTAGCTCATAATATACATTATCTCAAGACACTTTACAGGGTCAGATCGAGACCTTACTTAATTATAGAGAGAAACCCAACAGTTCCCACAAAGAGCAAGCGCTTGGCGACAGGGGGGAGAAAAAAAACTCTCTTTTAACAGGAAGAAACCTCCAACAGAACCGGGCTCAGGCCGTCTGCCTGGAGTGGTTGGGTTTAGAAGGAGGAAGAGGGGGTGGGAGGAGGAGATAGAGGAAAAAGAGAAAGAGAGACAATGAACAGCTGTATATACTGTGGGAAAAGAAAGGTTCTCCACAATTTAATGACTGCTGTTGTGGTGATGTGAAGTGTTTTTACAAAGTCAACTATGCAAGTAGCTAATCGTTAAACTTGCAATTGAATATTGAGCTTGAACTTCACCCTACTTCCTCTTGAGTTACAACATACACATTCAGTGTGAGTTGAAAGTAAGGATGGTCTAACTTTTACAGTTTGTGAACTGTTGTGTTTTCTCTGATTTGTCATCTGAAATGTCATTTTGTTTTCTATCTTGTTGATAGGTCCTCTAAAATGTTATTGTGTTGCCTGTTTTGTATAATTTATCTTGTGAAATGTCATTTTTCAGAGATATTGTGAGATATTGAATTTTCTGTTTGTTAATGTGCTCTGTGAAATGTCAATTTGTTTTTTGCTTTACAGCATTTTTAATTTTTTTTTCCTGGTTTGTGGTTTTAAAATTTAGCAAAGTTTAAAAAACAACAAAATTAAACATAGATAACATGAGGTCAGATCAGATACTTACAGTGCTTTCAGCCCTGGTCCCCTCTGAGAATCCTCACCTTAACATGGTGGAGGGGTTTGTGTGTCCCAGTGGTCCCAGGAGGTTGTTCTTGGGGGAAATAGACCCTGGTAGGGTATCCCAAGGCAAACTGGTCCCAAGGTAGCAGCCAAGCATGTCGTGGCCAGAAAGGGTAACATGAAGCCACCAATGTATAGGACCACCACCCACAGAGCATTGTGGTTGCTTGGTTTGCAGGCAAAGGGACCTGGGCATGCTGATTCCTGGCATCAGAAACTGGTTCTATGGATGTGGAATGTTACTACTCTGGCAGGGAAGGTACCTGAGCTGGTGCAGGAGGTGGAGCGGGACCTACCTGATATAGTTGGGCTAACCTCTTCACATAGCACGGGTTCTGGAACCAAATTCCTGAAGAGGGGCTGGACTCTTTCTTTTTCTGGAGTTGCCCAGAAATGGATGATCATTATGACTTCACACAACATTACTTGTGCAGTAATCATGTTCATTCATATCGACTAAGAGTACAACATCGAAGAAAATTTGAAAAACTGTAACACATCTGCACTGAGCCAACCCCGTCTCCTAAACTTAATGAAAGTTCAATCAGGCGGCCATTGATGTCACTTTGTTTGTTAGTGCTCCCAGCTGTTGTAATGACAGTTGTTGGAGTTGTTGAAGTCACCTGAGGTCAAGTGTAAACAGCAGTTTTAAAACGACAGAACTAATGAACCAAGGGACAAGAGCGGCCCCGTTAACGACCTCACTTAGGCGAAACACCTGGGACTAGTCACCAGCCAG
Organism: Trachinotus anak; assembly: GCF_046630095.1. Taxonomy (NCBI): domain Eukaryota; kingdom Metazoa; phylum Chordata; class Actinopteri; order Carangiformes; family Carangidae; genus Trachinotus; species Trachinotus anak. The sequence continues at coordinate 27,660,496 of NW_027273883.1, forward strand.
TCAGAACTGAAGAAACCTCTTGGTTACAGATACTTGAGAACTTTTCACCTCTCATCCAGGTCCAGTTGCCCTCAATTCAACTTTTCATGGATAATGATGAATTGGATGACTGAGACTGTTCACAGACAATATGTCTCCTAAAAATTACATTTCTATATAACTAAATTGCAACAGCAAGTACATTTTATACAAGACACAACTGCTTCGAGATAAAATAAAAAGCACAACATTAAACAGTTACAATAAAAACAGACAACACTTTTGTTTTCAAAATATCTGATACTCCAGCACACTATGCACCTGTAGTGACAGCATTGTTACTAATTATTTGGGAAAGATCGTGATCTGCTTTAAAACAGGAAAAAGTTCAGGGACTTCAGACACAGTGTGTTCATTTACATTCAAGCTAAACCACAATCTTTCCCTAACCTTAAGTGTTTTTGTTGCCTGAACCTTAATCACAGATGTGAATCTGAATGCAAACCCAGTGGTGTTACAGATGTGTGCTTATATGCCCGCCCACCCTCGTCTTGATGACACTGGTGCTGTTATTAAACGTAGTACTTAGCCTGGGAACATATTCCAGCCAGTGTTTCATACAAAATGCATTTGCTGTTGCAGTTTAGTTCATTTTTAGGAGACAGGGATAGTTGGGTGGCTCAGACACCTGGTTTACCATCTGAACCTAGATTTGAACAAATCAGGCAAGTCCAATTTTAACATGCAGCTGGGTTTTGAACTACAAATCCTGGTTTAGCTGTACCTGTGCTAAACTGCTGCTGAGCTAGTCAGATGCTAAAAGCAACAGAGCAATAGCACCATTTGCTCTGATGCACCACAGATGGGAAATATCCATTGTGTACTCTTCTGTGCTCTTTACTAAGAAAGAAAGAAAAACAACCAGCCAACCAACCAACCAACCAACCAACCAACCAACCAACCAACCAAATAAATAAACCATTTACTTTCAAGATACAATATAATTTTTCTTCTTTCGAAACTGGCAAAAAGCATTTTCATAATTTAAGGAATTACTAGGAGGAGGTAGACAGACTGAGGAAAGTTACATAAATTACACAACCTAATAACAAAGGTAACAGAGTACAGAATAAAGAATGAATATAGTAAATAATGTTGATTCAATAGAACTGCACAAGCAAATTTCTGCAAAAAAAAAAAAAAAAAAAGACACAACACAATACTCTCCACTGCAGCAACATCTACACAAACTGTGGGAATGATAATCAGGAGAAAACATGGAAATCAGAGCATATCCACTGCTAGTTTGTGCCATAATGAAATATGACAAATGATTTATGTCTGGCATTTATTATGCTATGGGAAGTAATTTGTTAGACTGCAAACGCACAGACGTCCCCTTTTGTAATTGAATCACGCAAAATAATGAATATCCTACTTTGTTTAGTCTGGCTGTTTGTCTTTGTTCTCCATTGTTTTGTTTGCTCCTAGAAATGAATTATGCCATACATTATGCAAGTCCCTTTGATTAAACCTGGGCGATAATTGTGCGAGACATTTCACTCGAGAACTTTTGTAAAACTGCAGAGAAAACTTCCAGGTTCAAAGCCGAGTTCAGTTGATATTTGTGTTTATTCCCCCTTTTTTGGATTCATGGTGCTGATGGCTAAAAACTGACCATTTTTACTGCTGACAGGATGACACGTACATCATGCTGTGCCATGTGAACCTTTTGTGAAACATGTAGCAACACAAGAGCGTTATAAAAAATGGTCTTCATAAAAACCTGAAAAACAGTGTCTCACACACAATAGTCCTTTGCAGTTAATTAAATATTTCACCAGACAAACTGGCCTCATAATGGTTTCTGATCTCAGTCAGCTGTTAGTTATGCCACCTATTACATTAATGCATATTAAAAAGGCATTTCACACACTCCACAGTCAGATGGTAAAGACAACGTTAGAAGGAGTCAGGCACTGCCAAGATGGCGATGGCAGGGCAGCCCACTCTGAAGCTCACAACCACTCTTCAGAAACCTCTGGGTGACTTCACAGAGTCTATGTCCATCTTTGTATACAGTCTGTGATGAGCCTGGAGATTTATTCTAAACAACATTAACAAATATCTGTGATAAAATATTCCAAATTCAAGGTTCACTTACAAGCTTTTCCCAGAGCTTTTAACTGCATAGAACTCTTCAACAAGCCTCAGCAAGTTCCCCCACTATCACAGTCTGCTTCTGTCTCCAGCCCCTGCTCACCTCATCCAGGCCACGGTCTCCCCCTTTATCTCCCCTTATCTGCCACTGAATATAAATGAACACACTGAGTCTGAAACTCACCTGTTCCACATTTGAAATCACCTGAGTTTCCCTCACCACTCACACACTTGATCCCAGGTCCCTCATCACCCAAGCCTGTATTTAAACCTACCTTTTTCACCAGTTCTCTGTTGGTTCATCTGCTTTTACTCCTCAGTGTTTTCCTTCACACCAGCTACCTCAGTTTGGTTACCTATTGCTCGTCCCTGTTAGTTTGCCAGGCAGCTCGTCAACCCGTCTGCTTGTTTGTTCATCTGTCTGCCTGTAAGCCTGTCATTTTTCATTAAAAGTTAACTTCATCTTGTGAGTCTACATTTGGGTCCTTCCCGCCTGTGCTGAATCCAGCAATCCTGACACCCACCTAAGGGTAGCACAGCAAAAGCAAGGTGGGCTATGTGTTAGTTATTGTTTCCAACATCCACTACAAAACAGGACAATTGTTTACTGTTTGACTTTTCTCAAACCTGGCGGGGGCCCTGCCCTCCTGACATGCTGCAGTCCTCCTGCCAAAGTAATGAGAGCATTGAGACATTGGTACGTTTACATGGAGTCTGATAAACTGTTTAAAAGTCAGAAACAGAATGAACAGACCCAAACTGATTGAAGTGTCAATTGGTTGCGGAGGGAGTAGTTTGAACCTTTTTATAAACTGATCAAAAGAAAAAATAGTACCTTTCTGCATATCTTGTAGAGACAGACGTTTCTCCACTTTCCAAAAAAGGCAGCTTGTTATGAGTGTTGTTATGAAGCTGTTGTTAGATTAAAAGCAACACAATAACAGCAACTGAAGAATATCTATTCTCAGGACGTCAATCAGCTGTGCTCACTGTTTTAGAAAAACATCCAAAAATACTTCCAATAACCCAAAAGCAATAACACACCCATGTTCACATAACTTTGTGTAGTTTCATTTTGAGGCCTTTTTTATGGTTTGGCTATATGCCCGTTTTATGCCCCATGTCTCTGACCAGGTACAATGTGGGTGATAAGAACTGATAATGTTTGGAAATAATCGATCACCTTCTGTTTCTTTAGAAATGGCTACAACAGCTAATTAGCAGATGAACAAGACTAGGTTGTCAGGGCCAGTGGGGGCATCCTCTACTGCTCGCTCAATGGCACAGCAGGGAGAGAAATAAATTTGTGTGTCAAATTCAGTGTGACTGTGAGTTTTATTGATAAAATGACGACATGGGTCAGTGGGTTACAGTGGTGACCGATGACTGTAAATGCTGAGTGCGGGGGTTCAGTTCTGGGAGGTTTTGTGAGCTGCTTCGAAGTAACATCATGGACAGCTGTCATCTCACTTTTTATGCATTGTAAAAAAGTCACAATAAACAAGGTCAGAGTTGACTGTGATTGAACTTTGGGTCAGTTGGGAGGCATGAAGTCTGGATAATGCAGTGCCCAAGGTTTGGCATCTTTGCTTGGATAACTGGATAATTGGAAAACAATGACTCATGCAAGCCCCTCTCCACTGCTTCTCCACATGACCTCGCTGAACAGGAGCTGCAGGAGGAAGCTGTGGAGAAGAGGGAGGCTTCTCCACAGGTTGTTACCATGCCACAGCTGCAGGAGGAAGTTCTGGTCATTACAACACAGTAGCTGCAAAACCAACTTCTGGGGCTTCTCCACAGGTGTCTGTAGACGAGAACACAGCCACTATTTAACATGTTGCAACAAACAGCTCATCGTTCCTCAGACTGGGGACCAATGTTGTCGTCTACATGGTCAACATGCTGGAGGATCTGGGGCAGGTGGAGGTGGAGGTACCAGAGTCTGAGGCATCCTCGATTCAGGACTATAAAATTAGGTTGTCTGTGGCAGAGGGCTTAATGTCTCTGTAACAATGTTCTTCAAATGAATTAAATAAATAGCATTGATTTAAACTCATGAATCATTTTCTCTGTATTTAAAGCTTAAGTGTATGGACACATAAGGAATTATCTAACGCTAATGTTCTTTTTGGGGGATTTGGAGACCTCCTCTTAAAATATATTTAACACAAGTTTACCTGCTTTTATGAGAATCACTTGATTTTGAACTAATGACAAGTTTTAGAAATCTTTTACAGAAAATGGTTCACCACTTCTGTAAAACCTGATTAAATACAGATTTTATTCTCTTTTTCTCTAACTGGTGTCCACAGGACATAAGACCAGCCCTCCCAAATCCTAAATAAGTCTATTAGGATTTCTATTATTGGAGTTTATAAGAAATTCATCAAGGAGTTCAACCAGCTGGGGTCCAACTGACTTCAAGAAGATAATGTCACCATCCAGGATGACACACCACACATTTCTTTAGATGCAAGTTACTTGTACACGCGTTATTGAAAACATGGAATGGTGTATTAACAATGTTTTGTGATATTTTGTCACCATCATATGTGCATGCGTAACACTTTAATAGTGGGTGGGATGCAAAGAAACAAGACTAGGTATAAACATTACCCATCTGCTTCACAGCTGCTCAGGAGATGCAGGGAAGCAGAGCCGCACTTCCATTTCACTGAGATTCTCCGCTATTACAAATAAACTACATTTATTACATGTATCATTCTGGTTTAAGGAGGCAGAGGAATAACTAAAAATAAGACACACCGAACAAGAGGGAGCAGGACAGTGGGAGGGAGAGAAGCTACAGAAACTAGCAGATCTAATTTACATATAAACAACAGAAACACCATCAAGTGGACAAGAGAGACAATATCCTTACTGCAGCACAGCAATAAAAGCCAAGGGTTTCTGTCCACAGAAACGCTAGATGGCTTTTAACTTGAAATAGTTACAGGTGAGTGCTGAGTTTGTATTGATAGTAACTTTAACAGGGACATATCAAAACGAGGCTTCGTACTAAAATACCAATATGACCAATTATATTTATCAGACAAAGGGTAGTAGAAATAAAGGCCTGCCACTAATACAGATGTGCCGCATATGAAGGCCTGTAACTGTTTCCGGTTTCCACTCGATACTTGGTGCAACTTCATGACTCAGTCACGTGACATTACCAGCTGACCAATAGTTTATCTTCATCACACAACTCTATCAGTCAGTCACTGAGTCACAGACATTTGTGTTAATAGGACTGCCTCTGCTGTGGCACCAAAGCCAAAAAAATTGTGCAACCAGTTCTTTTGTTTCAACAAACAAATAAAACATCGGTAGCACCAGTGCCGCCAGTAGAAACGTTCCTCTGAAGCCCACTGCTTCTTTACCATGGTAACCAGCACTGACAAAAACCATCTAGCACCACACATAATGCCTCCACACTCATCTGCCTCCCTACACCCAGACATTTGCTGGTACAACCAACTAAAAACATTGATAGCACCAGTGCTGCAAGGCCACTCTGCCACTAAAATAAATAATAGTGTGAGAGGGACACTCAGGGCTGCTGTGTTAATTACAGACCAAAGGAAAAGAAAGTGTGAGATGGCATGAACAAGATAGTGGTGATTTTACTGTTGCTGTTGCCAAATCATATCATCAGAAATCAAATTCATCAGAATCAGAGTCAGATTTAATTGTCACTTCCATAATTTACACTCTGCACACATGGGGGTGAGATATCGCATTCCAGCGGTCAGGGGGTATGGCTGCTGGATGAAAAAAAAGACACCCATTAAGAACACAAAAACACATGTCAAAAACAAGTCACATATTTACAAACAGAGACTATAATTTTTTTTCATGTATGCAATGTATATGTATAGCGCAGTAGCCCAAGTGCTCCTATAAATGAATTATTATATGTCGATCTCAAACATTTCAGTCTGAATTCTTTTAAACCTCTGAAAACACGTTTGAAACACTGTCTCATTTTGTACATGTGGATGTGAACATATTGCATCAACACATTAAGCAGCGCTATCGAAGCTTTACGTGCAACTGTTGCTCTGTAACCAATTTAGCAGAATTGGATTAGACAGAAAAAAACTCCTCTGTGGATAGTTTGAGATGCTATCAGCATTCAGCTGCTGTACAACATCACTCTGTGAGCTCTGCTGTGATTACTTTAATGCTATCAAAGCCCTGCTCCTTTTGAGCACACTCTTAATTAGTACAACTTTAATTAAGACCTGATTCATCCAACACTGACTGACTGTTCAATGCAGGAATGTTCACTTTCCTTCATGACTGCATGTTTCAAACCAAGGATACCAGCAGCGAGAGACCCCTGCAGAGGATGGCTGGCTGTCTGTTGGGAATGATTACATCCACTGATGATTCACAGCTAATGTGTGCAGCAGCTTTAGCCTTTTGGTCAGATGACTGTACTCATGTGTCAGGATTGGCTGTCAGGATCTCAGAAAGGCCTGTGACGGCTGCATCACATATCTGCTGGAGGAAAAAAAAATCTCATTAAAAATGACACAGAGATTATTAAAGTATTTTCAACATTCACTGTGATACCGGACATCATTAATCTGTTGCCTGTCTCATCCCTATCAGCAGTCAGGCTAAACAAACACTGTGGTCTTTGTGTTGCTTGAGTACGGTGGGGCACCTTTTCTCTAGTTTGTTTTGAATGTGTCATTCATTAGTAAATGTTGTGAAGCATGTGTGAAACTGAATATCACTCTTACTTCAACTTTTTCTCTACCACTTCTTTTCTAGGTAGTGAGTGAGTGAGTTTGTAGGGCCAAAGGTTGTCTCTGGAGCTTGGCTTAGAATGTGCTGAGACACCATGGACATGTCTCCATAGTTGACTACAGGACATGCAAAGGTAGGGGGTAAGAGCAAGATAGTGGTTTTGGTTAAATGTAAATGAACAGGTTGGGTCTGAAGTCACTGTGAACTTTCTCTGTGTTCTGGGGCTCTTGGTAAGTTTTCTCTGAAGTTGAACACTGTGTCTTACCGGGAATGGGGTGATGGTCATTTGCCAAGAGCTTCAACCATCATTGCATTTACAATACAAGAGGTTATAAAGGACAGTGAAACTTCTTTAGGCTTGACCGGCTACAGTCAGTCTCTATCAGAAAGTGACAAGGTGGTCTGACTGACTGGTGCTTGCTGGTTAGCATGCTAACTTGAGTAGAAGGAAAAAAAGTGATAGAAGCAAAACAAGAATTAACATTGGCGTTGCTGGAGACAGGTTTTGGTGAGAAAATGAATGAAGTTTGATGCTGAACTTGGAACGTTTCCTCTAGACTGGTAAGTAAACAGCTGCTAATGCTAATGTTACCACTTGTCTGCCTGGTTTTAGAGAAAACTGTAGGCCAGTAAGTCTTGAGTGAATCTGCAACATCAGCATAAATGTCTTTTCAAGCCAGAATCAGGTCAGAATCAGGGGTGGGGCTATGGGACTTAGGAATTGTACCTTCAGTTGAAAGGCAGCTGATTTGTATGCAAATAATCTAGCAGAAGAGTGAAGGAGATAGAGAAGGAAAGGTAAAGAAATGGTTGTAGAGCTCTGCCAATGTATTATTTTAAACAATAAAATACAAAAACAAGGCAAACAATGGGAATCTGTTCACCAAAGTATTGTAACTAATAGTGTAGTATTTATTATTAAAGACTGGACAGGAAGGAGAAGAGAGCAAGAAGGTAACCTGGAGGAAAAGAAAAGGTCTTTTTTAGTGAAGTCAATCTTTAACTGTTCAGAGTATTAAGAGTGTCCCACTTTATCAGTCTAGTTTGTCATGGTACATCAGTTACCATGGTCAAGATACATGAAACCAGAACTCTCAAATCTCCTTTTTTATTTCATAGAGAAAAACATTGGATATTTTAATGATATATTGATCATCGAATTGGAAATCAGTTTGGAAATTATTTAATTTTGAGTTTAATTTTGAGCATGTTGACATGCTTTACTTCACATTTAGCTAATGAACCACTGTGCCTAACAACAGCCTCACAGAGCCACTTGAAGGAGGAAGCTGGAGATGAAAATGCAAACAAGGATTTGGTGAAGACACCTTTATTTTCCACTCCTGGTGCTTCTCACTTTATGATTATAAAAGAGGAGGGGGTGTTTACTGATAACAGCATAAAGCACTTTGTGCTTCAGCTTTAATTATTTATTCTGAGCTCATCTGTGCCTTCTCCAGTTTGGATTAAAGGAGTGGGGCTGGATGAGTGCATTCCTGCGATGTAAAAACAGGCTGAGTGGAGGAATGCACTGTTCAGTTCATAACTGTCAGAAACCCCCGTGTCCTCCACAGCCATCTGGGAAAAATAAAAATATAATATCTATCATGACATGTTTGTGTTAGGCTTTCATGACAGGATTATTTCCTCACAGTTGCAGGCAGTAGCCTACAGCTTTTATCCACACTAGCAGCAGGGCTCCAGGGACGACAGTGTGTCCACCACTTTGGTCCAGACTGACTGTGAATTATTATGTTGGTTGCCATTCAGTTTGATATGGACAGTTTTTATCTGCACAGGCTGAGTTGTAACAGCTTTGAGGACCAACTCACTTTCCATCTAGCTCCACCAGCAGGTTGCATTATAATTTTGTCTCGTAATCAGGTGTGCTAATCAGCAAATGTTGGCATGATAATATGCTAGATTAAGCTGCTGATCATGCTAAACATAACCTGCTAAATTCATCATGGTAACACATACACATTGCGCCCATTGTGCCATTTTTGTGTCAGTCTCCCAAACCTAACTTGTGCACACGTTGGCGCCCCAGCAGCAGCTCATGCCGTCTTTCTCTTCACCCAGCTTTCAGATCACCTCTCCTTATCACGCCCTTTTTCTATCCTCTTCCCTTGGGTGCCAGAGGGGACATCTTTATTAAAATGGATGACAGTGTTTGCTCAGGGGTAGGTGGGACTCTCTGTATTGTGGACTTGAATGGCTATTCGTAGCCTCTGTTGACTTATAGCTGGCTGCCTGGTAATTAGGCTGGATAATAGCCTGCTGTGAGCAACCAGGGTGCTTTCACAGCCAGCCTGCGTGGTGTGTTGCAGTATACAGGTGTCAAACGCAGGGACTGTCAGTGAGAACAGGTCAGCAGCAGGAGGTGGTGGGTGCTGCTTCAAGCAACCACTGCAGGGTGGTGCTGTGTGGTTGTGTGTGTGTGTGAGAGCTTGTGATTGAAAGGTGAGCAGGTGGCGTGACTACTACTGTCTGGCCATAACCATGTGTTGTATATGGTGGTTTATAAAGCGCATGAAATGAGAGATGAGCACTTAAAAATCCATCATGAAATGTAAGAGCTTGACTTGATTATCTGGGCTGACTCACTTGGCTGAGTGACAGGAGAGGAACCATGTGCATTATAATTTTAATCAACTATTTTCTGTTGAGTACTCAACCAAAATCCATTAACAGCTTGGCAGGTCCATACAAATCCAAAAATTCTCGTTGTGCACTTCTTTCAATAAATCAAAAAAACTTTCTGTTCAGCCAGAAAAGGCAAAAGCTGCAGGATTTATTATGTGTCGTCCCTGAGAGCTAATATTCTGTGCCAGTAATCAATAGCATTAAATTTGACCATTTTCATGTCTGAAAATTCTGTCATAATAAATGTTGTTTTTTCTTGTCAAGGTAGAGAAGCATTTCCTGCTTTTAGGGATTTATTTTTTCTCATCCACAACAGAACACTAATACAACAGGACATTATTTAAATCAGTTAAATCTCACCCTCTCCTTCTTCTTTGGTTAGCAAACAGCAACATTGTGTGTCACCATCATACATTTTATAGTTATTTGGCCCACAAATCAAATTTAGAGAAAATCGTCCAATTGAAAGTGCCCACGCTGAATTTTGTAAAAGCAGGAGCCTGCAGAGCTGAATTAGACTATTATTGATCAAAATCAAAATGATCACAACAAAAACACAATATCACCCCCACAGCTTCCAGTACAAAGTCCTGCAGTGCCCTGTGATGAGCAAAGAAATAGTCGCGTCATTGTCCTGACACTTTGTTCATGAAGGGACCAGTCTGACACCAGAAGTATCACAGTCAACCAAGTGATGTTAAATCTGCTGCTGTAGTTTCAAACACACTGTTCACTTTTCTGAAATGTACATTTAATTATTTTATTTGAAAAAAAAAATCTTTCTCAATCTGTACTGTCTGGATGTATTTTGAATTCATTTCTGCATTCATACAGTGCTTTAGCAGTTCTGTATCTGAATATGGTGATGCCAGTAAAATTCTCTGAATTTGATTATTAAATGATGGGATCAGGTTAGACCTCCTCGCAGTTGGTCGTGTCCCATCCTGCATTTTATAAACTCAGAGTTTAACTGTTCTTAAATACGTTTGTTTCTGTACTTACAGTGATTTCAACAAAGATCAATAGGAATTCATGTGTGATCAGCGACAATCTGTCAACAATGACAGTGAGTAATCACACTTGCTGCTCAGTATTCACCCCTTAATATCAGTCAATCATGGTTTGAACGCCACAGCTAATCTGAGTATTGTTGCTGACCATGTTCATCCCTTCATAGCCACAGAAGATAGATCTGTGCATTTGACCCGATGATGACACAAGATAGAAAGTTATTATAATTCACCCTCTGGGGAGTATGAATGTCTGCACAAATCTTAATGGCAATCCATCAAAAAGTTGCTCAAACATAAACCTATCATTGGCTTATCACAGTGATAAGTCTTAATACGAGAAAAAAAAAACAAAAAAACAATGAGAGGAGTTTTTAAACATCTATAATGTTTTTATAGATCATTTTGCTTTAAATCATTTAAAAATATCTATATGAAGCTCTTTTACTTCTGGGCTTCAGCACTGCTTTAAAGAAAACAGAACAAATAGAATAAAAATTTCAAATTTTCATCGCTTTTTTTGGATGCTATAAGTGCTATTTCATGGGTTTTGATGTTGACTGAGAGAATAATCAGCTGATTAATTGATTTCATTAATTGAATAATTGTTGAATTGGTTAAAGTGTTCCCGGTAGCTGTGATTAGTGAACAGCCTCCACGGATGCAGGGGTACACAATAATGAGACAATATGAGACCAGTACATTGGTCATACAGTTTACTGGACTGTTGTGAACATGGATACAAACCCACTGAAAACCATGTACAATGTAACTTGGCTTGAACTTAATATTTGAACTCCTTCCTTGTATGTGGTTGAATGCAGACCTCATTAGCAGTCTGACAGCCTGGCACTAATGTCTAATTGGTTTACTGTGGGCTTTAGGTCACAATAATTGACCTCGCACCAACTCTCTCTCACAAAGCAGTGACTTCTGGCTTCATTAGTTCTCCCTTTGAAGCGCAAAGAGGACAACTTTCCTGACCCCGAGAGAATTGGCTGCTTGATTCATACAAATTGATGTTTGGCTCGCTGTCTGTTTCATGGCGCTCACTAGCTTGCAGCACTTTGATCATTTTTCAAAGCAATAGACTACACAGACACGTGAAAGCTTTTACACAGCCACTGGGATTCAGTAAAGGGGGAAGCACTCAGCAGAGGCAGTGGCAGTTCAAGGCCGGCGACTCTACCTGTTCACTGCAGCAACATTACACTCATCAGGGAGCAGATGCTAACTATACAGCGGGGAGCTTCACTCCAGCAGAACCATACTGACATCTTCTGATTGGGTCTGAACCCACACAATATTAGAGTGACAAATACACTGCAGCAATAAATGTCTGAGCAAACAGGCTTTGTTGTACTCCATGTGTTCACACATGTATTAACTTAATGATCAATGCCATATGGGGACTGACATACTGACGCATATGGAGATACTTCAAAACAGATTCTAATCCAATTAGAAGCATCAATAAACATTTATTAAGGAGCAACCTTGTGATCTTACAGCAGTGACATGTGGAGACAGATACAACCAACATTAACTCACAATCACACACTCCACTGACAATGCAGAGTCCTGCATTTTCCAGCCTCAGTGTTGTTTGTCTTCCTGGCTCATCGTCTGGACTGTGGTTGGAAAGCACAGGGGTGACACAGGAACATGGGTCCTGAGGAGTTGCAGCATTTATTTACTGAGCGTGCAAGTGCACATACATACATAACAATATTCTGTCTCAGACTTCTCAAACTTACTGCACAGAGATGATAAATCACAGTGTAATTTGCTTGTTTACTGCTACTGCAGCCTCTTAACACTTAGGAAGAGAAAACAGATGACCAAGACAGTCACTCTAACTGTCGCTGGCACATGGAGCACAAAGGGAACCAATGACATCATCAGCCTTGTGAAAACCCCTCCCAGAGGTTAAATACCTGGGTCTCCACACCAGATAGTTGGACCAGTCCCAGCCTGGTCAGGTGCGAGAAAGAACTGATGAAGCCTCTTGGATGAGAGGTGAAACGTCTTCCTAGACAAATAACCAAGTCCAGTTGCTTTCGATTTAAAACTCCTTTGAGATACTATGACCTGGACAAATGAGAATATTCACAGGCTTAAAACAGATGAAGTAATTTTCTATAGCGCAAGTTTGGTTTTCACACGTCTGCATATAATGTGTGCAATATTATAACTGATGTCAGAATGGTGGAAGGGCAGCGTGACAAGCACACTTTGTTGGCTGAATTCAAAGGTCCTCAATACAGAAATGTCCTAAAATTGCTGCTTCCCTCTTTGTTTGCCAAGCTCCAGCCAACAGGATACCATCAGCCCACGACTGATGCAACAGCTGGAAGTCAAGTTAGCTTGCGGGGACAATACCCTGCTGCCACCACAAGAGGGCAGTAAAGTACATAGTGGATGTAAACAGGCAACAGAGCCTTCATGGGACAGAGAGCTGCAAACGAGAGATATCGATTCACTTCAATATCGTTGTAATTAGTTGGCCTGGCCTCGCTTGTTTGTGTTACACCCTAAAATGGGGGAAAATCAAAAAAAAAAAAAAGTGTTAGCACATCATGTTCACTTTAGCGAGATCTTTATTGAGAATGTATTGTTCAACATCAAAACATATTAACGATATAACATAAAATACCTTCTGTGTTCATAACTAATATAACAAATCTGTTTTCACTGTAACTGTCCATTTATCAAGTGCAGTCCAGAGTGAATAATCTCAGTCCTTACAATGTCCTTTATACACACTGACCAACAAAAACGTGGTCAGAGGTGCAGCATTTCACTGTTGTTTGAAGGTGCATTATCAAGAGTGTGATATGCTTCTACAACATGCATACAATCTGCCTGTTACACACAATCAGAGTGTGCCACTGTGTTTCCCATTCATCTCCCAGGCTAAATTTGTCCCACTTCAGTTTCATACTGAACTGAATGTTTATTGAAGAGATGAAGTACAACCCTTTTGAACCATGACCCTGACACCATGCACTTTAGACTGTTAGCAACTCATGCATGTCAGAGAAGGCTTCGGCCAATCAGGACAAAGTTCTGTTCTCACAGAGGCAGTTTCCAGTTGGAGCAGTCCGTCAGTTATATACACACTTGTCTTTTATTAGTCGTTAGTTGCAGATCTATATTAAAATGGTATAAATGAAAACATATATGCATTATTTGTGAATGTATTGATTCACTGATTAATCAAAAAAGTGTTAAAACATATAAAAAATGATCATCACGGTCTGAGATGAAGTCTTTAAATTGCCCACCAGAAACTGCTCAGTGATCTAAAACAGGGATGAGCAGCAGATCCAAGAATTTTGAGAAACTGGAGACTTGAAAAAGCAAAGAATCCTGCACACTGTCCATCACTTGAACTCACAAATCAGTCCTCAAACCTTCATCAGACTGAATTCATTTTGCCTGATGGTTTCTTTGATGGTGACTCTTGTCAGGTTCAGGAGTCTTGGAGGCCACACACAGAATATGTGCATAGGTTTTAGGATCTAGACAACTGTCTGAGAAAGTGAAGCTGTTAAAATTTCATATTAAAGTGACAAAAAATCCAAAGAAGAGGAGGACCTGAACAAGCTGTATTTCCCTCCTTCTTGCTAATCAAGTGATGGTATTGTAACATTTTTCCTCATTATGGCTATCAAGTCTCAAATTCCAGAGTAGTTCAATACATTCCTTCCCTCCCCTTCCTTATAATAAATCTTTCCAAAGAGCTGCTGTAACTTCATTGAAGCTATTCATGAGGCTTACTTCCACTCTGCTGACTGTTAGCGGGCCTGTCAGCCAATCACAGAGTCCGTCTCCAACAGCCCTCTGCTGGAAATCACTTTTGACTTCTCTTTTGCAATGGAAATCAGACTGGAGTAGGACTTAAAGTCACCTAGCTCTCTCAATGAATGCATTCAAGGGGAAAATGGGAACTATCATCAAATCAGTGTTTGCTTTATCCCTCCAGGGTTTTTGTAAGAGTGTGAAAATATTTAGGACAAATCCTGTTGCTTTGTGTGGAGGTAAGAAAGGCTTTCTCCTTGCAATCGCACTTCTGCAGTTTAGCAGGGGCAAAGAGCTGGTAGGGGCAGCTGAGGAAGAGGTGCAAGCCAGGGGATTTAGAGTTCAGAAAAGACAGGCTGCTTCAAAAGCAAAGCAGTGCCATTGTCAGAGAGTAATTTCATTTCATGAATAAGCGCTTGACTGCTCACAGTGACAGCTTGGCAGGAGGGATGAGGACTTCACCAACCAATGACAGAATGTCATTCCTGCTTCCAAAATGCACAAACCAGGAGGACGGGGCTTATGTGCAACAACCTAAATCTGTGCCGCCCCGACAGATGTTCAAAATAATATGTGAATGGGAGAGGACTGTGTGGATGTGACTTTGCCTCCTCATTTTGACACTTGCTTAAGATGGGGGTAAATTTTTGGAGGTTACATTCCTCTGAACTGTTGGGTAGCAAATGGCATCCAGCAGAAAAAAGCACATCAGCCAGGTTCTGCAACAGCTCCACTTACATGGAGATAAGAAGAAAACAAATTAGAGCACTAGGTTAAAAAAAAAGTCCAACATAACATCTGTACCGCATATAGGCTACTGCTTAATCCAGCCATTTAGTGGATACAATAAACGTGTACTGCAGAGAGCGCATACCTCAGAGTGTACACTTACTCAAATACTTCTACTTCACAACATTTCAGATAAATGTTGCATTTATTTGACAGCTATAGTTACTTAATACTTTGCAGATAAAGATTTTACATTCTAACATCAGGACCTGTTTAACCTATTAGAGGGCTAAAATGAGCCATGGGACCATGTTCAGTTATGCCCACTCACAGTCCACAAGTTAGATTGTGATAATTTGATTGCACAGAAATTAATTTTTTTTAGGAATATGCACTGTGTAAGCATAATTTCAAGTGAAATATTAAAAAGACATGAGAGTAGCTAATTGCCACAAAGTTAACCTGAGGCCAGAGGGCAGTTGCCTGCTGGCAATATAGCACTGTATACTGTACACATAATCTGTCTTTGCAGGATCTTTATTTCTAATAAAATATTTCACAGTGTGGTATTATTTAAGCAAGTTTAACCTCTTCTCAGCAGGTCAAACCCACTGGCATCATAGGTATGTGCAAGGTAGGCCTTTGTATAGTGATGCACAGAGTTTTTTCAAAACACAAAGTAATATTGCTGTTATTTCTGCTGTAAGCTAGTCTCCAGTGTCCCATCCCTTAGTATGCTGCATAACTTTTACACGTTTGCCAAACGAACATGCATTGCTGTGAAGACAGTCATTAACAAAGAGCTGTTACAGTGGTTTTTAAGATCAAGGTAAATGTCAGAAGTGTAACTACGAAGAGAAACAGCCATCAGGGATGGGCTGGAACGAAAACATAACCCTGGAAATTTTCCAGAGCGTCTGACTGGCCAGCTCACATTGTGTCAGACCTAAACCAATAAACGCATAATCAAATGGAAAGATCACAGATAGAGTATCATGCAACACTATGGTCAGTGGTCGAATGTAACAAAGTAGATTTATTGTACTTCAATGCAAATTTGAGGTACTTGTACTTGAGTACACTTGAGTACACTTGAGTCTACTCTGTACTTTATATTGTACTCTATATTGTACTTTTTACTCCACTACATGTGTCTGACAGCTTTGGTTCCTGGCTACTTTTCAGATAACAATATTGCATACCCCTCCTGTCCAGTTTATCACAAACATTCAGAATCAACACATTTGGAAGTACATGGTTTTCACAGAAGGATAATTTGTTTCTTTATGGTTTGAGAAAATTCTCCAGCCTCTTGTGCTAAATAAACTATTTAAAACCCTTTTGAATCAGCTGGAAAATGCATCGTCACAAAGCTGAAAACAGGCTGTTTTTCTGAGATCATGAAAAGTAACTTTTTAGAAATACAAGGTTCTCACAGGACAGCAATGTTACAAACATATGATTACACATACATACAACATACACATTAATGCAGCAGTAATATTGATCCAGAAACATCAACATATAATAGGGAAACACTATCAGGGACCATTGTACTGCAAAATGAATGCTTTTACAGGTTGCAGATAACACATGCAAAATTTTACGCAAGGTTATAATACCGAACTTTTACTTGTAGTGGAGTTTTTTCACTGTAGTACTTTTAATTTTGAGTGTGACATCTGATTTGTTTTGTACCTGCTGGTTGTGATTAGGTTAGATAAAGATTTAAAGTCAATTACATTGTTTTGGTTGTGACAAGTAAGAAATGTTCATTTATTTCAAAGGCTATTCTAATAATGTTTTTCTTTTTCAGTTTTACAGCTTTATTGCAACACTTACCCACCAGTAACACACACATATGCTGTACACACAAGGTGAGGCTTTTCATGATAAGCAAACACCCAAATCTGTAATAAGATCATTGCTACTGCTGTTTGTTGATGTAATGGAAAGGTGCTGCTGCCTGATGTTGTACCCTGTGTTGGTAAGTTTGGGCTCAAACATACAGGCTTCCATGGCCATGGAAACTCTGCTTTTCCTCAAAGAGAAAAGGGGACAACCAGGAGGAGATCCCTCCTTCATCAATGCAGTGTTCACCCACAGACAATGCTCAGCATCAGGTTTGTTCTTTACTGTACCATGACGACTATAGTACAGTGTTTCTCAACCTTTTTCAGACTTAACCACTAAATAAAAAAGACCACCTAACCATCAAATTCAATACTTGTCTGTTGTGTCCTTTATGTCAAAAGTTTCATTTGATTTTCTTTTAATTGACCCGGTCTAAAGCAACAGGTCAACGACCTTGTCCGTTGTCCATGTAGGCTGGTTACTGGTGAAAATTAGCATAATTGCAGGACAGGCTAGCTGTTAGCTTCATCCACATTTCCTTTCAAATGTCAAGATGATTTCTGACAAACAACATAAACAGTGAACTGTTGTAGCTATGTGAGTAGTCAGTTACATTTAAGTCTAACAAAACTGCAAAACAGCAAATTCAAATAATGTTTGAAGTTACATGAGTTGATTTAATATTGAAACACACATACTTGCTTGTAGGCTTTGTGGTCACTCTCAGACAGCTTGAAAAACATTTAAGACATGATATTTTAACACATTTTCTCGCAGGCCAGGTCAGCAGACTATTCTTTGAGAAAGGGTGCTTAATATAAGAATAAGGACATTTCATTCAGTATTTATTTTGGTGGGTGCCAGTTTGATAAGATATGATTTAAAGACACCACATGTGGTGCTGCAGCGCTTGTGAAACTCAACTATAAGACATTGTGACACACCATTTAAAACTTCTTGCTGCGTCAGCTGCCTGTTGCTACACCAAGCTCAATCTTTGAACGCTCTCATGACCTGACAGTCACTCTAGGGAAGAATATTTCTGTGGTCACCGTCTTCCTTTTTGTGCAAGACAGAATTTTACAACTGTGTGCAACACAAAGCTTTTTATCACCTGGTGTTTTTCAGGCCACTGCCAAATGCCACTTCAAATATCTACTATATCATATGTGCACATCTCTGTATAAAATTCAACATGATCAGGCAAACTGTCACAATTTTATTATTGAGTCATCTTTAGTCTTTAATAAAGCCACAGGGCTCCATTTTACATCATGTATGCTGCCCAGGTGAGATAATTCGTATGAATGGGATAAGCATTTTATGTTGATGATACACAGATGTATGTCCAGGTTAAGCCTGAAAACCCCACTAGCTTGTCCACCATAAAGAGTGTCTAGTCTAGATGTCTGCTAACCCTAACCCTTCAGATAAATCCAGAATGTGCATATAGATCTAAAAATCTTCACTTGGTCCCCTTTCTAACAACAAAAAGTCTTCTGTCAGAAACCCAGAAACTAAATCACCATTTTGAGATTTATGTCAGTAAAATAGTACAATCCTGCTTCAGTGATTTCAGATTTCATTTTCATTGATAAAATCTATTCGTGTCAGACCTTCGGAAACACAGAAACTCATACATGCTTTGAGTACAAAGCGACTCATGACTACATTACTGTAAAGGTCTCCTAACTGGCATAAATCAAAAAATAATTCACAGAATTTGAAGAGTGCGGAATAAAGCTGCCAGACTACTAACAAAAGACCTGCTTGTGTATCTGTAGTCTTAGTTAAAAAGTCTTAGAATTGGAAGCATTACACGCTTTTTATTGCAGAGCAATATTAATCCTATATATCCTATATTCTGTTATATGCACCCAGATGACCCATGCCTGTCTGGGACAGTTGATTATTAACTACTATATTTTCTTCTGATTAATAAGACATGGGTTTCTCTTATGAGGACTGAACCATTACCATGGTGAACTATTTGCCTGTCCAATGTTTCCTCAAAGAGAGATGTCAAAGTAGACAGATGCCTTCTTATCTACCTGCAGGTAATCCACACTCTCATAGTTCAAATCCATCACCATGTCTAAATTGGCCTGTGCCTCAGCTTTACAGATTCAATTTAGATTGATATTATGGTCATGTAAATTAAAATGGATCTTTCTGACACTCATAAAATGCTGATCCTTCTTTTCAGGTACTGGTCCCACCTAAACAAAGTAGCAAAGGGGTTACCAGAGCTTCTCACATTGATGGAAATGAGGCCATTTCTTAGTGCCATGTACGCTATAACCTGTACAGCGAAATGTGAGGTAACTGCAATGACTGTAATTCAGGTGTGACAGTAGCTACAGGGAAATAATGGGCAGGCTTACAATGTACTGTCTGTTAAACTTTTCAGCTGCTTGTGCAAATTTGTAGAGCAGGGAATTTGTTTTCCAACTGAAAGGCTTATGTCGTGAGACATTTGAGAAACCATTTATAAAATTATTTCATCAAATATATTAATGTAGATAAAACATACAATCTTTAATACATGTCATATCTGATTGGATTCTGTTATGTAATGCGACATATCATGATTGTAACTGTATGGGTACAAGACGTCTAAATAGAAATCAAATCAAATATTTATTTGTCATTTAAGTGACAGGCCTGGCGTGAGGGGATAAGTACATCCTTAATGTCTGAGTTAAAAATGAAATTTTTCAGCATGCATATTGTTAGAAGGCTTCCCAAAGTTGGAGTTTAAATCAGTTTTCTCTTAAGTCTGTTTTCTCTAGTTTAAGCTCTATTGTATATGGATAATATTGTGATGATTGTGTCAAGGTGAACAGCTTTCTGAACAGCTCGTGTCACAAAATACATGCTGAAGGTGGGTTTGTATTTTACACTACATACTGTGATTAGGCAGCCCTGAATAGCGTTTCTCCACCCACACACCCATCCATCCATCCATCCATCCATCTTTTGCTACTTATGGCGGCAGCAGGTGAAGCAAAGTAGTCCGAACGCCCCTCTTCTCAGCAACGTTTTCCAGCTCCTCCTGGGCGATCCCGAGGTGTTCCCAGGCCAGATGAGATATATAAGCTGTCCAGTGTGTCTACACCGAGGCCTCCTACCATTTGGACATGCCTGGAAGACCTCCAAAGGAAAGTGCTGTAGGAGACACCCTAAGCAGATACCTGAACCACCTCAACTGGCTCATTTAGTGTAAAGAAGCCGCTCCACTTTGAGCTCCTTCCAGACACCAGAGCTCCTCACCCTGCCTCCAAGGCTGAGCCTAGACACTTTTTTTCCACTAGATGAATCTCCACCGTAATCTGATGGAGATGTTTGTGTGTCTCAGTGATCCTGGGAGCTGTGTTGTCAGGGGCCCAGCCCAAAGAAATTAGTTGGCTTCATAAACTAGCTGTTTTTGAAACTAGAGTTTTGAATTTTTTTTTCTTTTGTACTGTAATTACCAGCTCAACAAACTTTTAATGGCTGAGATAAGTTGTTTCTGACATGTTTCTCACTCTGTGTTGCCCCTTTGATATGAATTCTTTCTTTTTTTGTTTTGTTTTTGTTTTGGGAAGCGTGAACATGCTACAGACATGTAAAAATTGGGGCAATGACTTTGTCCAATCATCTGACACTACATACTGCCTGCACTTTTAAAAGATTGTAACCCCAACACCATATAAATATTTTTTTCTCTAGTCCACACTTCCTCTTCTTGTACAGATGGTGTCATTTAATGCTTTGCCTGTTCTGATGAAGATCTTGTACCAAAACCTTAAACTCAACTGATGTTTTTTTTTATTGTGGTGTTGCATGGAGTGTTTGATCTGACATTTTGTTGTTTTTCTCTTCAAAAGGGCAGATAAAGCTGCCAGCCTCAGCAACATGAAGGAGAACAACCTCGATCAGGAGATCATACAGTGAAGTTGTGAAATGGGCTGTCACAGGTAGAACATGCACAGTACCTTGATCTGTTACTGTGGGACAGAAAAGGAATGGTGATATCAGCACCATGTTATTCTGCTGGAGTAATCACAAATGCGATCCTTGACCATCACAATTTCATCAGAGCTCTCAATGGAAGTCATATATTTGATAGTTATGATCTGGACTGGATTGTAGAAAAAAAAAAAAAAAAAAGAATTCAGTGAAAGTGGAAAATAATCATCTGTGGCAGCAACGACATAGACAAGATCACAGGTGTTGTAGCTGATCGCGGCGATGAAGCAGGACCTGTGGTAGCTCCACCAGAAGTTCCTGAGGATGCTGATCATCTTGTCCTCTATTGCCAACAAAGGGCAATTGAGGGCTGCTATGCCAGGATGGTCATGAAAGTGTGTGAACAGTGTGATGAACACATTTATAAGGGATTAAGGTGGATACGTGGTAAGTCATCCCCACATAAAGTTTGAAAGCCTTGGTCTCATTTCACTGCTTTGAGAAAGTATCAGTGGTTATTATGTGATAATTGGTTACTGATGAACTAATTAACAGTTTTAACATTTTCAACAAGAGCATAACTGTCTTATAATCAGCCCAGAAAGGTTGTCACCAACCACCAACACTTGAAACCTTGTGTGTATACTGTGGGTAAACTCAGTTCTACAGCTGCTGCTTTGCATTTGTGTCCATGATTAGTCATTTCATTGTATACTCTTGTCCAAACACATTAAACACAGTTTTACTCCCACACTGTCCTAAGCAGAGGCCAAGTGGCACAGTGTTGTGATGAAAGCAGACGTGTTAATGTGCAGATGTACCGGGGGGGTGAGGGCTGAGTGGGAGTTAGTGTAATATGGTTTAGGGCTAGGTGTAACCAGGAATGACAGTTCACTGTTTCCAAGAGGCGGAAAAAATGATGCTTTATGCATGAGCGACCTGTGTTCCACAAGTCATGCTGCTTCTCTCTGCACTGTGAACCACTATTACTGCCTTAGTACACACTACTCCTGACACACAACACACATCTCCTTCAGTCCTTCTGCTGTGCTGCATGGATGCTAATGTGTGTAGATTTACACTTATATATACAGATTTCCTTTAAATCAGAAAGCTTTAAAAAGTAATGAGCATAGTAAAAATAATCATTATAGTAATGACAATCCAAAACATTTAGTGAGACTGCAGTTAATCTCTAAAAATGTTCTACCATGTAAAACCAATAGAATAATCTTTATTTATGGAAAGGCTTATACAATGATGATGAGATGACATGAAAAGATACACAGAACTCAATTACCAACTAGCTTTAGCTGCTTGGTTAGTAAATGTCAAGTCCAGGTTTAAAGAACAAACAAAGCTCTTTCTTGGGTTTTATTAAACAGATGTATTCTTCAGGGCCTGTGCTGACAGTCTGATCTGCAGCGGCTCCACCACACATCTTACAGGAATTAAAAGCATCTGCTGCTGAGGCCTTGGTGCCAGACACCACAGGGCACCTTCAGAGTTGGTGGTGGACAGCCTGTCAGGAGCACTGAGACATTTCCTGGTGACCTGAGGGTCGTGAACAGTCAACTTGACCAGCAATAATGTTACAAGCACAAATGAGTTGCTGTGGCTTGTTCTTTCTTTCTACATTGAGTTTGCCTTTGCTAACGGCCATCAATAATAACGATAATTATCTACTGTTGACTTGTAACCATAGAGCAGTCATGTGAGTTTTGTTTACCAGACAGAAAGAGAGACAGAGAGACAGTGCACTGGAACACTACTGCTCTTCACCCAATCTTTTATTTTATTTTATTTTCTTAAACTTATTATCCAGGTTTCCATTGCAGTTTTGCATGAAATAGAAGTGATTTTTTTGGAAAAGTCAACAAAACACAATTGCAGGTGGTCTTTGTTTCCATTAAGTTATGTTATGTGAATAAAGTTGGGTTTTCTCCTCTTTCATTTCAATTAAATGGAACTGGCTCCCTGGGGCATGATACTGCAGGCGCCACGACTTCAATGAAAAAAAAGATTTCCTTTTCAATTTTCTGAAACACTGCGTTGTCAAATAGTCTGAAAAAACCACCTCATACGTGTTTATACAATTCATTGTGACATTTGAGATGATTTTTTTAGTTTCCATTTTTACGTTTATAAATTCACAATTTCTTAGAAGCACATTAATGGAAAAGCATCGATTGACATCATATAATTACTTTATGACCTTACCCTTTCCGCTATGACTATATAGTACAAATGTAGCTTTCTATTTTTCCTGTAATAACATGCAACTTTGATATTGGTTTAAAGAAAATTATAATATATACATAATTTTTTTCATAATTGTTGGTCACAAATTTTTGTATTTCATAATCTGGATAAATTTCCTCCCAGATTCACCTACCGGCTAAATTTATAACTAGTCTGGTACCTGTTAGATCAACAAATAGGGTTAGCCTAAAATATTAGTTTTGGTGGTACATGAAGAACCAACAGCGTATGTCAATGATATGTCAGTGACACACTTTTTTTCTGTTTCGCATTAATCTTCATGTGGTATTAGAGAAAACTTATAGGAAACACATCAGTTTCATTTCCTCTTCCTCTTCATGACCTTACTTTAAATTCAGCAACTGAGTTTCAGAGTTGCAATATTTTTCAATAGCAACACTCCCCTTTGAAAAATTTTAACCAGAGACCAACAAAAAGGATCCTGTTTTAGCAACCCTTCCTTAACAGGGTGACTACAGGTAGAAATAAATTAAATTCAAGACCACTCTATACCACTCTAAATTACATTTATGACCAATACACACCAAAAATGGGAATATACTCTTTCCAAGTACACACATTGATGTCAGTTCAAAATGAACAGTAAGGTGAAATTACAATAAGTGGTTGGAGTTTAAGAACTTTGTCCAAATGTGTTTCATGTGAAAAGAAAGTCAAAAATATCACCGCTGTCCCATATATTTATTATTACAATGTAATTGACCTGAATGAGTTGTGGCTTGTTACCTTCCAGTGCAGTGTCATGTCCAAATTTGTTCCCACATCCCCACATCAGGATAGTGTTTCATTTCGGTGCCCATGAGAGCGAGCACACTGCCACACCTCGCAGCTGCATCATGTGATCTAGAAGTTAGACATCTCCCCTATTTTTCACGTATGATGTGCACATCTTGCAGCAAAAATATACAGAGAAAAGACCTGTTGACAGTCATTTTGACATCATACTAGCAATATTACACAAAACTGACACCTTCCACTATAGTCTCTATATCTAGGCTTAATCTCAATATGACACAGACAAACATAAACATATATATATATATATATATATATATATATATATATATATATAATTTTTTTTTTTTTTTTTTTTTTTTAAATCATTTTAGCAGCTGTATGCAGAGGCAGTGGCATTTTAGAGACTTTTTCTGTCATAAATCAGGATTAATTTAAAATGAAGCGAAAAACAACATTCAAGTATCCTGCAAACCCTATGTACACAGATAGAGCTGGCAGTCACAGCGATGCGGACCTGTGAACACACACAGAATTAATCCAATCTGAATTTAAGACAGTTACATATTTTTTAAGTCCTTCTATAAGTAAAATTGAATTTAAGACATTTTTAAATTTTTAAGGACCTGCGGCAACCTTGCTTAAATACACATGCAAATATAGACCACAGTGATGCTGAGGGGGGCAGATGAGACATTTGGATTTTTACTGCAACTTCCACTGAGTGCAGCCTGGCACTCTGCTGACAGAGAACATTTACTGATGTCACAGTTATTAAGGGGGTGCGGGGTTAGGGGGAGGGGGGTTGAGGGTCCTGGTAACCTTCAATCTTTTCCACCAATTAAGCGTGGCCCTGCCTCTTGTTGCTGGTGTGGCTCTCCAAGAAGGCAATTCAAAGTTAATCAAATGTGATGCCCTCTCATTCTTCACATCATCCCTCCTGCTGTTTCTTAACAATGTCTCATTTCCACCAATGCTCTTATTTTGCAACAGAGACTCTACCCAGCAGCACTTTGCATCCTGTGAGAAGCCAGGGTATCAATAGACAGGGTGACAACATGACAGAGTGTCGGGGCCCTAAAATGTGTCTATTGCCAGTGAGATAATGGGTTATTTTGGGCGTTGAGATGAATCTTCCACATCATTAAGTTGTGTGATGGGGGTTTCTGCAGAGTGGCTAGCAGGAAGGAGGCACCGAAGCTGAGATGAGGAATGTGACAAGAGCCCGAGCTGTGACATTCAGTATAGAGAGCAAAATGTGACTGCTGACTACACACGTTAAATACTATCAACGTAGCATTAAAAAAAAGCTTTTTATAGGTATGCTGGCTGCGGTAAGAGCTACTCTGTTACATACAGTATGCAGTGTTATGGTATTGTAACTGTGTGTCTCCCTGAAGAGAAAGGGAGGAGGGACGCTGATGACTCCCCGTGGCTTTAATTAGAGTTTAAGAGGTTTCATTGCACATCTCTAAGGTCTCCCATTGCTTCTTAATTTGATTGCAAGGTACTGTACATTAATCATGCAGGGAAAGAAAAGTATATGCAAACAGACCAGGGTATAGCAAATATGAGTTTCTGTAAAACAACACTTAATATCTCCATTTAAAACCTTCATACTCTGTGTAGTAAGCAGTTTGAACAAAGGGTGACCCACATATTCAGTGGTAGGGAGGGTGTGGTACACAATCAACCAATACACTACTGTGCAACAAAACAAACATGTCAGGTACTGTTTGTTGTTGAGGATACTGTAGTGTACACTGTCAAAACCACAGACTGTAAATAAAGATGGAGGCCACCTGGTCACATCACCCATAGTTTTCTGAGGAGCGGTCGAAACCCACACACACACACACACACACACACACACACACAGTCTGACCTCTTCCTCTGTCTGCTCGTGAGTACATGCCATATTGTTTTTTTTTTCAAATCAGCCATCTAGAGGTGTGTGAGTGTTACTTAGGGGCTTTGTGTCCTAAAGGAGCAGTTAATTAATATTAATGTACTTTTACTTTAGTGACCCTTGGTATTGTCCATTACAGACAGTCTTCAGTAAGTTGCATCCTCAACCAAAATGTGCCTCTCCTGAGGACACTCTTCAGACCCTGAATAAACTGGTTCACTTGATGAGAGCAGAGGACCACTGGTGCTCTGGCTGGGGACCTGAGCTAGAGGTCCTTGTATTCTTCTTTTGGCTCCCGAGTGCTACCTAATATAGAGTCCATGGCAACTTGCTGTGTTATCGCGATGACACCCTGCAAACTGATGCACTGATTGTGAACTAGACGAAGCGACTCTCCAGGCCTATGCACACATTCACGGACACCTCTTACATGTACATATGCAACTCACCCCAACCCCCAACCCCATCCCACGCCTTCACTGCTTCCTCCCATCCACTGCGGCGGGCGGGGTCCGATGGCTGCGCCTTAATGGCAGCGGCTGCGGCTGGCTGCCTGTCTGCACTGGAATCACCTCCTCCCCCCTTTCCCCCCTCCCCTGGAGCAAATTGTCTTGAGTCATTGTGTTGTAAAATGTGTTTGTATATGCTTATGTTGCCGAGGTTTTTTTCCCCGAATCCCACACTGTACCACTGTCACCATATTTTGGATGAAATTTGTCGTAAACACTACCCTCCCAATACTCAACACACCTTTACATAACTTGATATTCCGGAGTCTGCATCTCTAACCTCAGCAGCCTTGGTGCCTCGGGGCAGTTTAAGAGGAAGAGAAACAGGCTACAACAGACAATGTTATAATGTAATATTATAAAGTTGTGAGGAGTTACAAAGGTGCACGAGACAAGGTGTCCACCATAATATTATCGGCTTTACTGTGCTGGACATCCAAAATGTGAATTTGCAAAAGCCACTGTGACATATCTTGGTAAGGTCGTGGGTAATATGCAGCCTGTTGATGCCAACGTGTCAGCTATTGATGAGTTTCCTGTTCCCACTAGTAAAAATGAACTGAGGTGGTTTTTGGGTTTTGACGGTTATTACAGTTGTTTCTGTTTCTGTTGTTTTCTCTGCTGTGGTGGCACTGACTGACTGTTTTGCTGAAGGCAAAATCAAAATTCAGCAAGCTTTTGATAACATCAAAACTTTGTTAGGTTCTGCTGCAGTTCTGTTAGCTCCTGGACTGGATTGACCTTTCAAGCTTCATGTTGTTGCAAGCCATACTGGAGCAGGTGCTGTACTCCTCCAAGATGACAGACAAGGTATGACTGTATGCCTAGTTGCCTTTTGTATGTTTCTTTGATAAATGGGAACTTTGCGCACTGAGTTGCACAGTATTCATCTGTACACGGATGTTTGTTTTTTTTTTTAGTGTCCTTGTGTAACCTTACTGTTCACTTGTTCACAGATTCACAAGGTCGGGTTTTTGCAAATACTAATCTTTTTCGTATTTGTCTGTATTTTGTATTTATCTTTTTTCTAATTGTGTTTTTTTTTGTTTACAAAGGTTAATTTACGTCTACAAATTTTTGAATTTATTGTGAACATAATCTCAAAATCTCATTCGCCCGTAAATTTCATCTTCAAAACCCGATTGCTCCAGTTCTCTACAATATTCATACATTTTTTTTAACCATGCTAGCAACGGAGGTCTAGCAGTGAGAATATTGGACTGTTGCTAAGATGGTGACATTACCTGATGTTATTTTGTCATTGTGAGAATATAATAGTGACATTACTGTTTAGTTGAAAAGTATGGCCTGACAGAGCTGCCAGTATGGTTGTAGATTGTCAGTCTTGTTTCTGCTACTCTTCTATTCACTTTCTTTATGAACTTTGATCATTCATGACTAACACAAAGGTATATTAGCTCTGAAATCCCCTGAATGAACTCCATACAAAGACACATGTATGACCTTGCTATATAAGCAGAACACAAATCCCCCTCTCATGATGCTCCCAGTTGTACATGTCCATTTGTCTTAACAGCCTCTAGTCAGCTATAGTTGGTGGGTCCATAAATCACTATGTGTGTGTATTTGGATGTGTGACATTTTGATGCTCTTTAGGAAGCGGTGGGTGGGCTGAGAGGAGCAGGGGAATGCAGCATTAGAGGAGCCAAGGAGCCTTGAGAGGCATTTCTCCAGATGTCGACGATAAGGCATTTTGTCAGCCTAACTCAGAAATCCTGTGCTGGCTCGCGCACACACAAACATCTCTGTCAACGGCATGGAAACACTTCACACAGATGATCAAGGCCATCAGGGGATCGTCAATAAGAGGCGGCTCCTCCATGTTCAGATGAGATTTGATGTGTCAGGTGTTTGATTAGCTAGGCCGCACTGCTGAGTTGCGTCAGGTACAGCGCTGCCAGAGCAAAGGCTTCCTGTTAATGATGACTGCTCAGCTCTTTGTTACAACATGATCCCCGCCATGAACTAAGCCCCACGCAAGTGACCTCTGTTAGCAGATCAAACACACTAATACACATGTAAGCATACACCACAAGTATTAGCTATAGCGGGAGGGGATGTGTATAAATGTTCAGGGACTTTGTATGTACAGGTTTGAACAAACTAGAGTATAGCATATGTATGATCCTAAGAACCACTGGCCTCGCATTGCCCCAGTAAATATCTGCTGTGCCCAAGTAAAATTTCTTGATCACATTTCAGAAACAGTAATGTCTTTGGCACTGCGGAATACCCGTATATGACCGATGTATCCAAATCACATCCATTCATCTCTATTAAATTGCTTAGTCATCACACAATTAACATACATATATCATGTGAAACCACATGACTTGAGCTTCCCAACGGTGCTACCCACTAGTTGCTTTGATAAACGGTTTGAGATAAAATGACGACAAATTTAATCATATTCTGCACACAGCTCTGTGTCCATGTCCACACCTGTTCTTGTCAGCGAAATACATCACTAACTCCTGAGTTTACATGACAAACCATGCATCAAAATAAACAGCAGTCCCTACCATTTCGAATGGCATGAAGTATTAATCTTTGCCTTTGCATTTCTCAAGTAATCCAGTTTGGAATTGTAGCAACAGCAAATTACAGCAACAATTTGTCTCAAACTTTGGACTGATATTCTAATGTAGCTTACATTATGTAGTTATGTCGGTACAGTAAATATTTTTACAAATTATTGCTAAGACATACAGTAGGCTATCCCACTATCATGATATTTATGTTGCCAGATTCCAGACAATCCACACAAGTATGAAAAGATATTTCGGTTGCTATTCAAGAACATGGAAAATTCATAAACGCAAAATGTTTTTCCTAGAAAAGCCTGATGTAAATGCAAAATCAGTGGGAATACTTTGTTTACTTCAGATCATATCAGGTATACAATTGTGACAGTCATAAAGTGTCTGTTTTTTTCTTTTTTTTTTTTTTTTGTAATGTTCCCTCATGTAGTACTTGATTATTTTTATAGTGGAGTCAGAGTTTGCTATTATTTGCATACAGACATGCTTTACTTTGTAAAATCTGTTGAGGTTCATGTTTATTGCCCAGGTAGAGCTTTATGTCTAGCAATGTCCCTGCTAAGAACTGTCAAAAATTCAGCCAAAAAGTATTGATGTGGTTTTCTCTGATCTACATCCTTGCATCCATTTGAGTTTTTTTTTAAGCAAATGAAAATCCTTTTTTTAAACAGAAAGAAACATGAAATGAAAGTAATTCATTTTAAGGAGCTATTTGAAAATTTTGCTATAGCTACATAGCTAATATGAGCATTAACAGTTGTTTATTTAGTCTAAAAGACATGCTGTGAGTTCAGAATCAAACGTCATTTCTTTACTTGCTAAGAGCTGTCTCCTGCAGTGGACAACAACCCTTTTGTTTGGTTCTATTTCTGTCACTTCTTTTCTTCTTAAGTTAGCATGCTAACCAGCTGGCCCCTGTTTGCCTGCTTTGTCACTTTACGATACAGAGTTACTGTAGCGTTCAGTCTGCCTTCAGGAGGTGATGCTACTCAGAGGACGTATTATAGGCTCTTGTCTTGTAAATGCAACGATGGCTAAAGCCCTCAGCAAGACTGGCAAGTAAACAGCTGTTAATGTTAACGTTGGCTATGTAGTAACAGCACAACTTCCAAATAGCTACATTAATGTTTTAACTAGAGTACCGTATTTTCTGCACTATAGGGCGCACTGGATTATAAGGCGCACTGTCAATGAATGGTCTATTTTCAAACTTTTTTCATATATAAAGCGCACCGGACTATAAGGCGCATTAAGTGAAACAAAACAGTCAGATAAGTCAGTCAAACTTTATTAAACACGTTCACAATAACTCTCAACCTTGTTCAAACGTTAATGAGCGTATTCACAATAACTCCCAACCTTGTTCAGTTGTAACACGTAAAAAAAACAGTCTGATACCACTAAATCAAACGTTAGCATATTCACAATAACTCTCAAAATTGTTCGGTTATAACACGTAAAATACAACACAATACACTCACTTTTTCGGCTCATTTCAAGATGGCACCGTCCTAGTGGCAGCCTGTTGTAGTAGCTCCGGATATTTCTGTCGGTTTTTTGTATTTTTATTGCGTTTGTTTACTAACTGTATTGATATTATATATCATATCATACAATATTTGTATCCTTCTTTTTGCACTTTCTATTTACATATGTATATTCACAGTATATTATTATTTATGGTATTTATATCTTGACACTGTATTTTTATTTCTATTCTGTCTACCTCAGTATTCCATTCTATTGTATTTTTGTATTCTAATACACCGGACTGCTGTAACAACCTAATTTCCCTCCGGGGATGAATAAAGTCATCTATCTATCTATCTATCTATCTATCTATCTATCTATCTATCTATCTATCTATCTATCCTCTTATGTATTACTCTGCAACGCTCCTGACTACGATAGCCGTAATGCTGCAAGCGGTGCGGTTTGTAGTTTACCAAAGTCGTACTAAAACATTTTGACAGAGCGCCGTGAGCGCCGTGTACCACACAAAATCGCTTCGAGGTCAGTCAGCACAACCAGAATTAATCCATATACAAGGTGCTCCAGATTATAAGGCGCACTGTCGTTTTTTGAGAAAATTAAAGGCTTTTAAGTGCGCCTTATAGTCCGGAAAATACGGTATGCACTATTTGCAATACTATGTGTAACACCTCTGGTAATTCTGCATGCCACAACTCACTGAAAGTGATAGTATTTATCATGATTTCACTCCCGTACTTTGGTTCATTTGGTCCAGACCAAGGTGAAAAAAAGGATACATTAACACATTGTTGCCTTTAAGATCCAAGAGCTGTAATCATGAGGTTATACAGACTGACAAGTAACACATTGATTGGGCACTTTTTGGCAGCAATCACCCTGCATCATCAGCACTACCCTGTGATGAAATCAAATTCTATTAGTCTTGTTATTAGTATGATTAGATTTTAAATCAACCACGTTATATCTTTGTGTTTGAAATACTCAACTAATGATGGATCAGGGTGTTTCATTTGAATGCGATCTAGGATGGTGAACATGGTGATCTGGTTTGCAGAGTCCAGTGGAAGTTTGAGTTGGGTTTTTGATCAGTGCCTCAGGGTTACAGTATTGGATGGGTGTTGGGGAATGCTGAGGAAGATAAGATTGCCAGGCATGCTTATGGTTTGCGTTTCCCGAACAGTTTCTTTCATTGTTTTGTTTTCTTTTATGACCAGGTCCATTTTTTCTCTGTGTTAACAGTGGTTTGGAGGGAATGGTTGGAATGTTCCAACTTTTTCATGGTGAATTAAAGGCTTGACCCCAGCTCTTCTTCTACTTGTCACCAGAGTGACGAGTAGAACTACAGTATAGTGCTCAGTATTGTTTTTGGAAGTTTTTTTCTAATCACTGGACTGTGCTCAGTGCCCTGGAACCAGCCTTCAGGCAGTATGCCAACGACACCACCTCACCAGGATAGCCTCCAGCCTCCATTTGAGCTGCAGCATTTGCCAGACTCTCCCGCTCTCTTCAACCCCCTCTGCCAGCCTCCAGCCTGCACCAGCCACCGGCCTCCACTTCCCTCATCTTCACATTAAAACCACTTTCACCTCTCACCTCTGTCTGTGTCTGCTTTTGGGTCCAAAACCAAATCTGTAACAGAGAAATTGTTATTCTTGACAGTGAACTAGTGACTCGATCCAGCACTGACAGTGAATCACATTAAACAGAAAACCATCTCCCTAATTTTGACAGAAAGTTTTGCTCTTGTGATGGTTGTACAACACTTACATTAACTAACATCATTCTCAGCAAAAATCTCAGTCAAATGTACATCATATCATAGTGCATTCACCTTACTGCAGAGTGTGGACCTCCAAGTCTGTAGAACTTTTCAAGGATTTAGCATTTTCCCGTATTTGGTGTTGAGCACCTTTTTGGAGGTTACAAGTGCAGGGCACATGTGACATTAACATGAGATGCTGGTATCGAGTGGAAGTAAACAAATATTATACTCCCAAAACATGAAGCTGCAGGCCACATATTGCTGATAACTTAATTAATCAACAATTATTTTTACTTGACCTACTGTATTATGTTGATGCTAAATAGAGACATTTTTAGCATTTAAATCAAAATGCAGAGCAATCATTAACATTCATAGTCAGGAGTAGTATCCACAGGCTGAAAGGTTCACGAGTACTGACCCTCTCTCTGAATTAAATGCCGGATTGTATCTGGTGAGTCTGAAGCTCTGAAGTGGTCTCTTCTGTATTCTGTAGTGTCTGCACTGCAGTTCAGCGCATGCCCAAAGTGAAGAGGCCAACAAGTGTTTTCAAGAGCTTGTATCAGCAGCAGCTCGGTTGAGTCGAGGATACATGTTTTTGGGGGTTTGTAGCACTGAACGGTCTTAGCAGCGGGTACATACAGCTACAGTAAGCCCAGGGGGGAGAACACGTGTCAGTCAGTCATTACCTGCACTGCTTAAAGCTAAACTGTGACACACAGTACTCAAGTGAGTTTCTTAGTTATAATTCCTTGACTGTTGGTTCTGTAACATATAAAGGCTGAGTAGGTGGGAGAAGGTGAAAGCTTTTGTCAATGTTGGACTTAGAGTGCATACGGCTAATTCCCGGAAACAGTAGCAGTGTAAACTCAATTCTAATTGAAATTGCAAAAATACCAGAAGTAAAGATTAGTTCTTTAATTTTTGACAGCACTAGTTAAACTAAAAATGATGATCTGTTTCTGAGACTTCTAGATTTCGTCCTTGTCCTTCCTTCTTGTGACAGTTTGTTAATTACTGCCTGTGTTGCAGGTGCATTGCAGCTGTGCCACTGACCTGCTGCGGTTCACACACATCTGTGTGTTCACACCAGCTGCGTGTGCTGCATTGCTGAGACTGCCAGCTCTGTCTGTCCACATAGAGTTTGCAGGTTACTGTAATGTTGGATTTCTCTTCGTTATTAATTAATTTCTGATTTATTTTTGACAGAAAATATCACTAAAATGCCACTGTGTCCACATGCAGCTGATAAAATGGTTAAAATATAATTATATATTTGCATGTCTGTGACATATTCAGATTTAGCCTACAGAAGGCTAGACAAAGATTAAAACTGTCAGTTTTAGTCTATTTTACTGGAAGATGTGGAAAACATAGGTGAGACTCCTCTGCTCTGCTCCCCACAGTCTGTCTGCTCTAACCCATTATCATGGCAACCAAAATGAAAACCAATTCATTTCTTAACTGGTTGTTATGTTCATCAGATAATCAGTAACCCTGTTTCTGGTAACAAAAATTTAAGAAGTGAAGTTTTTCACTTTACACAATTATATAAGGTTTATATAAGGTTTTTTTTTTTACTTGGCTGTGTTGCCTTCAAGAGAACATATGTATAAATATGTTGACAGAGGTTAAATTTTGGAAATGACTGAAATGATCTCAGCTGTATGAATCTGTCCTTATAATGAACTTTATTTGCTTAAACCTCTGTTAAACCAGGACATCAGGTGTAAGCTCAGCCTCGGGTGCAGTGACCTCTACAGGATACAGCAGCCAGGTTCAGACTAAACCACAAGCTGAAGCTTCTAAGGACACTTGTACCCAGACAACACAGGCTTAAACCACAGATAAGCTACAGCATCAGCCTCAGGAATAACTTGACTGATTAGGAATAGGTGTGGCTGGATGTGGGAGGGAGGGGCAGTTGCGCTGCTGGATGGATATGGAAATCTGATGACTGGGAGGACGAGAGGGGGTGGACAGGTCTGTGAAGTTCCTAAGAAACCAGCCTTTTCATAGAGGACATTTGATATTACAGTAGCAAAAGCACAGGTGCAAACTAGAATTATGATGTGAAATGTGATTGTATGCCTCCACCACTCTGACTAGTTTCAGGTTACATCCCTGGTTATCCAGAGTCATAAAATATTAACCATTTATGTGAAATTTTGTCATAATTACTAAAGTGAAAGATGGCTGAATGTCAGTTAACTGCTTCAGCTTCAGGGTCCTGGTGTTCTTCATGCTGGTTCACTGTCATGGCTTACCTGAAGAGAACAGAGCCATTATTAATGTTATTAGTATTACCCATATCTTTTCCTCTTTGACAAGCCAAAATGTCGAAGGAAAAGTTCCATGCAGGCTGAGGGTGGGGACAGTGAGACTGATCCTCATGACAAAATTGACAAAACTACAAATGAATATACAATTTTCTCATGAGAGAAAATATGGAAGAAAAAGCTGCAGAGGAAGAAAACAACAGTGCATGGGAGTGAAGATTCACAGTTATGTAGTGGGCCCTTACACTCTCACAAATACTCAAGGAAAGACAAATAGATAACTGTGCTTAAAAATGTATTAGCTTCAAGGCAGGTTTATTTATTCAGCATATTTCACACACAGGGACAATTCCAAGTGGTTTACATAAAAATAGATAATAAGAACTGAGCATAGGATTAACAAGTATAAATGCATAAAAATGAAAAGAATAAAATATATTAAATGTCACTGAACATTAGTAATCAGAGCTTCATCTAAATGTTTGTGTGTGTGTAACCCACTGCAAGTTCAATTTATTTCAATACACAATGTGATGGAGCTATATAGTAACTGTGGGGTCCGACACGATGTGTAGTAAGCCGTTATTTTTTTCCTTGGAGAGTGCATTATTCTTTATTGAACCTGTTAACATTCAGGATTTATCTTCCACAGTGGCTGCACATCATCCTTAGGTGGCTCCACTGGGTGTTTGAGAGGAAGGCAAAGCCTGCTCCCCACCACAACTACTGCTGCTCTATGCTGAGGTCTGTGTGTGTGTGTGTGTGTGTGTGTGTGTGTGTGTGTGTGTGTGTGTGTGTGTGTGTGTGTGTGTGTGTGTGTGTGTGTGAGATGCAGTCAGTTATCAAATGCAGCCTTTCAAAGCATGGGGCCCTTGATGTGGGACACGACTTGTGTGTTTGTGTTTTGAGTTGCAGGTGCCCATTAGGTGTGGTCTGGTCACACTGAGTGTTTGTGCACTATGTAGCAGGATGATGAGCACTGTGGCTCTGTATCATCTAATTTTAAAAAAGATGGCCTCTAATTGCATGTCTCCCTCTGGCCAATGGCAGTAGGGAGAGTGGGATATGAAAGCCGGCAGGTGTCACCGGATTTCTCTCTCTTGCTTGTGGAGGCCGAGGGCACGTCACTTCCTATTGCCTCATCCCTGTCCCTGTTCTGCTGGTGTTTGCAGGTAGGCTAGTGGTGGCTGCGCTGTCAGCTTGCATGTTTAGTTTAACAGTAAATAAGACTATTGTTTGTTGTAGGGCTGGATTGGGTTCCACGGGTCTGGTGAACTGCGCACGATTACTGCCGGTGGGTCCTCTGAGCTGTGCGGTACTGCGCATGTGGCAAATGGTGTGTGTGTGTGTTTGCCGGAGAAACAGCGTGGCCTTGGTTTCTTCCCCTCTCCTGCGTGTGTGAACGGAGGCAGGTGGATTGGTAACTGCTTTACTGGGGGGGGGGGGGCATTTAACTGCCCGCTTGACCACTGCTGTTTTGCCTACGGGGAACTGCTTTGCCTGTAGAGAACTACTCTGATTTTAGAGGAATGCCCTGTCTAGGGAATTGCTGTACTTTTGGGGATCGATTTGCTTTTGCTTGGCCTGTTGGACTGTTGCCCTGGCTCGGACTGCCTTGCCTCGTGGAGGGTTGTCTGCACCCGCGACACTGTTCACTTCGGCCTGCCGGCCTTTTTAGTCCTGTGTTTTATTGTGTGTGTGTGTGTGTGTGTGGACAATAGATGTTAATTGGGGAGGGGGAATATATATGTGTGTATATTTTGTTGTGTGCGTCCACTCATGTCCACATATAATTGTTAAGTTTAGATAATTGTTTATTTGTTTTGTTGTGTGGGTATTTAAGTTGCCTCCAACTTGCAATTAGTAATTTTGGTTGCCTGTATAATTGTATGTTTATTATACTTACTTTGAGCAGGTTGCAGATAATTATGTTGTCTGTTTAATTATGATTCAGTTTGTTTTGTATTGATTTGTTTTTTATCCAGTTTAGTTCTTTCCTTTTCTTTATGCGGTTAGGTTTGATTTTTTTTTTTGTTGTTTCTATCACTTCAATTGTGTTTGTGTTCTTTCAGAGGTCGAGACTACAGTGGTGGATGTGGTGTCCCTGGTGGCAGTGTCTCCTTTGTGTGCTCTGTGTGTGCCTTCACTCCGGGTTGATTTTCACTATTGTCTGCTTGCGTGTGTAGCGAGTGTTTGGGGTGACTTTCCTGGGACCCCTCTTACCCCTTGAACCCATCTCCCTATTGGTAGGCCTCCGCCCTGACTGGTCTCCCTTCTCTCTCTTGCAACATCAGTGTGGATGCCATTTGATCCCTTTTATTATTTGATGTTTTATAAAGTAATTTTGTAACTGTACCTCGTCTCTGCCCCATTGTATGATGGATCTGAGTGCCTTAAAGATTGTAATAGTTCCCTGGGTGAAATTCCCACGGTGGCGTTGTCTGGCAACACTGAGCTAAGGTTAGAATAGGTAAAAAACGCAGCACTCTTGAGAGTGCTACGAGGGGCACGGGCACACGAGGACACCATCAAATCAAATCAAATAAAATAAAAAAAAACAAAACAGGTCTCCCTTAAAACCTTCTTTTTGGGTTTGAGTGCTTTCAAATCACTTTGGGGTGAGGGTGGAGGGCAGGGGCAATGGACCTTAAGGTCTTTTACTATGTAATTGAGTCTTATGTCGGGACTGGGTTTTGAACTACCAGTCTACCGTATGCAGATCCACAGCCTAAGTCACTCCACCACCAAAGGGACACAGGAAAAAAAACAACAATTTATAAGAGGGTCTAAATAAAAGGTAAATAAATAAATAAAAATAAAAATATCAATTGGTTAATGTAAAACCCTGGTCGCCACAACTATAAGAACACACCCCCACTTGTGCCATGTGGTGTGAAGTGGAGTAAAGAGGAAATGCTGCTCTCAGCTTTGTTTTTCCCTTTGACCATCCAACACCTATTATTCATGCCTACACTCACACCACTGATTCACTGACACCTCTTAACATCAGTGACAGGACAGGATGAGGATGTATGTCACCCAGAGGACCTGTTTGACCAAAATAAGTTAAGTGTTGATGTGCTGGTGTGTTGATGTTGTTCCTGTTTTGGAGCTACAGCTATTTTCCCTGGTCACATGGTGCCACTCAGCCAATCACTGCGACTGGAGTCAGTCTCTCACACACACACACTTGTACTTCTATCTTTGTGAGGACACTCAATGACATAATGCATTCCCTAGCCCCTTACCCTAACCTTAACCATCACAACTGAGTGCCTAACCCTAACCCTGACCCTGACCTTAACCTAAACCTAATTCTAACCATAACTCTAAAACCAAGTCTTAACCCTCAACATGTGATTTGAAGGTGTCTCAAAAAGTGAGGACCGGCCAAAATGTACTCATTCTGTTAGTAAAATACTTTACTTACACATTTACTATGTAGCAAGTACACGTACATACACACACACACACACACACACACACACACAAAAACACGAGATAAGATGAGAGAAAACATCTCAGAAATAAGTGAGATTGTGAGATACAAAAAAAAAAAAAAAAAAAAAAGAGGAGGCATAAACTGTTCAGTTGTTAAGATGTGTTGAGATTGTTTATTATAAAAATGATTGATACTCATGGGAAATGGAGTTAACACAAATAGAGAAAAAGGGAAACTGAAGCTGCACTTTTAGGACTATATCATGTCAAGAAGCGCATTTTTTAAAAGCTCTCTGTTATGTAATTGTTACAACCCTTTTTTATCCTTGAAATGAGAAGAACATATACAGTATCTCACAAAAGGGAGTACACCCCTCACATTTTTGTAAATATTCTAAATATTCAAAAGTGAGTACACCCCAAATTGAAAATGTCCAAATTGTGCCCAAAGTGTCAATATTTTGTGTGGCCACCATTATTTTCCAGCACTACCTTAACTCCCTTGGGCATGGAGTTCATTAGAGCTTCACAGGTTGCCACTGGAATCCTCTTCCACTCCTCCATGACGACATCACGGAGCTGGTGGATGTTAGAGACCTTGCGTTCCTCCACCTTCCGTTTGAGGATGCCCCACAGATACTCAATAGGGTTTAGGTCTGGAGACATGCTTGGCCAGTCCATCACCTTTACCCTCGGTTTCTTTAGCAAGGCAGTGGTCATCTTGGAGGTGTGTTTGGGGTCATTATCATGTTGGAATACTGCCCTGTGGCCCAGTTTCCGAAGGGAGGGGATCATGCTCTGCTTCAGTATGCCACAGTACATGTTGGCATTCATGGTTCCCTCAATGAACTGTAGCTCCCCAGTGCCGGCAGCACTCATGCAGCCCCAAACCATGACACTCCCACCACCATGCTTGACTGTAGGCAAGACACACTTGTCTTTGTGCTCTGTTTGCGGGCTTTCTTTTGCATCATCTTTAGAAGAGGCTTCCTTCTGGGATGACAGCCATGCAGACCAAGTGTGTGGCGTATGGTCTATTTTCAAAAGACTACCTCTGGATATGACGCTGAGCATGTGCACTCAACTTCTTTGGTCGACTATGGCGAGGCCTGTTCTGAGTGGAACCTGTCCTGTTAAACCGCTGTATGGTCTTGGCCATCGTGCTGCAGCTCAGTTTCAGCGTGTTAGAGTGGCGGCGCGAGCACTAGGGGGAGGAGAATACACACACACACACACCTCTAGGTTTTATACATTACAAATATGGTAATCCGACAACGCCACCCTGGGAATTTCACCCAAGGAACTGTGAACCCTCAATTGATACCAGATATTTTAAAAAGGCATACAGGTTCGTTCGGCCGGAGACATGGTTCCATCCATCAATAATATTTATTAACAATTTAGTAACATAAGGATGATCATTAAAAACACAATTCACTCAGTAGCAGGGTAACTGAAAGTAACTGGAGCTTAGGGGCTTACTAGTGGCAGGGTAGGTCCACAGAAGGGGGATCCCAGGAGAAGTCACCCGAAAGCACACGTACATACACACCCACACAAGTGGAGTCAATACTGGGAGACTCAAGACACTGCACACAAAAAGAGGGCTCCATCACCAAAGAAGGACACCAGCCCCACCACCACCACAGGTCCCCAGCTCCTAAAACAAACAAAACATGATTAGGGGATTACAACTTCCAACATAAGATATAAACCATTCAGTGGCCAAATGCTGAAACCTTGACACTGGTTATCAGCGGCTCTCAAAATGGCCTTCTGCCAGTGGTGTAACCAGAGAAAAAAAAAGGAAACTAAAGAAGAAAATAGACTAAAGAAAAGAAACAAATTAGTGCTAAATGATCAATTCAATTAATAAATCAGCACATATATAACGATACATAAATTAACATGAAATGAAGAGTAATATCTTACAAATCATATGTATAACAAAATAAACTA
Source organism: Trachinotus anak (assembly GCF_046630095.1). Classification (NCBI taxonomy): domain Eukaryota; kingdom Metazoa; phylum Chordata; class Actinopteri; order Carangiformes; family Carangidae; genus Trachinotus; species Trachinotus anak. Next base: position 27,700,322 of record NW_027273883.1, read on the forward strand.
AACAGGACTATTTGTGAATGAACAGCTGTGTGACTGCACTCACACAAGGTAAACCATACCTGAATAAGGCTGCTTAGATGGCAGCTGTATTACTGAAACAAATAATAAATCACAAATAATACAAACAATAAGACAAGTAAACAACCATACGGAAAAGTAGATACAAAATTACAAATAAATCAGAACATCGCAAAATAAAATCCTGCACGATCACATTTCTTCCCATTCACACTTAAAAACGGGCCCAAGTTAAAATAAACACAAAACAAACATTAAACAATTACAGGCCAAACTACTAAGAGGAAAACCAGCCAGAGGCAAAGCAGCAGCGTCCCTGCTGTGTGCGCCACGGCAGCAGCCGTCGCTCCAATGAGGCTGCGCACGCCAACAGCAGCCAGCTCCTACAATGCATGCAGATCAAATTAGACCAGAATGATAAATAAAATAGAAAACTAATGTTAGAGTAGGCTACATACCAATCGGGCAGCGTGAGCTCTCACCCGCAGGAAGACAAGGGAATCTGCAGGCGCTAGTCTGATCCAGCAGTCACTACCTAAAGCAAAACTGTTTGTAAAATGCCACCGGCACGAAGTTTGCAGCACAATGAAACTGGGGAGGGACCTACCAGCGGTGATCAGCAGGAAGTTCACTGCTCAGAACACGGGAAGCAACAGCCAGGAGATCTATAAAGTCATGAGCAACCAATATAAGCAGCCTCGCAACAATGACATGCCAAAGTGCAAACCACGGAGACTCTCTCCCACCTGCGGCAAAGCGGAAGCAAGGGGCACTGGAAACGAGGCGCGCGCTCTCAGCAGGAACGAAAGAGCACCCGAGAGTGACCCGCTTTTATAGTGCGTCCCCTTATGGTGATTGGCCAATAATTACCTAGTGATCTAACAGAAAGATCCTCTTAAGCCAAAAGCCGCTACAACAAATCTTTATTCTGCTACATTAGCAATCTTCTTATAGCCTAGGCCAGTGATCGTCAACTGGCGGCCCGTGGTCCGAATCCGGCCCGCCGAAACTTCCAATCCGGCCCGCTATTGAATTCGGAAATAGTGAGGAGAAAAAAGAAAATCTCTTGTATAAAAAAAAAATAAAAAAATTCCCGCTATTAAAGCAACCCAAAAAGCAATTGAGACTGAGTTCTCCTCCTTCATCTTCTCTGTGAAGTTGCCACAGCAGCCTCCTTGACAACAAATCTGCCTGGAACCAATCAAGTTTGTTCCAAAACGCATCCATATTTTCCAGTGATGGACATGACAGCCCCACAAATTTCAAGGCAAGATATCTCTATCACCCCTGGTGGCAGGCAGCGGTATAGGTGATAAGAGCCTCACTGATAAAGGCTAAAAAATTACATCAATTTTGTAAGAAAATTAAAATATCAAAACAACAATACATTAATGAGGCTAAAATGTAAATTTTATTTAATTTTATTTTAAAGTCTGGCCCCCACAGTGTCTGCCGAGAAAGATTCTGGCCCTTCCACAAATGTAGTTGATGACCCCTGGCCTAGGCCATCTTTATGTAGAGCAACAATTCTTTTTTCAGATCCTCAGAGAGTTCTTTGCCATGAGGTGCCATGTTGAACTTCCAGCGACCAGTATGAGAGAGGGTGAGAGCGATAACACCAAATTTAACACACCTGCTCCCCATTCACACCTGAGACCTTGTAACACTAATGAGTCACATGACACCGGGGAGGGAAAATGGCTAATTGAGCACAATTTGGACATTTTCACTTTGGGGTGTACTCACTTTTGTTGCCAGCGGTTTAGACATCAATGGCTGTGTGTTGAGTTATTTTGAGAGGACAGCAAATTTACACTGTTATACAAGCTGTACACTGACTACTTTACATTGTATCAAAGTGTCATATCTTCAGTGTTGTCCCATAGAAAGATGGGACAACACTGGGGTGTACTCACTTTTTTGAGATACTGTAACTATTACTAAAGAGAGAATTCATAATCCCTCAGTTCTGAAAGCCCTTCCATCTCCCACGGACATTTGCTTGAGGGAATTTTGCCCAACTGGACCCCTCCAACTATTTGGATGCTCAAATTATCCAGGTGCATGGCCAGTGTGTCACAGGCTGGCCTGCTCTGTATGAAAAGCCTGAAATATTGGTGCACTGATATGATGTGTTAACTTAGACAATGCACATGATGGTTGTTGTTTCAAATCAGATTTTCTGATTTTTACCCTTAAAATCCCCCACCCCCCGCTTAACAAACATAGACGAACATTAGATCTTAGTTAAATCAACAGTATGGAGAAGGTTATAGTGGGGCGGAAAGAAAGCTGCAGCCTCAGCAAACAGCATTGGTCTGAGTGCTTCAGCAGAGTGGTGGTGCAGTCAAACCAACATGTTTTCAGGTGTTGGAGAAGCATTTTACATATTGTGGCTATAACTGTATTCTTTAGACTGCTCTGATATAAAACTGCACTTTGCTTCAGAAAACACAGACCACACTGTCATTTTCCATCTGTGGCTCCATCCTGTTCTTTTTTTTTCCTTTTACTTCTCTCCGTTCAGAGTAGAATTGCAAAATTAAATTTGTTCAGGACACAGACATCTTGTTTGACTATACTTTGTATGAATTGACACTGGACAATAAAAAAGTGCCAGTAAAAAAGGTTTTCATTCTGTACAGAAAATTTATTTTTAGTACGGCTCTGCGTTTCTCCTTCACCAGTTTGCACTGTGTATTTATGGTTCAGATAACAGGTGATATCATGCAGTTAAATCTTTTTATCAAAACTAATACCAAATTGTCAAATTCAATTGTTCATTTGCAGTTCACTTAAGTATATGTGCACCATGTAACCTAAATTAATCAAATAATAAAGTGTGAATCAGAAAAGAAGAAAAAAGTGTCTAAACTGAGTCTAAACAGCAGCTGTGTCATTGTTAATGGTCTGGGTGGAAATGATTGATGTTTCAACAATGAGAAAATACAAGTGGTGATTGTGTCTGGTTACACTGCAGGATTTTCACTATAAACTGGAGGTTGTGTCTAAGTTTAAAAAAAACAAAACAAAACTGCACAACTAATTTATTAAAACTGAAGTTTAGTGAAGATAAAACTCGCTGACTGTCACACTTCTGTTTTTTTCCAGATTTTTACCTGTTTGTTCACATTTTGACAACTGTGTGATTGAGTGTCATGCTGCTTTGCCTGCCAGCAGTTGGTCTTTGCTCTGCACAGAAAATCAGTTGGATTTATTTTGATACAGAAGAGAAAGTATGAATTTGATGATAACGAGAGAAGATCCTAAGATACGAGTCATGACTGACATTTGTGTTTGTAGCTTTATAGAATTTTTTTTTTTTTTTTTTAGATTTATTTCACAGACACACACAGTGTAGGACTCGACGGAGGCAGAGAACCCTGTTAGCTGAAGCTACACAGATGGTCAACGACAGGGAGCCAGAGAAACCACAAGGCAGATGAAAAGAACTGTAAATGAAGGACGTCCACACAGAGCAAATTCAACCCTTGGAGAAAGCAGATCCCCTTAAGTACAACATGAAACTGCAACGCTCCATCTTTGATGTTGTGAGTAACAGTAATATATTTGTTTGGAACCAATTTCATTTCCATTAAAGGTCTGACCTCAGTGCTTGTTAGCTGGGAGCTCTATCATAATGATGTATCCATGTGCAGAGGAACCTGATTGAAGGAAAGACCTGGACAGCCCATTAATGCTGACTGCCGAACCACAGAGGCCTTTAATATGCTGTCGCCGACTGTCTGCACAGCTGTGTCCCGCCAGCAGTTTCTCTGGAAAGATATGGCTCTGATTTGTAAAGCAGATCGATGCGCAATGATATGGTTGAATTAAGTGGCAATCCATCATATGTTTGTAGATGTAGACAGGTCTCTGCAGCTGTAATTCCTGCTTTCCTTCACTTTTATTTTGCCTCCATAGTCACTTTTGTAATGCTGTGCTGCTGTGTTGATCATGTCTGAGTTTCTGTGGGTAGCACTCTTGTTTCTGCTCTCGCTGTAGACTCACTTCTTCTCTTCATGCGTATTCCAAACTAACTGGACACATATTGTAATGGATCATTTTCCTTTACACTAGAGATGCCCGGATCAACTCTGATGTCATCTGTATCTGCATGTATGCATCAATTATCCACCTTCCGACCGCCGGAACAAAATCTGAGGGAATCACTTGAACGCACCCTGCTACTCAGGATGGTACGAACTCAGATGACAGGATTACATACAATGGTGGAATGGAACATTATTCAAGGTGACCAGCATGTTGATCATGAGCCAACCCAAGAACAAAACATTCATATGGGGCCAGCTATGGCAACATCGTCAAATAACCCCCTCCTACAAGATGATGGTTTGTGGGGATTTCTTAAGAACAAAGATATTCCTGAAAACGTCCAGAAAATGCAGCAGGATCATATAAATCGCAGCACATTAATTCCTGCATTCCTCCTTTTAAATTCTTTCAAAAGCTTCAACTACATTGTTTCACTAAATCCAGGTAGATTTTGAGGGTATCTACATTGTGGCTCCCTCACAATAACTTCCTTATATGTTGTTTTTAAGTCCTCTTATTTGACATTGTCATATCTCCATGCAGCACTCTATACCACAAAGTAATTAATTCTACAAATTAATATGAGAATAAACTTTTTCCCTGTTACGATAAATGTACAACACATGCAAATCTATCAAATTTGATTTATCAAAAATGTTTTGGTTTTATTTAAGTGGTAACTTAGCTCATGTACAGTCCATGTACCAGAGTTACATGGAGTCAAAGCAATTACATAAAGAAGGAAGGATGGAGAGGCCAGCATATGCCATTGTTGGGGGCTGAAGTAAGAAATCAATAAAGAATAGCCAGATGAGAACTGCTTTTCTTGAAGGCGATGTAAAGGATTATATAATTATGGTTATATAATTATAAAGTATATATTATAGACTATAAGATATTAAGCCTTGCTTTGACGTGAACTTAATTATTTCATTGTTAAATATACTGTATTTTCTGTATCACTGTATCATAGTACATACAGAAATCCTGAAGTTAAATTTAATACCTTTTTTAATACCTGCTCAATATTTTTTAAAACCAACACGACATAGAGACGCAACTGTTTTAATCGGCAACTTTTCTAACTTTTGCACTGATTTTGAGATTTATAAAACTACAAACTACACCAATACAACAGAATCTAAATAGGGAACATGGGTCAACAGAATAGATTTGGAGACTCAATGATTTTGAACACATCTTGCATTTTTTTAACTTCTTGAATAAAAAAATAATAGATTATACAAAATGTTCAATGAAGGGATAAAAGCTCCAACAAACTGACATTCACTACATGAACTGGTTATGCCATAACAACCAGTGAATGGACTTGAACCTGTTTAATACCAGTGTCTAGACACCACAGAACCTCTGCGCACAGGGTTGGTGGTTGGTCTTTAAACGCCGGGTCCTCTAGCCAGTTGTTTGAGAATTTGCATTTGCCCATGACAACAATACGTTTGGTTGTCCAATCGTTTAAGATAGGCCTAAGCAAATGAACCTGAGGAGTTTGACAAGCCAGCCAGTTTCCAGTTCAGTGCACAAAATGTTTAAGATGTCAAACGACCACAGAATGTAACATCAGTATCATAGATATCGCCTAACTAGAATAAATGAGCCTCATCTGACATTTAAATAAACTTACACAAACTTTAGCAGATAAACTTTTAAACTCAAATGGACAACTCATAGTTTGAAAAAAAAAATCGAAAATTTAATACCTCATAAAATGGCGTTTAATACATTTTAATACCTTTTAATGGCCTTAATTTTTAACAAATTTTATTTACTACCTTTTAATATTTTTTAAAACCCTGCGGACACCCAGTGTATGTCAGGTATAATTATTATGATTATAAAGCCATTTTTGGACAGCATTTTTACTTTCAATTTTACTTTTAAATTGTTTTAGTGTTTCAGAGAGGAGGAAAGTGGAGGTATAAAAAAAAAAAAAGGATGATTTATTACAATCATTAACTCAAAAGAATCACCAACGGAAAACGGACTTCTTCGGATGGAAGAGGCTGACCTGCCTGCAACGGAGATAAACACTAAGTGTTAATTTAGAACCAAGACCAATGTTAAGCTCAAGTCACAAACTCTACTGAACCTGGTACACAATAGCTGCTTACAGCACACACGCAGCACTCAAAGATGCCAACCAAAAGGACTGTCAGTAGTCCAAACAGAACAGTAGGGATGCCTAGAGTGGTGAGAGGGGTAACAACTACATGGAAATGTTTGCATTGGCATGTGGCTCTGGGCCAGTACAGTGCCAATACCAGTAGGTACCCGACAGACAGTCCAGACAGCAACACACAAAGACCTGTTCTCCTCCTCCAAAAGTGCACAAGTCCATGCACAACCAAGACAACCAGGAAAACTGGAGGAGACACACACTGCTTATAACCAGCTGAAACAAACTGAGATTCACACAAATCATCTGTGTGATTACAGCCTGATCTCCAATTAGGAGCACCATCACTAGGAACAGGATGTTTCTGTGCCACATCTTCAGGCTCAGACATAGAAGCAGGAACATCAACTTCAGATGAAGAGCAAACTTTCTCACCAGCTATGTCATTATCCAAAATTAAGTCACTACCATTAATCGGGAAGGAATCATGCACAGCTACTGGGAAGAAATCAGTGGCTAAATTTGTCTGCACATGGACACGGTGAAGAGGCGCAGGTACAAGATGCATTCCAACCCCTTTAATAACAGCATTTAGAACCCAGGCATATTGTTTACTCAGGGGTAAGGCCTTAGCGAGGATGAAAGACTGGGAACCACTGGTATCTCTCAAAATGGTGACTGGACGCTGACCTTAGACCTTCTCAGTGAGAGATACAAACCCTTTTGGAAATGAATGGCTTGAAACAATCATCTGGGCCAACTGGAACTGGAGATTGACTAAGATGAGATGGAGTAACTGTCACCGTATTTATTAGGCCTACTCCTTTTGGTGATTTTGAGAAAGCTGCCTGCTGCCTGCATTTTAAGGCCTCGCAGTTTGCAACTAAGTGACCAGGCTTGTGGCAGTAGAAACGTTGTTTCTCTACCTTGGTGTTTGACAATGAAGTACTGTCAGCTGAAACCTGAGAGACAGACAAGTCACCAGTCTGCAATGAGGAATCACACTTCAAAGTTTTTAGGCGTGAGAGCAAACTCATCTGCCAACACAGTAGCCTGCTGCAGAGTAGTCACCCTCTGCTCATTTAAATACGTGACTATACACTCAGGTAGACAGTTTTTGAATTCTTCCACCAACATTAACTCCCGCAGAGAAGCTAAATCATTGGCCTTACAAGCCGAACACCACCAATCAAAAAGAATGCCTTTCCCCCTAGCAAAGTCAACGTAGGATTGACTGGAGCTTTTCCTAAGACCTCTAAAACGCTGTCGGTAAGCCTCTGGCACAAACTTGTATGCTTGCAGAATGGCACTTTTAAGTTTCTCATAGACTAGGCTGTCCTCAACAGAAAGGGAAGAACAAGCCTCCTGAACTTTACCTTTTAATTTGCATTGCAAAAGAACAGCCCACACTTTCAGCCAACGCAGAGCGATAGCAGTGTGCTCGAATGCGCCAAAGTAACACTCCACCTCAGCCTCACGGAACACAGGGACCAATGGAATCTGTTTACTCACTTCAAAAACAGGAACGGAGCTGGATTGTGTTGGCGTAAGGACAGGAGTGTCAACTGACCTGACTGCAGCTCTAATTGACGAAACAGGGTGGCAGTCTCTGCCTCCAAATTCTTCAGCTCTAACTTTTTATGGAACTGAAACTCTCTTTCACACTCTTGCTCTTTTTCTGGAATTGAAGGCGAGCTAAACACATTTTTAAATGTGCATCCACACGGGAACCAGTAGGACACTCTACAGAAAAAAATTTGAATGATGGCAAAATAAAGTGCTTTTCATCCTCCTCAGCCTCAACATCAGTTGTTACAGGTGGCGAGACAAGAGGCTCTTCAACCACTAGCAAGGTAGGGGTAAGAAGACCGGTAGCAACTAGGCCATCTAACACAGATGCCTTCAACTCTGTTTTAGGCAGCAAACTCAAAACAGAGGTGCCATAATTTACAGCTATTTCACATAAATCCTTCTTAATACAAAAAAAGAGAGGAGGAAAACAGAGGTATACAAAAAAATAGATGATTTATTCACAATCATTAACTCAAAAGAAACACCAATGGAAAACGCAACGCATATAAAACAAAGTGTTAATTTAAAACCAAGACCAATGTTAAGCTCAAGTCACAAACTCTACTGAACCCGCTACACAATAGCTGCTTACAGCACACACAGCTCTTAAAGCTGCCGAATGGCCCACTGGCACTGACTGGGTTCCTCCTCCAGCTTTTAACTCCAAGCCATTGATTAGTAGATGTAACACTGGTGTGTTCACTAACCACAAGAATGGGGGGGATATAATATTTTCAGTGCTTTATCTTCTTGTCAAAACAGCACTTTCCTTTGGTACTAACAGTTCTGTCCTCAGGTCTATTCAGATTTGTGTAGCAGTCTCACTCCTTGATAACACTTATTCAGTGAAGTATCCAGTGATGACCTTTGGGTTACTACTTATAGAGTATGCATGTAGCCATATCACCATTCGTGAAAACCTGTCTATTACAGCATTGATGCAGATCCCATATGGTTTGAGTTATTCATATGATTCCGGCATCTCGGCCCCACTCCATGGGGATCCAGTATTTTCAGCAATTGCCTTATTATCTCTTGAGGCACCATATAGCCAGCCTGAATGCATTTCAGATGCATCATCTTATATCTGTGAAGCTTGCCATACCGGTTCAACTGATCCTGGAGAAATACTGTAATGTCCAGGAGATCAGAATGGGATTCCATCTGAACGATCCCAAAGTCCTGAGGTGCCTGCGCAAAGTCGACAAACTCATAACAACACCATCTACAGTATATTACTTTAAAACACAAGAATCTCCCAATGTCTCAGACAAACTGAACTAAAACTGGATCAAACTTAAACAGACAGGACATGTCTGCTTCAGTGCTATCAACGTAGGATACAGAGAGTTTCTAGCTATTTTTTTTTTCTCAAGTGAATGCATTATACCTCTGTTCTTGCCTGTAGATTTGTATGTAATGTATGTAGTTTTATTCCCTGTCATTGGTGTTATATCTTCCTCCTGGATTGTTTTAAATTATACATTTTAACTGAATTAAGGATTTTTTTGTCATGGCTGGCTCTTAAGATAAACAAGCTGAGCAACCCTCCTGAAGGATTGACACAGAACAAATTGTAACCAGGAACAGTTCACTGCATTGATGGCAATGGTGGTGAATTCTGTTGATCCCACACTACTTCTCAAACTCTGTCCTTTGTTATTGTTTTGAAAGATAGACCCCTAGTGGCAAAAATCATATTATATGTGATATACAGTATATACTCTATATAATATTCATATAATAAATCATTTTGATGAATTAATACATAAATTACTCAATTAAAACCCCAGTAACAATGAGCAGTTGAATATTAGTGGATGAAACTTTTTAAATATGGTGACAAATTTAGCATTGCAGTTAAAACTTGTCTCAGTGACATTAACTTCCAGATCTAAGAAGTGGACGAAAGGTACTCTTCCATGAACTTCATCTCCAACTTTTGTTTATCTGGCTGGGGCTTTAAGACTTCAATTTCAAGCAGCAATTTTGTGAAGGGCAGACCAGCTGCAGCTGACCCCGTCTCTCCCTCCTGCTAGCCCCTGATCACCTGACTCCCTCCCTTCTGCTCCCCTCCTCTCCTCCTCTCATTCAGATCATTCAAAGACAGGATCATTAAGTAAGAATAAACACTGAAAGCACTACTTTACTCTGAATCCCACTTTGTAGCATTTGCTGCTTATTAGCAAGCTAACCACTGGCTCAACAGTTAGCATACCAAAACCACTGTCACAGAATAAAACTTTTTTTTCTTTCTTTTTCTTTTGACTCAAGTACAAGTAAAATTACTTGTGTAAAAATGTACTCAGATAAAAGTAAAAAGTAAGACAGTTAAAATGTGCTCTGAGTCATTGTTACTGCGTTACAGTTACAGTTAACGCAAAATACTTGAGTTAAAAATATTACAGTAAAATTACAAATTTTTAAAAATCTCCAGAAAGTGCAAGTACACAAAAACACTAGACAATGTTCAAGAAAGTAGAGTGAATGTGAGTTCCATCCTCAGCCAGTAGTTGCACCACTGTTGACCGCACATACTCTGCTTTCCAACATCTATCCCATAAACAGTTGGGTTTTTTTGTCCATGTAATTGTTGAATTCCTAAATAACACAAGCATTTTCTGCTGGAGTAGATGGAGCTGAGTGGATTATTGTGGTTACTGACTTGTACTTTTTTATTTATTTATTTATTTTGACTTGGAAAAAAATCCTAATTTACGCAACTCAGACAGTCAAGAATTTGTCCTTTGCTTTGCGCAACAGATGAATTTAGACGCCTATCTCAAGTCTGACGATTTGTTATATAAGTCATAGTCAGAGTCTGTCTTTGACAAACCAGCCACTGGTCTTTATAGTATCATTAAATTGCGATAAGTTATTGTAATATCATATAGGTAGATATCAAATGAATATTCTAGACCTTTGAGTAGGTTTCTCCTTTTTCCTATGAATCAACCGTAAACTTTCAGAAGTCAACTAACATGTCATTTATGTTAATTGGCTAGCTACATAGCTGTTAAAACCTGCCAGCTAAATCAGCTGGAAAATCAACATTTGATAACTAAAAACTAAGAGCCTACTTCTGTCTACCTCTATCTGAGGACGCTACCATAGCCTCCAAAATTAGCATACAGTTCTAAACGCTGTAGGTGGAAATGCTGCTGGACTTTGAAAGTTTGAAAATGCGGGGGTTGCATTGTAGGGCAAAAATAGAGACCCTTGGAAACGATGTCATAGACAGCCACGGTTGCTCCCTGACTGGGCCTCATCAGCCAGTGGTGAAAGCAACATGGATAACCAATTACAAGTGTTACAGACTTCAGACTTAAGACAATCTGCTTCCTGTTTACACTGGCTCACACATATACATGTAGGATCAGGTGATATGTGTTTTCAGGCGTGATCTTATGATTGTTTTTGTTTTAAAACTCTGTTTGAAAATGAAAACATAGTAGTCTGAAGCCTAAATCTACATACAGTCAGTGCTATGTAGGAAAGGTTGACAGTTATTTCTGTCTTTAGAAAAGTGGTGATTCAACTGTATGATCATTTTGTCTGAAGTAGTTTGTGGCATTGTTGACTTGTTCTGCATCATATTGCTGAGGTGAAATGTTATATAAACTGATTGAAAATTATCAGTTCAATCAACTTTTATCTTCACCAAAAACTGAATATTGTAACTTTCATGAAGCGGGATTTCTTACACCAAATACACAAGCCTCTGAGCATATTCAGTATACCTCATTTATGTCTCCTAGCTGTCGAGTCTTGATTTTGGCTTCCTAGTCTGACTTTTATAGATCAAACTTTTTATCTTGACACCAACTTCCAATGTTTTTGCCAACCATCAGTGCAAAAATTGCCTCGTAACCAACAGCAGTCCTCTGTGAGGAAATATCATGCTCCCCAGAGGTTGAACCCTTCATATTTATGTCCTCTACCCACACCTACAGGATGAAACATCCAGTGACACAAAATTTTTAATATAGAAAGATTTAGATTTCGTTGTTAAGGTCCCAAAAAATAGCAAATCATTAAAAAAACAGGTCATTTTGTCAATCACTGTAACTTTGCGAGGTGTAATGAATATCTCATCTTCTTGTGGGTGGAGTTGGCATGTCAGACTTTGAGTCCTGTTACCTGAGCTGTGGTAAATCAGACACCAGCGGTTTGACTGCATGGAGCTCAGAAAGATGATAAATGTTGTTACTATCTGACCCAAAGTGCTCATGATGTACAACCTTAGTTTATAAAGATTTATATAAACCCAGAGAGGTGTGTATTCCACAAATAATAATGACTATAGACCCATTGCCCTGACCTCTGTGGTCATGAAATCATTTGAGCGCCTTGTCCTGTCCCATCTCAAATCCATCACTGACCCACTCCTGGACCCCCTGCAGTTCACCTACAGAGCCAACAGGTCTGTAGACAACGCCGTCAACATGGCTCTCCACTTCATCCTCCAGCACCTGGACTCCTCAGGGACCTATGCCAGGATCCTGTTTGTGGACTTCAGCTCTGCCTTCAACACCATCATCCCGGCTCTGCTGCAGGACAAGCTCTCCCAGCTGAGAGTGCCTGACTCCACCTGCAGGTGGATCACTGACTTCCTGTCTGACAGGAGGCAGCACGTGAAGCTAGGAAAGCATGTGTCTGACTCCCAGACCATCAGCACTGGATCCCCACAAGGCTGCGTTCTTTCTCCTCTGCTCTTCTCCCTGTACACCAACACCTGCACCTCCAGCCATCAGTCTGTCAAGCTCCTGAAGTTTGCAGACGACACCACTCTCATTGGACTCATCTCTGATGGCGATGAGTCTGCCTACAGGTGGGAGACTGACTGTCTGGTGACCTGGTGCAGGCAGAACCACCTAGAGCTAAACGCTCTGAAGACAGTGGAGATGATAGTGGACTTAAGGAAAAACCCAGCCCCACCCACCCCCATCACCCTGTGCGACTCCCCCGTGGCCACCGTGGAGCATTTCCACTTCTTGGGAACCACAATCACAGAGGATCTCAAATGGGAGCTGAACATCAGCTCCCTCATCAAAAAAGCTCAGCAGAGGATGTATTTCCTGAGGCAGTTGAAGAAGTTCAACCTGCCAAGGACTATGATGGTGAACTTCTACACCTCCATCATTGAGTCCATCCTCACCTCCTCCATCACCATCTGGTACACTGCTGCCACGGAGAAGGACAATAACAGACTGCAGTGTATCATCCACTCTGCGGAGAAGGTGATTGGCTGCAATCTTCCATCCCTCCAGGACCTGTACGCCTCAAGGACTCTGAGGCGTGCAGGGAAGATTGTAGCTGACTCCTCCCACCCTGGACACAAACTCTTTGTGACACTCCCCTCTGGCAGGAGGCTGCGGTCCTTCAGGACCAAAACCTCTCGCCACAAAAACAGCTTCTTCCCGTCTGCTATCAGCCTTATCAACAAGGCTTGAGAGGCTCACTGTCACTGATCCCCCTGATCCCCAATTGCACCAACCACCAGCACAAATTCTTTGTATGTGGAAACATACTTGGCAATAAAACCGATTCTGATTCTGATAAAAAGGAAGAACAGTATATTACTGTATTATGGGTTTATTCTCCACTATATTTCAGTTTTACAGATGTTTTACATTTGTCTGTGGGAGTCAGTGAAGCATCACAGGGTTGTTTTGACAACACAACTCAAGCCTCTGTTTGTCCATGTGATGATATAAGAGGAATCCATTGTGTTCTCAGATAAAGTAATATGTTTCTGCTCTGTGGCCCATTAGGATGCCTTTAATTTCTTGCTGTAGAGCTCAGTCTGATCCACAGTGCCCCTAGGAGCTATAAAATGTTGATTTATTTCCCTCTCCAGCAGCTCTGCACATTGAGCCTGGAGAGGAGCTAATGATGTAGTACTGCAGCTATTTAAACCACTGTTTGAACACTGGTTTAAATATGGAAGGGGAAGTAAGAAATTAGCATCAGTGTTTCCTCTGTGATTCCAGGCTGCCTTCCTTGTGCCAGACACACTAACTTGCATGTTCCTCAGTCCCCTTTTAAGAAAAATGGTCCATACAAAGAAAGAAGTTTAGTTTAGAAGGAACATTAAACTAATTAAAAATAATGACTTCATCAGCAAAATATATGAAAATGGGGTTTTACATTTATCAGTATAGGGGTTTTTAGCTTCAATTAAAAATAAAAGGAATGGTGCAGTTGACTCACTGAATAACGTTTTCCAGTTAAAAAGAAATGTTATCTTTTAAAGGAAATCTGTAATGAAGAAATATAAAACTATTCCTCTCAAATTTCAATTATAGATGTTCCCAACATTTAAAATTATGCTATTTTGACAATCATCATTTCCACAAGGGTTTGTTTTGTCCTGTGTCAAGACATTTATTAGGGGGTGGTTGCTGACACCTCACTGAAATGAGCTGTGGAGAGAGATCATTGTCACTGGAGTACGCACCTTGTCTGTTCATGCACACAACCAGAATGACAGTTTGTGGTCTTCAGAGGAATCACGTGCTGGAACTATATTTTGACAAGGAGCCAAGTGTAGTGATGGAGCTGCAGAGAGTCTTGTTGTCAAAGTGAGGTTGCCAGGTTTAGTACCACTGACTATCCAAAGCCTGTGCTCAATGATTGTGTCTGGCAACCTGCTACCACTTCCAGATGAAGTGAAAGGATCAACTGCAACTGGTGAAGAAATAATTGCACATTGCAACTCCTACATTTGTCTTCATGAACTGTTTAACCAATGTTAATTAAGCAGATTTAGAGATGTTTGTAGGTTTATGTTTTTATTTTGACCAGAGGCTGTTTCCCCATTTTTCTGGTCTCAATGTTAAGATAAGATGACCATGTCCTGACTTCACCTTTGTACAACAGAGACAGAGTGGTGCCCCTTCTTCACAACTCACACAAAAAAGTAAATCAACTTATTTTCTGAAACATTGAACTATTTATTTAATGAATGAATAAACTGTTAAAGCTAGAATCTGTAACTTTTCCACTTTGTACTTCCACTCACTGACATATTTAGTTGAGTTGTGTACCAACATTATCCAAATGTTTCAATCAATTCTCAAACCAGAGAAATCTATGATTTTAATCACGCTAATGGTCTGTTTTGTTGGTTCCTCGTCACTGACGTCATATTCTCTATGCATGTGGCAGTGTTGTGGTTGTCTGCCAGAGGCACCAAAATCAACCTCTATCTAGTTTTCAGCCACATTTTTAAGATACACTTTTTACACCATGGTGGTTTTCTACTATTTATTTAACCAGATGAAGGACTTTAATCTTCGGACGTCTGGATCTGAACTTATCTGACAGGCCAAAATCCAAGTAAATGTTAAACAGCTCAGCTGCCAGCTGCCCAAAGACGTCCTGTTTCCACCGAACTACATCAGTCAATCACTGGATCTAAGAAGAAACTGCTTTACTCAGTGGATTTACTGGTTATAATCTACTGGTCTGTTTGTTGTGGAGAGAATGAGACCTCTGTGGATGATTCACCACCAGGTAAAAACCTCCTGTACCACTGACACTGATGGATCCAAACCAGGAGAACTGACAGCAATGGTGGTGAAGACATTGATCCCACACTATCTCATGATGTCACTCAACTCCATCTTTTGTGATTGTTTTGATTGAGAGACCTCTAGAGGCAGAAGTTACAGACTGTTCATTTAATTATTCGTTTATTTTCATAAAGTCTGTCTCATTAATCACTTGAACATTTTCTATTATTGACCCTTAGGAGTATTAATTCATGCATTACATAAGGATGGATCAATGTCAGGATGAATGGATTTATGGAAGTGAATCATTCATTGCAATAGTAATTTAAATGGTATCAACATCTGAATACCAGATTAATCTGACTAATCTTAAATAGTTGGTCTAATTCAGAACACTCAATTCAAAAAAAAAAAAAAATCAAATCAAAACTTTGGTTGCCCAAATACTCTCAGTCAAATTGAGACACTAAAATTAAAAATATAAAACTCCGATCTAAATATCCTCAACACCAGGGAATAGCTATCGAGTGTGAATGGAACTGGTCTAAGCTCTGAGCTGGAAAGCCTCCAGGACCTGACCATTCACGATCACTGGAAAAGGTACAGCTATAAAAACATTTCTGAGCATCACAAGTCAAACAAAGTGACTTCATTATCAGGATTTGATCCAGTTGGTCCAGAAACATGAGGCTAATTCATTTGCCAACAAATGAATTAACATTTGGTTAAATTATTTCACCCAATTCATGTGTGTGGGGAGCCAACAGGAAGTCAGCTGCCAAGCTGGTGGAAGCCTCGGAGGTGGAGTTGTTAGCGAAGTTGACTGGAGAACAACCCTATTCATGGGTGCATTATTTCAACTGGATACCAGAGATACCAGAGGAATGAGTTGACATCTGCTCATTTCAATTGAAATTTCTGACCTGACCTAGCGTACCCGTTTGCTACCACTTTGTGCAGCCTTCACCCACATCATAGAAATATCACACACACACAGAGGCCCAGCAGCTGCAGTTTCTGTAATAGAAATGTATAACTGTTGGTCTGTACTCCTGGCAACAACATGACCTGATTGGTCCTGCATTCAGGCGTTGCATGATTAAGATTAATGGGGTTTGAAATGGCGAGAGCAAATTACCACAGCCATTCATCCACTGCTCAACAGTTCCTCCTTGCTTTGTGTCCTGTGTATGAAAGAGAAACACCTCTGCCAGAGGATGAACTCATCCATCCTCACTATAAATTATATTCAGTGCTTACTACAGTACAAGATGTTCAGCCCTGTTGAAGAGACACAAAATGTATGTTCTCCATGTGTCACGTTACACTGAATGTTGCTATTAATATGGCTCATACCGACCAAGAGATCCCATATGCTTACCCCTGTGAAACATACTTTTAATTTTTTCTAATCAGAACAATACTTCATGATATTCTCAGCAATGACCTACTAAATATAATAAAACACATTTTGATTATTTTTCTTTTTTTTTTAATGCCTATTAGAAAAAGAATTTATTAGAAAAAGTGACATCTGTGGTGTTATGGATCAAATCTGACTCACAGTAGATGTTATTAAACCATCATGAATAACAAACATGACAACAAAACAAAAATATTAGTAATAAATTCTTATGATAACAGAATAAAAATACTGTTGAATATTTTATGAATTATGCGGAGCGTAAACTTGAATTGTAGAGTGGCACACAGCAAATGTGATCCCACACAAACCAACCACGATCTCTTTCAATCTGCAGAATTATGTACACACATACATGCATACACACATACACACACACACACACACACACACACACACACATGCACACATATGCAGATACATCTCACACTTTATTTTTCACATCTCACCCCACACCTGGCATAAAGAGCACACACACATTCAGGACTTGTAACTTTGTAAACTTTTCTCTGTGGGTGAGGCGTCACAGAGGTCACTGTAAGGACGACCTGCCTGAGGCCTTACCCACAACTCATCCGGGATCTGCAGTTGTCAACATAAAGATTCACATCTCAAAAAGCTCTTGATTATATATTTGATCATGATGAGGGAGAGGAGGGAGAACAGGAGGACGTGTCTGAAATAAAGGACAATGTTGACTGTGATGCAGCTCTGATGAGGAAGCTCACCTGAGGTCATGGTAGATGAAACGTTGGTCCCAGAAGTCAGAGGTCACTGTCGAAAAAATACATTCCAAGTAAGCTTGGGAAATATGCCATCAAAATCTGGGCAGCTTGTGATGACAGACCATCTATGCATAGAATATGCAAATATATATTGATTTATTTTTCCATAGGAAAGTATATGTAGTCAGTTTAAACCCCTAACACAACAGATATAACAATAATTTCTTATTTTAATATATAAGAAAATACAAACAAGTTAATACAAACAAGATATTCTGTTATTCTTATTTCCTGTTTTCCATTAGTTTCTTATACTCTGGTAATATATTTCCCTGTTCTGTTCATCATAATTAATAAAATAGGTCAGTTTTTCCTATTTTTTTAACTAAAAACGATTTTTATATTTTGAGTTAAATGAGGTCTAAAGTAAATCAAATATCAAGTGTATATGTATATATATATATATATATATATATATATATATATATATAATATTATATTATATATTATTTATGGATGTATAATATGTTACTTAAACATATAAAACAGTTGACTGGATCATAATTTGTGTGTTTTTTCAGTTTTTGTTAATGAATTCAAACACGGGTCAAATTTGACCCGCAACACAAAAGGTGTAAACCCTTTTCTACCACATTGGGAGGGTCACACAGATGTTGACTCAGTAAAACAAGGTTTGGACCCAAAAACACAACTTCAGATGCACAACCACACAAAGCAGCTGAATTAAAAGCAGCAGTGTAGTCAGAATGTGGTTAATGGCTTGGAGAAATCTGGATACTACCACCACAATATTGACATTGACGGCCACGTATTGATTTTCTATTGTTTTTTTATTGTTACTTATTTCAAATAAGTAAATCGTATTTCATTGATGAGCTGTGTGCAGCTCATTGATTCTCTCAGACTGACCTGTCTGTCACAGTTGGACCGGTCATCAGGAGCACTGGGAGAAATCCAGCTGCATCAGTGGGCCGGTGGGCTATGAAATAGTCCATAAACTCTTTACCATCCCTGTCTGTCTCTTTACCAGCCTCTCTGTGTGCCTGCATGCATGTGCCGGGACTGGGCTCGACCCTCATCGGCCTGACCCACTGCTGGTTGCCCTAGTGTTTGAACAATGACAATGACACCAACATATAAACAGTAAGCAGGTGGATGGAGCAGTGGGACCGAACCAAATGTAGTTTGCTGGAGTCTGAGGCAGGTTTGCTGGAGAGGCAGACATGAGGGAAACAAACTGTACTGATCACCATGACACAGTGCTGTGGATCCCTCCACTCTCTCTTGCACCCTCCTTCTCTCTATTATTCTTATTATTGTTATTGTATTTACTACTTTTTGACTAAGAGCCTACTGCTAAAAGTCGTCGTGGGAGTTTGATGGTAATAAAAAGTCATAAACGTACTCACAGTAGTTATCAGTTTATTTTAAAAAACCTACTGTGACAGCCCACATGATCTGCTTATAAAATGATCCTGTTTACGACCCTGTCACCGGCTCCAACAACCAACCCGGCCCACCAGGAATCTTCCTGTGCCTCCTGATTAGCCACTCTGTGTCTGGGTTAATGAGGTTACATACACCCTTGGCTGTAGCTTGTTTTATCTAGAACAAGGTGCTGATGAAGGGAAAACAATAGAACAACCATTTTTTTTTTTACATGTTGTAGCTGACACATACTGTACAGTGCAGGCCATCAACGCTCATCTCATGCTGATGATATTTAACTGACCTGAAACCAGCTCCGATCAGACCTGCTCAATGTTCAGGAGGAAGTCTGGACCATTCTTTCTTACTGAACTGCTTCAGCTCAAAGAGACTCAGCTTTCTTCAGCTCAGTCCACAGCATCTCTTCTGGATCAAGGTCATTCTGTAGTTGACTCTCAGACTCAGAGACAAGATGCTTTTCTTTGATGAAACCAAGGCTGAACTGTTTGGCCTCAGTTCTAAGCATATTGTCTGGAGGAAACCAGGCACCGCTCATCACCTGCCTGATACCATCCCAACAGAGAAGCATGGTGGTGGCAGCGTCAGGCGGTGGGAGACAGGGAGCCTGGTCAGGGTGGGGGGAAGGAGATATTTTTAGTGAAAACCTGGTCCAGAGCAATCAGGGCCTCAGGACTGTAGTCCAGTTGGAAAGTGAACCTTCAGCCCAGTCTAAGCACACAGCCAAGACTACGCAGGAAAGGCTTAGGGACAGCTCTGTGTGAGTGGACCAGCCAGAGCTCTTACTTGATTGAACATCTCTGAAGAGACCTGAAAATGTCTGTCCACAATGGTCACCATCCACCCTGACAGATGAAGACCACAAACTGCCTTTGATAGCTCTGCTTTTAAAGTGACTTACATAAAACTGAGCCGGAAGGTTTTCACAAAGTTAACTTAATGTAACATTTTTCACATTTCACACAAACATAATATGGATCAGATAGAGAATATTAATAAGGGCTGTCATGATATCATTTTCACAGTTATCGTGGCTAAAAGAATTCAAGATAAAGATTTCGATAGCTAAAGAAAATTTGGAAATTAAAACAAATGCTATCAGTCAAGTTCATATATAACTTTGTTAATTGTGTGTTTTGTCTCTTTTTTGGCAAATGAATTAGACTCAGATACGAGTGTAGGGAGGTGAAGAGAGAGTGTGTGACCACAACTGCACAAACTGTACTTTACACTTAATGGACAGTGAAAAGGCAAAAAGATGAATCGATAAACTAAAGATCCCCAAACCAAACATCTGCCATCAAGATATTGTCACATGTGTATCATGAACACAACATCAGTACAGTGATCAATTGCTTATATGGATCAAAAGCTTGTGACAGCATCAAATTTTTATAAATTTGCAGGTAAAAAATTAATTTAATCCATGTTGGAATAAGGCTGTAACAAAATTTGGAAAAAGTGAAGTGCTGTGAATACTTTCCAGATGCACTGTACATGTAAGAAATATAGAGAGGTCAATCAGATGGTGATCTGCATGAGAAATAAAGAAAAAGGGGGAAAAATGGTTCTAATAATCAATAGCTAATGGTGATCAATGTGACCTGGACAGATGTGATCACTATAAACAGTTTACACTCTATTTTATTTTTTAAATACCACAGTTATAAGAACCTTAAATACGTATTAAAACAAACATAAATCATAGATAATATATACATATGTGGATTATAATTAAAGACTCATCTTTCTACAGTTGGAGGCTTCTGTTTATCTTATGACAACACCAGCATGGTCCATTAATGATGCCAGAGTTGAGCCGCCCCCAGTTCTAACAACACGTTCTTCCTCTGGGTCTTTTAGCTTTGTTAACAATCCAGACATTGATCACAGGTGAGAACCGCTCCACCTGCCATTGAAATTCCCCTCAGCCCACATTTCCTGGGAGATTTATCCCCTTGGTCATGCTGTATTTACAGAGACAGCGGGCTATCAGACAGTAAACCACTGTGAGCAATCAAGACCACGTTAAGTTTGTCGAACAACCTGCACAGAATTAAATCTGGATCCAGAGCCCCAAGCGAGGGACAAACCTGACTTTCAAATGTTTGAAAAGCTGCTATTTTCCTATTTTTGACTGCTACATATTCAGCAAAGTGAAAAAGCAAAGGAATACAGCCTTATAAAGAAACTTTTCTCTGGCCTTCCTCAATAATAACCGACACAAAGAGGGAAGGAATTTGCCATTTTTATGTTATTACATTATGCCTGAGACAAAAGGACAACTACAATCTTTTGCCTTTTTTCTTGCCTTTGTTTCTTCTTTGTCTGTTAAAAACTATTAAAAATGAAAAAGCCTGGAACACCAGCGAGTCAGTGTGGTTTGAGGGAAATATTACTGATTGAAGCGTGTTTGCACTTTCAGAGCTCAGTAATTCCAAAACATCAAACACAGAGATCAGTGATGATGGACGAACATTTTCAGCTCCACTGATGGAAAGTAAAAGATGATGAATTGTGGGACTTGACCCTGAGGCTGCACAGCGTGACATCATACTTATCTCTGTGCTGCCTCAGGAGACAACACACAGCAATGTAATCACCCGTCCTCAGATCAGTTTGGGCCCATTACTATCTCTGAATAAGACTGCCAGCTAGAAATGTGAAGCAATAAAGACAAGAGGAAACGTGTCTGCTGTGTGATTAACTCATGCTACAGGACACCAAAAACCTGTAACACATGGGTCACATGCTCCTTACTTTGGTGAGTGTGCACATGCGATAATGTTTGACTCTGACAGAGTGGTCCACAGACCACCAGTGATAAGATAAGATAAGATAGGACTTTATTGATCCCACCACGGGGAAATTTGTGCGTTACAGCAGCCAAAACACAGGGGTAAAGAGCACAGAAATAAGAGCAGCAAAAAGTACAAAACACTATCAACAAGAGAATACTATATACATTCATTGAGTTCTCTGTACAGCATACACAGTATGCATTATGGATGTATTGTGGAATGTGCTGATAAATAAGCAAAACAAGTATCCATGAGCAATGCGTATATACATATATACATACATACACATCCGCACATATATATACATATCTGCATATATATACATACACCTGTACACGTGCATATACACATGCATACTTAAGGTGCAAGGTGTGTGCATAAAGTGGCGAAGTGGAGGTAAAGTGACTTAGTGACTCATGATGTGTTATACAGTCTAATTGCTGTTGGGATGAATGATCTGCGGAAGCGCTCCTTCTTGCAGCGAGGGTGTTTCAGTCTCTGACTGAAGGAGCTGCTTAGCGCACCCACAGCCTCATGCAGAGGGTGGTGGGGGTTGTCCATGATGGATGTCAGCTTTGCCAACATCCTCCTCTCACCCACCACCACCACAGACTCCAGAGGACATCCCAGTACAGAGCTAGACCTCCGCACCAGTTTGTCGATTCTTTTTCTGTCCCTGTCTGTGCATCCACCCTCCCAGCAGACCACTGCGTAGAAAAGGGCAGATGCTACGACAGAGTCATAGAAGGTCTTTAACAGGGTCCTGCAAACTCCGAAGGACCTCAGTCTCCTCAACAGATGGAGTCGACTCTGGCCCTTCTTGTAGAGGACGTCTGTGTTTGTAGTCCAGTCCAGTTTATTGTTTAAGTGAACACCCAGGTACTTGTAAGAGTCCACTGTCTCAATGTCTTTTCCCTGGATGCTCACCGGTGCGGTGGGGGGTGGCTTCCTCCTGAAATCCACGACCATCTCTTTTGTCTTGCTGGCGTTGATCTGGAGAGCGTTGGTCTCACACCAGCCGACAAAGTCGTTGATGACCCCCCTGTATTCCTGGTCGTTCCCATCTGATACGCATCCGATGATGGCCGTATCATCTGAGAACTTCTGTAGGTGGCAGTGGTCCGAGTTGTACCTGAAGTCTGAAGTGTACAGACTAAACATAAAGGGTGAGAGAACTGTGCCCTGCGGCGCCCCCGTGCTGCAGACTACCACGTCTGACACACAGTCATGAAGCCTCACATACTGTGGTCTGTTGGTGAGGTAGTCGATGGTCCACGCAGTCAGCTGCTCGTCCACTCCGGCTCCCTCCAGCTTCCCTCTCAGCAGTGCAGGCTGGATGGTGTTGAAAGCACTGGAGAAGTCAAAAAACATGACCCTCACCATGCTCCCCGCTTGCTCCAGGTGAGAAAGAGATCAGTGCAGCAGATAGATGATGGCGTCATCCACTCCGATGCCAGGCCGGTAGGCGAACTGCAGTGGGTCCAGCGCTGAGCTCACCAGTGAGCGAAGGTGGTGCAGGATGAGCCTCTCCATGGTCTTCATCAGGTGGGAGGTCAGGGCTACAGGTCTGTAGTGGTTGGGCTCCCTGGGCCGTGCGATCTTTGGCACTGGAACCACGCAGGAAGTCTTCCACAGTTCAGGAACCCTCTCCAGGCTCAGGCTCAGGTTGAAGATATGCAGGACCACCTGACAGAGCTGGTCTGCACAGTCCCTGAGGAGTCTGGAGCTGATTCCATCTGGACCTGCTGCCTTCCTGATCTTTGTCTTCTTTAGCTGACTTCTCACCTGATCAGCTGTGAGGCAGATCTGCGGCTGGTCCGGGGTGGGGGGTGGGGCTGACTTTGTTGTGGGTAGGTGTGATGGGGGTGGGGTGGGATGGTTCGAGGAGGGTGCAGGTAGCGACAGCACCGCGCCAGGAGAGGGGGGGGACAGCATTCGGAGGGAGGTTGGTGGAAGCTGGGGGGTGGGGGAGGTGGTTGGCCCAGAGTCGAATCTATTGAAGAACAGATTCAATTCATTTGCCCACCCCCGATCGGTGGACACTGTGGCTCCTCCATTGTCCCTGAGGTGACCAGAGATCTTGTTCATGTTTCTCCAGACCTCTCGGACATTGTTTTGTTGGAGCTGCTCCTCCATCTTCCTCCTGAAGCTCTCCTTGCCACTCCGGATCTTATATTTAAGGTCCCTCTGCACTCTCTTCAATTCCTCTTTGTCTCCAGACCTGAAGGCCCTCCTCTTCTCATTCAGCAGGGCCTTCAGCTCTGGGGTCACCCATGGTTTATTGTTGGAGAAGCACCGTACCTTCTTGGTTGGCACAGTGTTCTCCACACAGAAGTTAATGTAGTCTGTGATGCAGTGGGTGAGGGCGTTGATGTCCTCACCATGTGGCCTGCAGAGTTCCTGCCAGTCTGTACATTCAAAACAGTCTCTCAGGGCCTCACTGCAGTCCTCAGACCACAGCCTGATCACCTTCTTGGTGGGAGGGGTCTTCTTCACCAAGGGGGTGTAGGTGGGGTGGAGGATAACCAGGTTGTGGTCTGAATAGCCAAGTGGGGGGAGGGGTGATGAGCTGTAAGCCTCCTTTGTGTTAGCAAACAGCAAGTCCAGAGTTTTATTGTCCCTTGTATGGCAGTCAACATACTGGGTGAAGTTAGGGAGAGTGGTGGAGAGTGAGGCATGGTTAAAGTCCCCAGAGATAATAATAAGGGACTGTGGATGTGCCGTCTGTAACTGAGAGACGGTGGTGTGAATATCCTCGCAGGCTGCCGTAGCATCGGCCGATAGCAGGATGTAAACAGTTAACACGATAACGTGCGAGAACTCCCAGGCCAAGTGATATGGCCGAACGCTAACCGCTAACAGTTCAATGTCTGAGTGACCCCCTGTCCATGAGAACATTTGTTAAAATATCAGGTTTTAAATTTAGTGTTTCTCAAATTGTCTGAGAGTGACCACAGAGCCTAACAGCAAGTTCAGTATATGTGTTGTTTTCAATATTAAAACAACTCATGCAAATTCAAACATTATTATTTGAATTGGCTGATTTGCAGTGTTACTGTAACTGTTTTGCAATACTGTCTACTCACATGGCCATGCTCTGCTGTGTGTATTTGCATCAAATGTTGTCAAACTGAATTTTCTGAATTTGTTTCTGTTATGTGTGTTTGCATGTGTTTTGGGGCGGCTTTGGATCAGAAGGTAGAGCGGTTCATCCACGAATCAGAAGGTCGGTAGGAACCCCAAAACTGCCTCCAATGGCTGTTCCATCAGTGCATGATTTTGTGTGTGAATGGTAAAAGCGTTATGTGTACATGTTAGAGCTGTATGATTGAACGGGTGAATGTGGCTTTCACTGTAAAGCACTTTGAGTGGTCTATAAGACTAGAAAGGCAATACATAAATAGTCCATTTACCATTTTACCATTTTTTTCTTAAGCTGCAGTATGTTGAGCTCTTATGGCCACTGTAAAATGTGGATGTGGTTAGCCTGCCCTGGGATTATGCTGAATTTCACCAGTTATCAGGGGTGTATTAACAATCAAACACAGACAACAGAGAAAATCATGGACCAGTGGCTTAAGACATACAAGAGGAAAACAGATAAAAGACCCAGATTAAGAGTATAAAATATCACATGCTACCTAAAAGCCTGTATGAACAGATGGGTTTTCAGTTGCTTTTTAAAAGAATCCACTGAATTCAGGGTTCTCAAACTTAGTGTAAGACTGTTCCAGAGCTTAGGAGCTGTTGACTCAACCCGGGTCTTAATGCGTGTTTGTGGTCTTTGTAGAAGACCCAGGGTGGAGGACCTAAGAGCTCGACTCGTGGTGTGGGGGTGAAGGAGCTCTGTGATGTACTCTGGGGCCTGTCCATGTAGAGCTCTAAAAGTGAGAATTAAAATTTTAAAGTGGATTCTGAAATTAATGGGAAGCCAGTGCAGAGAGGTTAGAATAGGTGTCATATGTGTCCATCTGTTTGATTTGGTTAAAAGCCTGGCATCAGCATTTTGGATGGTAAAAAGAGAGTTACAATAATCCAGTCGTGATGAGATAAAAGTGTGGATTAACTTCCATTTCATTTTGTGACACCTTATCTCCAAGTTTAGCTATATTTCTGAGGTGAAAGAAACATGATTTAGTCAGTGTCCTAATGTGTATGTCAAAACTCATGGAATGGTCAAGAATAATTCCAAGGTTTCACAGACTGGGTTGAGAGGAGGAGGAGGACAGGTCACCAAGGTTCTGCTTGATTGCTGATTGGATATTATCAGGAGCAATAACGAGGACTTCAGTTTTATCTGCATTTAACTGTAGGAAGTTGTTTGACATCCACTTCTTAATGGCATTCAAACAGGTGGTCAGTGTGGAGAGTTTGTGCAGCACATACGGTTTGAATGAGAAATACAACTGTATATCATCATCATAAAAATGGTATGAGATGTTGCTAAAAGCACTGATGATTTGTCCTATAGACAGCATGTAAGTGGAAAATAGAATGGGTCAGCTGAGTGGAGCGGATTGTCATCATAGCGTTTGGAGAGAGTCAGGCGAGGAGGAGAAGCAGGACCGTCCGTGTCCCTCTTGTAACCACGGACTACCACCTTGGCCCGAGATGACTGATGGTAAGGTGTGGAGCCGGGTACCGGTAGAAGGGTCCCACACAGTCATGCTGACTTTATTCAGCACTATAGGATCCTGAATCTCTCAGTCATTTTTGATGTTGTCCCTTCAGGTATTATTTCACTGTCCAAAGGTTTTAAGGAAAATAGTCAATGTCTGGTGTTGGTTGCAGCTGAACCAGATGTTGATACAACTTGTATTTCAGGGCATACTGAAAACAAAAATAAGATACAAAATGTAATTTTTTCAGCGAGATATTATAAGGACAACTTGTTGTATTGGTCCAGTTTTATTTGGGAAATTAGTTGGGGCAGATATTTGTTATTGCCTCATAGGTTTCTGTGTATAATGATTGCATGTGAAGTATGTGAAGTATTTTAGAGAAAATCTATTTTACTCTGTTGTTAAAGAAAAACTTTAGTCACTGAAAAGAGTATAGGGAACACTGAATATATGAAGCCAGATAACTCCAAGAGAACCAGATTAGATTGAACTCGCATCATGATACAGGCCCCTGACCCTCAATCTGATGGAGCCTAGTGCTGCCCCGCTTTGACTGTTAACACATGGAGCTACATGCAGAGGATTAAAAAAGGAAACATCCAGTCCACACTTTTGGATTGACAAAAACCACCCACAGATGGCCAGGCAGCTGTCCCATAAAAAGACTGTCACTGGAATGCAACTTCAGATTGTGTTTTTTTTACTGGTGGTAGGTGCTAATCTCAACTTCAACAGAATCTTCACCTCCATACCTCTACTACTACATCATCACCTTCTCCCCCAGTCTGGATACCTGTTATCGAAAATGAAAAATTTGGCTACTTTTACAATGATTGGGCAGCTTCTACACCGTGATTGGTCTGTTTTTTGGCAACTCTGTTCGGCACTTTAATAAGTAAGTATCAGTAATTAGTAATTGTTGTATTTCATAAACTAGAAAAGGCATCACTGGCTGGACTGTATCTCTGGTTTTCTAAACAGTGAATTAAATTAGTCCTGGACTAAAATGATACATTGATAGCCAACACGTCCTCCAACCTAAATGACCATATAGGTCATTTTCCCTTCCCTCTGATATGACCCATAGGACCACTTCATTTTTCATCCCCAGAGGTTGTTGCTTGTTCCAGACACACAAACTTTACACCTCCTTTTCTGCGAACTGGGAAAATTCAGAAATTAAAACAGTTTGAATATGATTCTAAATTTAGCACCACTACTTCCAGTGATGGCCATATTTTCATTTATTCACCTGTTGCATGTTTTCCCAGTCAAACTGTTGCATACCCTAGTCCTTCACTGCAATGTCATTGTATGTGTCATCAGGGTTTTGTTGTTGATGATTTGAGTGAATTCCTCTTACCCGACATGACTTGAAGGTTAAAACTTTCCAGAGATGCATCTTTCTTGTAGTTTGGGGATAGAGTTGCATGATGGGAACTTGCGTCTTCTAACACATGTTCACTTACAGTTGTTGGTGAAGGTTAGTTTCCACTTCAGTCCCTAGTCCTACACACTTAAACCCAACTCACAGGGAGCAGTGTAATGCTGTCCAGAAGCAGCTCCAACCAGTTGCAGCCACCTACAGCTATGGTATAATATGACTATATATCATATACAGTAGTAGATTATAATATTTAAAATATTAACACATTTTTTTCACACACAGACGGCTTTGCTGGTGTTGTCAGTTAACAATCTCCACATGCATCCGACACTGATGCATCAGACAGAGATAACACAAGATGACCCAAATTCAAAAAGAGACTTTGGGAAAACTTGACCCCTGTTACAAAAACACACAAAAAAAGAGGGTGGGGGGCAATACACAGCACACTGTGGAGGCTCGCCAGCTGTCAGAAGGGCAAGGTTTGCAGGGGGCAAATTAAACAGTTGCGCTTCACATAAAGGCAGAAATGTCCACATATTGACAATGAAGGTACAGAAAGGGAGTATGAAAAATGTGACATAAAAGTGAACATTTCATGAATATAGAGATGAATATAGATGAATATAGAGACAACAAATATGAATAAATTAAAGTTTTATTTTCATGTGTAGTTGTTCTTTATGTTTGTGCTTTTGTTCTTGTTTTGATTTCCTTGAAAGTTTCTTTTACATTTTTCACCCTTTTTTTTTGTTTGGACACTTGATGGTATTTGACATGCTTTTTTGTGAGCCTTTCTTTGTCTAAACCAACAGAGGGGAGAACATATTGTACAGATTGTAATCTTCATCACATTTTATGTTAACGTATCTGTATTTACATGTAAAAAACAACTGAGCTAGCAGCGGGGCAGAACTGGGTGGAGACCAGCCAATCTGGCACAGGTTCTTTTATTCATTTATTTATCTTTATTTATTTATTTACTTTTTATTAGGGCAGGTCAACATTGATTTTGCCAGGTTGTGGTACTGCATCTATAAAATGTTCCGCTAACTTCCAGCATTATGATTAAGCTACTTTAAAACCCTTAGTGCCAAATCTGAACACACAGACATGATATGCACCTTTCCTATTAAAAATGAAAAAATCAGGCTACTTTTACTTTTACAATCAATTTTATGATTCACTGGTTGGCACTTTAACCTCATAGTAATTGCTTTATTTCATGAACTAGAAAAGTCACTGGCTGAACTGTATGTCTGGTTTCCTAAACAGGGAACTATATTAGTTAATTATTACTAAAATGATACATTGACAGCCAACACATCCTCCAACCTAAATGACCATATAGGTCATTTGTCCCTTCCCTCTGATACAAACCCATAGGACCATTTCCTGAGGTCCTGGTTAAAGGTCCCATGTCGTATAAACATAGATGTCCACATTTTATTCGGATTATAAAGCAGGTCTAGGATCTATATTAATACTGTGAAAGTATTAAATCAGAAGAGAGGCTCAGAGCTTCTCTTCTGATTGGCTCACTGACCTGTTGTTACAACAGAGAAAAGCCTGAGAGAGGAGATGTAAAATTACACTGACATAGTTTTGGTACTTAGAACCACAAATATATCTTCTAATGGATATCAACACTTCAAATAAAAACCCAGAAAAGTAGAAAATATGGGACCTTTAAAAGACACAACATTTACTATTGGTTTAAAACAGAGGTCTCCTGAGTTTATGTCCATTGTTTAGTGGACCCATCGACCCACCCCGACCTCCTGAGGCAATGTTTAGGATAATGTTACCTGACTTGTCATAATTAGTACAGCCATTAGAGGGCTTTCTCATTTGAACATAAACATATGTCCCTTTAAAGCAGTTGCTGAAATGACTGATGCTTCCTCACATGACTGCTAGATATCTTGATGTGAACAATAAAATGTAACTCTGGGTGGGAATGAGCTGCCAGTCAACAGGGAGGACACTCTCATGACAGCTGGCATAAATAAACACAGAAATAGCAGGTCTCACATTATTTCAGATCAAACCACAAACACATCCGGAATTTCCCATTGCTGTTGAACTTAGACTTTTATTTTGGAAGGTATATTTGGGCAAACAATATTTACCAATATCAAGAAACAGTACAGTATAACACTGATTAAATTACACTACAGACTGATAAATATGAAGTTTATTTCAGTAAAAATACATGAAGGAAACGCAGCGTACAGTACAGCAGTGAAGACAGTACAGCTCAAGCTGCCTCGTCCCACCCTGAAGCTCCTGCTCCATCTTCATCTGGTTTTCTGATAAAAACACCACAGTTAGGAGCTGCCAGTGTGTTTGGATGATACAACAGTGACCCATCACATCCGAGGCAGGAGGCACCCACTCTGTGACTAAATTCACATTTGTGACTTCAGCATTGATGCTAACACCTGAGTCACAGAACACAGCCACAGCATAACAAAAGAAAAACAAACACGATGACTACATGAGAGGCTTAGACTGGGGCTACCTCTTGACAAATTGGTATGCTGAGAAAGGCCTCCATCCCCACACTGAAGAACATGTAAACAGAGCCAGAGATGATGGAGTAGAGATGTTGTTGCAGGGCAGCTCCCTCCTACTGGAAACCAGCTGCTCAGGTCAGGGATCAGACTGGGCAGGAGCACTGAGGCGACACTGTAATGACAGCAGCTACCTGAAAAACACAAGCAGAGCAGACAACAGGCATCAATCACCCAGCAGACACCACTGCCTCATGCTCGGGGATGGCACTGTCAGCCTTCTTCAAGCACGAACAGGATGCAGATGCCTGCCCTGGGATTGTTATTCCCTTTCATTTGTAAATTATTAATTGGTGAGAAACCAATTTGTTCATTTTATTCTAAAAGTGTCACAGGTTGTGGGAAGTAATTTATGATTGGTGGTCAACGGCTGAGTTTTAATTAAGTCCAGGCCACAGTTCATGGTGGAGAAGACGGAAGTGGTTCATTAATCACCAACCAGCAGACTGGCCTGGTACATGAAAGGCCAGAGCGCATCACTTTTATCTGGATTACAGTTAATAGTTAGCCAACAGGAAACATGCGAGTGAATTAAGCTGCACAAGGAGAGAAGATTCAGAGGATTATGTCAGTATTTGATCAAGAGAAATAAATTGAATCCGATCAAAACATGGATTTAGAATCAGTTGGACTGCTTCCCAAATGTACACTGTGTACACCGATTGATGTTTTATATCAAACAATGAACAGAAACTCCAAATGATGAAACATTAGCTTTTATTTTAAAGTTCTGATTCAGTTTTCAAGTCAAGGGTTTTCTGGACAGAGTCTGCTTCGCCTGACAAGCGTTAGTGTCAGCTCATAGAAAATCCTGTCGAGAGGTGAAAGGAAACGATTGTTATGGAGGAAAAGCATGGATAAGCAGATGGAGTTATCGGGCTTCACAATGTGCTGAGTGTTTAATAGTATTATGTCAAAAATCAGAAGAGGAAAACTTACACCATTACTGAAGCAGAATAGTAAGTACTATTTAATTATGAGGTTGGGTTTGGCAATGTTGAGTGAAAACATTGGGAAAATACGTCTAAAATATGTAGAAGGTAAACACATTTGCATCACACTATTAAGTAACCACAACCACAAAAGGTTATTGATAATAATAATTATATATTATATTATAATAATAATTAATAATAGAGCCATGTCCAATCAGAATGTAGGCCTGCACCATATGCTAGTTCAGTGGTTTTCAATCCAAGGCACCAAGGGCAAGTTAATGTCTCAAGGCACACCTGTACTCATATCTGTGCAAAATAGACTCAATAACGCCTCTATAACACGTGTCATCTACTCATCACTCTGTAAACATTTGTCTTTATCTACTAATGCCAAGTAAAATGGAACAAACAACCATTTACTCATAAAATATTTACCATATTTACCAACCATTTAAACCAGGTAGGTCATACACTAAAATTAGATAATGGAACAGAAAAGTGTGTGTTTGTTAGAGAGAGAGAGAGAGAGAGAGAGAGAGAGAGAGAGAGAGAGAGAGAAAGAGAGGAGTAGATCTAGCCTGAGAGAGAAGCATCCCTGGTCAAATAACATGTTACTCTTTACAGACCAAATTCAGGAGCGAGAGAGATGCACTGAGAATATAAAACTAAACTAGCTGACATGAATACAGTGTCAATGCAGTTGAAGAGTAAAATCAACATTAAAACATTTGATATTTGTTATTTCTTCTTACTTAAAAGCCAGTGAGACACACATGACACAGGGTGTGACGTCACACACCCTCTGTTGGTACCAAGTCACACAGGTGAGTATTGGGAAATGTTGCTCAATTCTGTGGTGGGATATGGTTGTGTACTCTGAGCCTCGTGCCACAGGGTAAGGTTGCTCATAAACTCCTAAATGCTGCCTTGAAGCCTGGTGTATAACTCTTCTTCTCCAAGATCAATTAGACATGACAGGACTTTCCCCCATGACAGCCAACGTATCGCTGTGTGGAGAATAAGGCTTTGCTGATCAGCTCCCATCTCAGTGCACAGCAGGGAAATGACCTGAAAGGAGAAATCCACCATTTTCTGGCAGAGAACCATGGCCTCTGACTTGGAGGTGCTGACTCATCCTGGATACTTTTTACTCATCTACAAAATGTCCCATTGCGTGCTGAGGTCACCATCTGATGAAGCCAAAAAAAGCCACATCATCCACAAAAGCAGAGGTAATTCTGAGGTCTTCAAACTGGACACTTTCTTCCTCCCAGCTGCACCTGGACTGCTCCAGTAACATTGCAAGGCTAAAGAGCTGGTCCACTGTTAACATACAGTACATGGCCAGGTCAGAATCCACACTGCTCCTGGATCTGACATTAGACAAGCAGTTGGAACCTCCTTCCCAGCACCCTGGCATAACCTTTCTGAGAGAGGCTGAGCAGTTTGATACCCTAATAATTGGAGAACACTCTCCAGTCCCATTTCTTAAATATTGGAACCAACACCCCAGTTTGCCAGTACACAGGCACTGCCCCCGACCTCCATGCGCCATTAAGGAGGGGTATCAGCTAAGATTCAGCATCTCTGGGCAAGTCTCATCGACACCTGGGGTCTTGTTGTTAAGGAGCCTCTACCAGAGATATAAGTGACGCATTGCCCGTGCCTGCAGCTGTGAGCTCAGACAGAAGCAATGGAGAAGGACTATCTGTTGGCCTCAAAGAAATTCTAGCAAACCAGTGAATGACTCTTGAGGGGAATGCTGGTGTTAAAAATGTCCAGTCCAGTCAAACAGCTGGCCGCCAATTTAAAGAGCTTTCCATCTACATTATCACTGTTTATAATTCATACCTGTTGTTCCACTTGTTTTATATCTACTTTAATTAAAGTTTCAAACAGGAATAGTCTTTCCTAAGTGGTTTAATTCTGCACTTGTGCTATGATTCATAGATGACAAATCTTATCTCAATTTGTCCACTTCATTGATTGAAAAAAACAAAAAAACAATTGAATTCCATCTAGTTAAGAGGTTTGGTGAATTTGATGAGCAACCCTTGTATGAACAAGCCTCACAGAAAAAGAGAAGAGAAGTTTAGAATAAAAAAAAAAAAAAAAGTTCTTGCATGAAGTTGTGTGTTGTGTATCATTTTATACACACAATATCCACTAAATTCAGCCTGGTATGGTTGGTATTGTTGGATCGCAACCAGAATTCAGGTCAGTCAGGTATAAAAGGTTAAATAGGTCTTTGTTAGCTAGTGTGTTAGCAGGTGACTGTCTACAAAAGACACAACTACAGAGATCTACTGTATCATATTATCAACCTGTGATCCTTTTTACACACTCTGCCTTCTCATTTTGTCTCTTCTTCAGCCCATAACCTCCAGTCAGTCTCTTCAAAATAATCACTGAATGAGCCGCCTGCAGCAGTGTCTCATCTTTTATCAGCTGCTGAGGGCTGGAACTGAGAGAGTGCCCTAATGTGCACATACACACACACACACACACACACACTCACAGAATTAAACCGAGAGACCGCGTGACAGAGGCACCACAAAGAGACACACAGACGATCCCTGCCACTGCAACAAATTTTATTTCTTTTCATATGATCTATATTTTCTGTAGCAGGTATTTTCATTTTTATTGAATCTTATTTAGATACTTTGGCTTGTACAGTACAGAAGATTAAACTGAATAGAACTAAGTGAGGAAGAAAAGGAGAGAGTTGGCACTGTGACAAATTTCACATATTTATGCAAAAGTTGTGCACAAATAGCAACAAATGTGGATATCAAGCCAGACAAACACGGCTGGAAAACGCTCCTGTAGAGCCAAAACAAACAGAGATGTGCTAATAATGCTACGAGACAAGCCAACAGACTCTGACAGACATGTACCTTTTATTCACTCCATCAGCAGAGATCATTGACGGATAAGGGAATGTAGAGAAAGAAAACACACTGTCAAGAGTGAAGGGATCGCTGAGGGAAGGTGAGTATAAGGGGGATAGAAGGGGGAGAACTGTAGGGAGAGGAGGAGTGATAAGAGTACGATGAAGTTTGATGGGAGAATGAACGCGGCTACAATGCAGAGCCCGTCCAAGAAAAGACCTAAGGCGAACGTGAGATTGGGGATTTTGTGCCCATCTGCACAGCTCTCCAATCCTGACCACCTGGACGGATGCCAGATCAGGAGGAGAGGAGCCGGACAGAGCAGATTTATGTCAAGGTAGATCTCTGTGTGTGGGTGTGTGTGTTTAGAGTTTGTATGGAGAGAGAGAGAGAGAGAGAGAGAAAGAGAGAGAGAAAGAGAGGGAAGAGAGAGAGAGAGATGTAAAGATAGGTCTTTGTAGAGATCAGAGTCCATCGGGTGTGTCTGCTTGGCTCACTCAGTCAGAGAGTGTTGCCAGTCACAACCACATCAAAGCTCTGCCTGCCTGCCACCACCCAGAGCACCCCCCTCTGCTTCCGGAAGACACACACACACACACACACACACACACTTGTATGACAACAATCATTCCTCAGTCCATAATGCTGCCATCAAACTCCACCAACACTTACTCTTTGTCCCAACCTTTACTTCGAGGGATCAATTTGGTTAATTACAGTTAATTCTTGTAGTTTTGGACATCATTTCTATCAGTTTT
The DNA here is from genome assembly GCF_046630095.1 of Trachinotus anak. Taxonomy (NCBI): domain Eukaryota; kingdom Metazoa; phylum Chordata; class Actinopteri; order Carangiformes; family Carangidae; genus Trachinotus; species Trachinotus anak. Next base: position 27,735,213 of record NW_027273883.1, read on the forward strand.
GATCTTCACCAAAACAAATTGAAATCTGATGGAAGAAACACAAGTCAGATAATCAGACTGACTGTGAACAAGCCAAGTACTCATATTATCTAAACCACTTTATGTGGAGACAAGACTCTCATGAGGGTTCCACGATCAACATGGATAGTCAAACTAGCACTACCACTAGCTGGGTAATCTGATAGCATATTGCATGTTTGCTGCCAACTGATGACTGTTGGCTGCGCAAAAAAATTTTAAGTACATTTTCAACTCCTTTTTACTTAAAATGCTTGTCACACATTTTGCCAAAAGAAAAAAAAAAAAAAGCCTTTATAATCTGTTCAGCAAATGACACCCTTTAACTTTAAACCTCAGTTACATTTTAACTCGGGCTGTCATCATTAACACGTTAATCGTAATGAGATTAAGGAGCGAGCATAACATTTTTTTTTTTTTTAATCGTGTTAATTGCGTGCCGCCAAAGATTCTTTATTTTACACCATCACTGGTGCTTCTCGAATCTTTGGTTGCTACTATTTTGACCCTTTGAAGCTTTTCAAGCTGCTAAAGACACTTCCTACAAAGATTTCACATGACAGAGCAAGATACTTTATGGCAAGTCGTGTCCATGGGAGCAAAAGGGGGAGGGTTCTGGTCAGCATAAAGGGGCATGTCTAAAGTGTTAAAATCCAAATCCTGAATCGTCGTTGGTGAAGATCAAATGAGTTGGAAAATAAAAATATAACTTACCCAGAGCTTGGTACAGATAAATAAATGATCAGACATCTTCATGATTACACGTCAGACATGCTAACGTGAGCTTCTAGTTCAGACAGACTGATGGTTATGTGTTGTCAAGCAAGTGAAAACAGTTCTGAAATGCAAAATAATAGAATTTGGATCATGTAATAAAACATGCGATTAATCACAATTAAATTGTGAATTAAATTACATTTTAACTTCTAATTCTAACTTCAGCTTATGGCCGTGACAATATTATTTAGTTTGAGTTTCTAATTTTAAAAATGTGAAAAGTGAAACTGTCCTGTTCAGAACAGATTTTTAAATTTGTTGTCTTTCTACTATATTAGCATGAAGCTGCCCTTTAATATATCTGCAGATGGCCTGAAAGGAACTTGTAGAAATATTTTGCTGGTGAAATAGAAGTTATTCTTGTGTGGTGCAAATGTTTGCACTGCAACAGTCGTATCACACTGATAAACCAGGCCTACTGCTGTGTTCTGTTTACATACAGGTGACAGACTGAAGAAATGTAGCAGTTTCTATGAGTTTATTTTCTCATAAAAACACCAAAGGGATACTTTGATGTTGAACCAGGACGTCAGTCTGTAAGGTGTGATGGATGTTTACACATAGTTTGGGTAAAATTTTTACGGCTCACTGTTATTCTCTGTTTCAAAAAAGTCTGACAAACTTGGGGATTTGTTTACAACCAGTTTGATCATGTGATCTCACTTCTATTACAGTGTCACCTGATCTCAACATGTACCTTACTGAACAGAGTGACAGGGAGAAATGGCCCCATCTACAAAAATAATGCCTTAACTGTAATACACTGTCCTTTGGGTAGTAGCGTTATGATGTAGACTTCAGACATAACTTGCAATTTGTCTTTTATTGACTCATAAAAATTGATTAATGAAGAAAACTAAAGTCCCTTAAAGATTGCCAAGTAGATTTTTATAACTTTACCTTAACTTTTGATGAATCATCCCATGAATTATCACACACAGCAAACCTTTTTTGGTCTTGGCATGAATTTCACTGGATCCTTACTAAGAGGAACCACAGACAACTAGTGAAGATACTCACTGAATGTGTCTAAAAGTGTGTTGGATTAGAATTGCTTATTCTACCTTTACGTGATTTGTGTTACACAGGCTGAGTCAAACATGTTTCCCTCCTGTGGACAATGACTATCTGTACATGGTTGGTCGCAGCCACTCAAGAGAAAATTCATCACGAATAAACTGGTGAAAGCCACAAATTCCCTTAAATTAGTTGTAAATGAGACTGAAGAGAAAATCTATCTGTATAAGTGTATGTTTCTTACAAAATAATGTTTCCTTCAGAATGAATTTGCTGACGTAGATTAGCTGTATATGAAAGTACATTTTGGGAGATGAGGTTGTAAAAATAGGCCACACAGTTGCAAAACACACACCTGTTCATAATTTTGACAAGTGGAGTCACATCATCATTCAAACACTGCCCCTATTTAAGTGACTTCAAGACTTACAATAAGCTACATCAAACAAATATCAAACAGTCCAATAGTAAATAGCATTGTGATGTACACTGATGGACCATGAAAACAGGTGACTGGTCTCAGTGTTTTGACTGTCTGGGGTATAGCTGACTGAGGTAGTTACAGAGGTTTATCCAGGCTGGTGAGAGATTTAGGGTTTTCAGTCTAGTCTGGATCAATACAGACAAATTGGTTGGTGCTGTCCTTCCCTGTTTCCAAAACAGTGTCCAGATGCAGGAGGCTAATAGGTCGTATCAATCACAGCCAAAAGTGGTTCCATGGCACTGCCATTGATTGTCAGTCAGCAGCTGGATGAATGGCATCTCTGTAATGTTGTGGAGACCAAGCAAACAGGGTCTGTGTGTGTGTGTGTGTGTGTGTGTGTGTGTGTGTGTGTGTGTGTGTGTGTGTGTGTGAATAACTGACTCCTCACACGCCTCAAAGCTTCATCTGAAGTAACTCAAACTAAGAGGAAGCTACACCACAGTAGCTTTGATTGTTTTTGTTGATTTACTGTACATCATTTACACTTTATTACAACAACGTGAGGCTTACTTGAATTAGATAAAGCACTCAAACTGCTTGAGACTATTTCACCACATCAAAAATGTGAAAAAAGAGAAAAAAATAGAACTTGGTCAAGTTATATTTCGCAGTCAAGCTGAACTTGTTACATATCGCATGATAAATGTTGACTCTTGTTGAACCAATAATCATGTATTCATACACTACAGCGTCCCACTTTTTCCTAAGCTGGCCTTTGAAATGATGGCACCAGCAGTGACCAGTAATACATCTATCTGTTTGTGTTTACAAGTGTAAGATCTGTGATGACAAATGGCCACCAGCTGCAAAACAACCCCCCCCCCCTTCAATTTTCAGTCTATTACCAAGATAGAAAAAGACAGTCACATCTTATCAGCGTGATCTCAGCAGCACTGAACCCTGTACCAGCATTTAAAAACAAAATGGTCAAAGATTCTTTTTCCACAGTTCCACAAAATATGTGAAATGAGCCTCCATTACCTCCATTTGTCATTTGAAATGCACACACAAACAGCTACAGACTGAAGAACTAAACTGTACTCACTGACTGACATCATTTTCACCACCCACCACCCACATGTCCCATCTCAGCCATCACGTCTGTGTGTGCTGTTTTGCTTGTTTCTGTATTGATAATGCCTTATCTCATTTTGTAATCGTTTGTCTTTGCCAGTTTCTGTTATCTGTGAGTTGCTTTGATGTTTGGAGAAAACAACGGTGCCAGTGAAAGGAAAAAAAAGAAAAAGGTTTTTAATCGAGCTGGGCTGGTAACATATTTGTCTTTTTTTTACTTAATTACATTGATTAATGAATGAAAGTGAAACTCAACTAAAACAAATACTGGCAAATCCTGGTGCACAATGTTAAAACAACAGTAGAAAATGATCTTTATTCGTTGGAACTATCTATCTATCTTTATGTTATCATTTAACATAAACATGATTTTAAACAATATAAAGGTTTAGACTTGAGTTTCTGTGGTTAGAGGAAAATAAATCTCTCTAAAATGGAAATGCTTCTGCTGAAGTTAACATGCTAATCAGCTAGCCCCAGTCCAGCCAGCCAGTCTCCTCACTGAAGAGGGAGTGCTGCTCAGACAGCCTATTATAACCTCCTGTTAAGTAAATAATAGCAAAACTTACAAATAACTCATTTAATGGTGGCTCTAGAGAAAATGTCCATCTACCTGTTTGTATGTGCATTTTCAATGTGGGCTTAAAAAACCTGAGTGAAAACAAATTAAATTCAGAATTTTTTCAGCATTACTGAGGTAGAAAAGTTGGTGTAATGATAAAAGTACATGAAACATGTGACTGAAATCTTGCAATTTAGCTTCTGCTTCACTGAACAGTCGAAAACATCAGATGTGTGTAGAGTGATGAGGAGAACCTGTGACCTTCCTTAAATTAGTACATGAAACAAATATAAAAATCAGATTCCCATCCTGTTCTCAACATTGTTTTTCATTCTTTGAGGTTTGACTGACTCTTTTAATTACAGCATCTTGCTGTCTTCTTCTACAGTGGTTTAATGGCACCTGACTGGAGAAGTAGCGCCAACAGATGTTCATCTGGACTGCAGATAGGTTTGTCAAGCTTATATCCGGTTCAACCTTTAGTTCACTTTATTTGTTCAAGTTTGTTTGGCCAGGTTTCTGCCTTAACCCTGAGTCATTACTTTACTCTTTTTGTTATGAAGTATTCAGTTTGTAGGTAGTGACTTTATCCATCTGTATATCTTTATGTGGGACAAGGTGATGTTAGGGACAGGTGTTTAATCCTAACTCCCCATGTTTGTGAATGCAAACCCTACACTTCTTCCACTTTTAGCTGCTGTCTTGATGAATTCAGTGCAGTGTCCATTTCTACAACACTAATGCCATCACTACAGCAAGTGTCACATCAGGTGTTCCACTTCCCCGAATGATGCATTAAACTCAACTCTTCTTCCAGGATTTTCACATTAAAAGTCTTACAGCTTTCCCTTTATAGATAGGCTATTAATGTGAAAAAAATAAATTAGAAAATGTGCTATTCTAAATGAATAGTCAGTGGTAAACTGCAGGTAAAGTAAGCAACAGCTTTGACCTTGGAGTTTGGAGTTATTTGTGTAACCACCACCAAAAAAAAAGGATAAAGAGCTTCTCACACAAGCTCAATTTTATATGTATCATATTTGCATGAATCTAGAAGTCCAAATCAACTAATGCTGGGGAGAGGAAATTGGACTTAATAGAGGAGCTAAATAACGTTAGCCATCGTGACATTAGTTGCCTGAGTCTGAGGGGCATCTGCAGGGGAAAGCAGAGGACGCTGAAGAGGAACTGTGAACTAAACTGCACAGAAAACAAAGTTATGGGAACAAACAGATAGTGTCAATAACACTGTGTATCAGATTGCATCAGTATTCTCTCTTCTTTAGACTGACAGCAATCAGTGAAATTTTGCTTTCAAGATTTTTTTTTTTAAGATTAACGTTTAAAATAACCCCTGGCTGAGCCTTGCTGTCCGCTTCCTGTTTAGCAACACAACAGAAATTCTGGAGTGCAGGGACTATAGCTTTGTGCATCCTCTGGAGGACGTGGTCTTTGAAGGTGTGGCCCTTCGTAGCCATTGTAGACTGCAAAGGTCAAACCAAAATGGGTTTTTGATTTACGTCACCAGCTGTGCCTGCCCTTACTGTTGTGTCGCAAAGTGTGGCTCCAGTCGCCTAGCAACCATGACAACACATAACTTTCTTTCACAAAAACCTGAGGTTTTAAGGCCTGTGGTTTTAACAGTCGCACTGTTAGCTCTTGAACTGAGCTGAAACTGATGTGTACTATCAAATGCTGTTGTCGAATACTTTGACTTGTGTCATCTTTATTTTTTGCCCAGTCACTCAGTGCACTTGCACATTCAAACTGTTTCAGGCAGCGGAACCCCTTCAATATGTCACTCTAAGCTGTCGCAGTCCCACTGCAGTTCTCATAAGAAGGGATCCAGCTTTAAGCCTTCACTGGAGGATGACACTCATTTCACCTGTTTAGGCAATCAGTCAGCTTTGGGTAATCTCAGATCTCCTGAAAAGCTGTTGACAGTGCATGCTGGGAGCTGAGCAGGCACGCAGGCTTTGGAGTGCTTGCTTGTGTTCTGCAGCAGAGGGAAAGGTGGCATTTTGATTTGATTGGGGATTAAAGGTCATGAGGAAGTATTTAAATGCTCCTGCTCAACTTTGGGCTAATCATTCCTCCTCAGCTGTAAGTTGGAGGAGTTGGCAGCGCTCTCAGATCACCGTTGTCACAGTGTGCTGTCTCCCACTTTGCGGTGACAGAGCCTTACCCACCCAGCCAGTAATCCCCTGCAGCAAAGTTTGGAGTAAGCTGACGGCATGGAAAAAGATAAATAAGGATTTTCATTTTTTGCACCCTGTAATGAAAAATTGCATAGCACTTTCTCTCCTCGCTGCATTTATCTCTAATACAGTTTCAGATATGACCATGCTGTAATTTACCACAATGCACAAAAACGTTCCACCTTAGGTTTATAAGAGGCCAAACAAGTGAAACTTCTCAAATTTCTTTTTTTTTTTTACTTCCAGACTGAGCATACACACATTTAACATCTGCAAACCTTCCACTCTGTTTCACCAACACCAGGCTGAGTAAGTAACACATCTGAACGCACAAGAAACTTCTCCCACTTAGAGAAGAGAGATTGAGGACGTCAGTGACAAATGTCTTGCATTAACTTTGTTGTTTATTTTTCCCCCGGAAGATGTGAAATAACCCTATTAAATCAAGTAGTCACTTGCCCATTAATCTCAATGCAGCTGACTAGTCCCTCAAAGCTAATGGGGTTTAGAATTTGCATGAGGCGAGTTTACCCACAAAGCTTTGCCTAAGAGGATTGCTGTTCAGACACAGAGCTTATTGTCACACTTGTTCACAGACATGGATTAACGATACTAGGCCCAAAGAACTCCACCAACTGTGGCAGCAACTCACAATTCCCCTTCACTGGCTCAGATCTCTGTTTTAGAGGGACAGAGATTCAGACAGTCTGCAGCATGCACAGCAAAGTACCTCATTTGGTTAATACACACAAATACTTGTCCAGTGCTGGATTGTTAAGCATCCATCAAAATCATGTCCTCAAGCATACAGTGCTTGTTTAAGCTCTGAAAGTGAGGAGAAAGCCGAGTATGATGGTTGTTTGTGGACCGCTGTTTGAAACAATTCTCCGGCACTTCCCTTCGCTTTGCCTGAATATCGATTCCTCTTTCAATATTTATTTTTGTCATATCATCGCAGTGCTCCTGGATTCCTGCACTGTGTTGTCAACTTAGTTTTTTTTTTACATCATTTGAATAAGCCTCTTTCAGTGTGAGCGTGTCTGCTGTGTTTCATAGTGACTAAAGCAGCTTTAGAGGCTAAATATAACATGTATCCACTGCATTAATTCTTTAATATTTATCAGTGGGAAAAGGTGCTTGAAATGTGGCTTATATCTGCTGTTAAAATTCAGTATGAAAACAGCAAAAGAAAAAACATCAAGTTCAGACACAGCTTGGTCAACAAAGACACACACACACACACACACACACACACACACACACACAACAAACACACACACACACACAAACTGCAGCATAAATCCTTCAATGTCCCTTGGAAAAAAACGCACCTGCCCACATTGTCTTACCAGTCCACAGAGTGAATAACAATGACAGTTTAAGCAGTCACTCTCACTTGTATACAGGCTGTTATGATACAGCATCAGAATTTAAGCAGGTTCTTCCTGTGAAGTGGTGTGTTGGGGATGTGTATAACATCCTCATTGTAAACCGACTCTACTGTGGAGAAAAATGAGAAACAGCAAAGGTTTTAGACGGTAAATGGACTCAGTATTTTGTTTTCTGCTGAGCCATCGATGTGGTTTCTACACTGACTTATTTCTTCTTGGGATCAGTACAGGGCTGGAGGTGACACACAGAGGGGATGACTTTTGAGCGAGTTGCTTTTGCCCTCTTGTTGCACCTCAGATACGGAGCACCTCCCTAGTCTGTGCATCCACCTGAAAATTCCACAGAGGTCTGTGTCTAACTGCAGCCACAGTCCAGAGACGGCACCAGAGGTAACATCAGACAAAGCTCTTGCAGAGTGTCTATGGGGAGGGTTAGCAGAAGATGCAGCTGACACAGACATGTTGACAGCTTAATAAAATACCTCGCTGGTAACATGTTTACCATGTGTTGTAAGTCACTGCCTTTCAAAACAACCCACATGAATCAGACACCTTAGCTATCAGATGACGTTGTTTTGTCAGTGCATTCATGAATCGTTACAATGACTTTTACAAAATTATTTACATGAGCAATGTCTGATCTGCCACCGCTGTGATCAAGGTTTAGAAACAGAACCTACTTGGTTAGGGTGAGAAAGGCCGTGGTTCAATATATACACAGAACTTCAGTAGCTGTGTCCTGACCCTGTACTACATACAACAGGCAATTCTACACAGTCAAACACGTGTGATGATGGATGACAATCAAACTGCAGCTTTGGAAAGTTACTGCTGCTTAAACTTCACAAAGAGACATTCAGTGTTATCAGTTTTGTTTGTTTGGTTTCCAACATACACACAATTGTTTGATTTTTTTCTAGCAGTGAGTTAGCTGCTCCATTTCTTTTGTGCATTGCATTGTGGGAGAATAGTATGCATCAACTGCACACTCAAAAATCTGCTGCAGTGCAAGGGAAAACACGCTACATACTCAAAACAAGCTTAGAGAAGCAGCATGGATTCAGAACATGTTGCTTGACCTTTGGTGAAACCCAGAGGCGATGCAGTGACTACAACTCTTGAATTTAATTTTAATTTGCACTCATTGAAAATTGGGCCACCACCTTCAATTGAAGAAAAAAAAGACAAATCAAATTAATCAGTCTTATAATCAGAAGTTGTAATCTCTCTTTCCTCTCTCTCTCTCTCTGAGAAAAAACTGAAGCCGAAGGTAAAGTAAAAAGAAGAAGATGTATAAAAAAGAGAAGTGTTAAAGTGCTCAGGAACTATGGCAACAACTGGCAGATCTAGGTGTTCACTACTAATTTGATCAAAAATATAATAAAACTACAGTCTAGTATATATATAGAAATATTTTGAAATGTGTTGCTGGAATCAAATTCAAATTGAGCAAATATTTTTCATAAAACAATAATATTTTTCAGTTTCAACATTTGATATGTTGTCTTTGTTCTATTTACAATTAAATGTGGGTTTACATGATTTGCACATCATTGGATTCTGTTTTTATTTACATTTTACAGTGTCCCAACTTTTTGGGAAACGGGGTTGTATATATATATATATATATATATATATCATGTTATATTCATGAGATGAATTGTAGCAACAGCCACAGTATTAATATTTGGTCTTAAATTATGCTGTGAGAACATTGACTCTCTAAATTGGTCACTGGGGAGGAGTTTCACAGGGTGATCTAAGACCGTTTTGGACTGACAACCACAGATAATTAACAAAGTTGCTCTACTGAAGCCGTTCTGGAGGCTTGTGGTGGCCCAACCTTGAACTAAGACACTGTATTTTTTCAAGCATCTATTAAGCATCTGTTTCATACTGATATTTGTGCTCCCCTAATGAAGATTCCTTGTGATATCAGTCAAAATTTCTACTTGTTCCGATGAAATGCGAGAAGGTAGTGTGCAGATTGCTAGGAAGTTTATGTAACCCAGCTGCCCGTGTGAGTGCTACGCCTCCCCCTACACCCGAGACTCTGCGTTGTGTTAATGTTGTTGTTGGAGCTGGGTGCGACGCGAGGGACGAGTCGGACACACGGGTGGTGAGGATCGTGGCTGAGACCGCCTGGGTTATTGACTGTCGATGCTGGCGGCTTTTCATTCCTTACAAACCATAAACAGACACTGTGTGTCAGTAAAGACATAAAAAGTGATCATACAGTATTCAAAATAAAGCGCTGTACCTCTACAGGTATTAAACCTCTTAAAACAGGTTCAGTTACAAACTCAGAGCATAAGAGAAAACCAACAGGTAGGTAAATAGCTCACAGTAGCCACGGAGCTAATACAAGAAGCTAGCAGTAAATACAGCCAACATACTCCTATAAAACGGAGTTACAAAAACCTAAAACTCGTTACACACATTGTTTAAGTCGCGTAGCATATTAACTGTTTATGGTAAAGATATTAGACTACGATGTGAAGAGCTACTTACCTTACAAACCATAAACAGACACTGTGGCAAAATGGCGGCCACGCAGCGCCAAAGTAAATAAAACACGGTGCCCGGTAGGGGACAAACAGCAACAATCGTGCAACACCTAAGTGCAAAAACAATGTACCAGCGCCATCTACTGACATGTTTAGGTAACTGCCTTACATTTACTAAGCACATTTCTCCAACCAAGGGAATGAACTTAGGGAGGACAATTTTATCCCCACTACTAGATCTGTGAATAACACAACTGTTGTTGTTCATTCTAACACTTCTGTATTATGGACTATAATATGAATATTATAGCCTCCTGTGGCCGCAAACAGCGCTTTAGAGTATAGCCTTGTTAAACATTAATGTATTATCTTCAAATTAATTAAGATATCTTTGTATGATAACTCTAAGCATGAGGCCAGTGGTATCTCATGTCGATGGTATTTCAGTGCTTGTGTTCCTCTAAATTAAGACCACAAGTCCAATAAAATCTGTTCTCTAATAATACTTCCCTTTACTGCTTAAAAAGGAGACCAGTGATGTGCTATTTATCACACAGAGTAATTGGTCAAACAAAGCACTTTTTCACCTGAGTGGAACATTTGCTTCATAGGAAGCAGATTGTTCTCGTTTGATGTCATAAGATAGCTAAGAAAAATGTTCAGTGGCACACAGTGCTTTTCTGAGGCCGTATATTGACATTTCTTTCATTTTTTAGCAGTGGCTTCACAGGCTCTTCAGCTGCTAAATGCTGCACTGTGTTCACCACTTAGTATTTAGCTGTGTGTGCTGGTTGTTTGGTGCAGAGCTGTTTGGCATTGCTGGACCCAGGCTGATGAGTGCTAACATCAGCCTGCTAACATGCTCATGATGACACTGTCAACAATCCAGTGTTTAGCTAACATTCACTTATTAGCACAAAACACAAAGTATATCTGAGGCTAATGGAAATGTCAGTCAAGAGATCAGAATATTCATTACATTTCATCTTGAGAGGAACATGAATGCCTGAACCAAATTTCTTTGTGACCAATCTAATAGTTGATGTATTTTACTCTGAACAAAAAGTAATGAAAGCTCAGGGGATCACCAAAGTCCAAAGGATTCTTTCCCTAGGGTCTAAAAAATCATGGCAAAGCATCTGGCAGTCGTTGACATATTTCTGTGTAGCCCAAAGTGGACTCATCGTTATCCCCTACAGCTACACTGTCATAACAAATGCATCTTTCCATCCATTTCTGTGAAGTGAATATTTGAGGTTGGACACATCGATGCGATCAGTTGGTGGTGCTATTCCAGTAGGTTCCATTACAGAGTAAGTGAATGCAATTAAAAAGAGCTCAATTCAAACAAATAAAAACAATGTGGACAAAGTGATAAAAACATGACATTAATGTTTTTTGCATGCATTATTTTTATGAAGTCTGTGGTCTCCTCATTAACTTACAGCCTCACCAATAAGTTAGGTGAGCCTTTCTGTAGCCTGAGATGCAATCCCAGGTCAAAGCACGTCTATGAAATGTTGCTGCTGCTCGTTAAGCTTAGTGCCAGGGGCACACAAAATAATTGAAAGCAACTCTGATGAGTACATCAACATTTTTTGTTGGACAGTCAGAGGACAGTGTTTACAGAGTTTTTAGTGTGGAAATTGACAAGAAACTATAAAAGTGAGGAGAACAAAAAGAGGATTTTGAAGAGCGAGCAGGACACTTCTGTCCATCCTCAGTGGAACTTACATCCATAGTATTTGTGATTAGTCTAAAGCATCTGAGAGGGATTTAAGGTCTTTTCATATAAGAAAGTTTCAAGTTTGCCTGACTGTATTTCAAGGAGGTTTTCTTATATAACAGCAGTTTAGTATAAACAGTCATTTCTGTCTTCTGAAAATATAGTGGGTTTTTTTGTGCATGCTGGAGTTAAATCAAAGATGTTCTCCTCCAAATACTATTTTGTATTGTCTGGCATTTAAAAATACCTCTTTCAAGAAGTGATGCAGCTATCTCTGGGAGGGCATCTTTGAAAAGGCTTAAAGGCTTTAGGGGTCATGTCACCCAAATCACAGAAAACAAACATATTTCCCACTTACTATGAGCAGTGTGCAGCCATGCAGATACTTTGGATGTTGTTGTGGTTAAACCAATTAAAAATGACATTTGGAAAAGCATCAGGTCTATACAGAAACAATGTATCTGGTACTCTGGGGGGCACAACTGTTGCTTCTAACTGCTTATTGTACTAAACAAGGCAACAGATTAGTATATTGGTTCATTTTTGGCATTGTGTCACTTCAAATACTAACTGCACATATTGCCAAACACATTCCAGTTCCTTTCATCTATTGATCAGCTCTTTGGTATTTTCCATGGTTAGTAAAGATGATTTATTACTACATTGATAAGTTGGGTAACTCTCACCACCTGTTAACACGAATTGTCACTCCTACCAAGCAGAAGGAGTCAGGTCAGCCATATACTGTAGATGAGAGGGGGTGTCACAACAATCAAAGTCTTTTCACCTCAGATGAAGATGTTTCCTTTCTGTTCCGGTCTCAAGTTGAAATCTGTTCCCTTTTCAAATAGTGTTTTCCTCTAAGAATTTGGTTCCCTTTACCACATAGACACCAACACAATTAAAGTTCCCATATTTTTCACTTTTACAGTTTTTTATTTGAAGTGTTGATATCCATAAGAAGATGTATTTGTAGTTTAAAGAAGCAAAAACCATCTCAAAGCATCTCCTCTCTCAGGCTTCTCTCTGGAGATCTAGTAACAACAGGTCAGTGAGAAAATCAGAAGAGAGGATCTGAGCCTCTCTCCTGAGTGGCTGAATGTTTTGTGGGTGATTGAATAAAAATATAGCAGATTGAGTGCTTTGTTGTGACATCACAAATTTATTTACATCCTGACGGCCCGTTTTAAGGCTCAGTTTCTGAATACAGGCTGTGTGCATTTCTCTGTGGACTAAGAGCTTTGATACTTTCACAGTATTAATATAGAACTAGACCTGCTTTATAATCAAAAAAAGACATGGAAAGCTCACTTTGTGCATTATGGGACCTTTAAATGTACAGGCATCTTGTGGCGGTAGCTGACACCACTGTTCTGCTCGGAGTCACAGATCAGCGTTTCCTCTGAAACGCCTCAGCAGTTAAATTCCATTTTGATTAATGGCTACAATTTTCAGACCTTTGATTCAGAAGCCAGTTATGTAAGTCTTAATATATACTGTATACATAATAATGGTCTTTTATGAGTCTCTTTTGGCCCAGTCATGTCTATAATAGCTGGGGTTAGGACTGGAATGACTCAGAAATGGAGGATTGCAGGAAATTTTTATCTTGTAACTATCAATAAGTGAAGGAAAATAGCAAAATCCACTTACCAACTTACTTATGGCTGATTATTTTAACCCTTACATGGTAGAAAGCCTTGTTTTTTTTAACTGCTGTGGCTTATAGTAAGCAGGAAACCTGACTTCCAGCAACCCCAACACAAATGACAAGTATAGATTTAGCACATGGCACTGACATGCATACAGAGAAATCCCCAAATGACTCTGTGAACAAGATGTGAGGGCAGTGGCAGTATCATAATTCGTATAGGAATAAGTGTCAGGGTGCAGTTATTGCATTATTTAGAGTGCCATAAAGAGTCTGGCTATTGATTTGAGAGCAGAAGCAGCTCCCCAGTTATTTCTGTCATCGTCACCATCATTAAACTGATGTATGGCACTTGCTTTTCTCCTTTCTGCTTCTCCTGCTTCTGTTCTCCATCACTCTCTCACTCACTCTTTTATGCACTCGGGCTGTCTCTTCCGGAAAAAAAACAGAACACACTTGTTGCCATTAACAGCTTTTTCAACTGTATGTGTTCCCCTGTATCCCTTTCATGCTAATTCAGTATAGTATGGTCAATGGACTGCACTTATATAGAGCTTTTCTAGTTTTACCAACCACTCAAAACGCTTTAACAATGGAAGAAACATCCACCCATTGATACACAGATTCATGCAGCGCTTTTCTACCATACACACACATTCACACACCAGTGATACATCAGGGGCAAGTTGGGGTTCAGTATCTTGCCCAAGGACACTTTGAAATGCAGACTGGAGAAGCCAGGAATTAAACCAATAAGTGGACGACCCACTCTATCTCCTGAACCACAACCACCCAAAGTATGTGGTCACCTTTACTATTGAACAGCTTCCTGTTGACATGTTGTCAAACAATAAGACCAAGTATCTATATCAGGGCTAGCAGTTCTTTGAGGCTGTAAACATGATGCTTTTAGGTAAATTCCATTACAATGATGATGCTAATATGCTCATATTTAGCGAGTATACTGTACTATTCACTTGATAAAAGAGGGTTTAGACCCAGTAATACTTTCAGAATTTTAATGGGTTTCACACTTAAATATGATAACATGATTTGTGTAATGTATATATAGTGGTCCAAAAGTCTGAGATCACTTTCCCATTCAAGAGAATGGGATATACATACAGTATATACTGTGTATTTTTCTGGATGTTATTTAAATTTACATGACTCAACGTCTCAGAGCTTCTGAAATTAAATCAGAGCAAACAAACAATTTGAGATATTAAAAACAAGGAACCACTGAATCTTTTTGTTGAACTAAAATTAATCTAAATGTTTGACTCATCCAGCAAACAAACTAACTCATCACATTCTTCATACAATAGAAATCAAATATTACTCCAAAACTTTGTCCGAACACTGCTGCAGAAATTCCCACTAATGTGTTGCATTTGCAAGTTGCTTTGCTTGTCTGGTTCTGTTCCTCTAATGTTGTGGCTCATTATCTTGCTGTAGGATGTAGCTCTGACCAATCGGTCTGTCTTCCTTTGCTGCTTGTCTTCTTGTCACCATTCTGACAGCAGTGTACAGTCCTACGTCCTGCAGTACAGTATTGTCCTTATATGCATCAGAGGGTGTGGTAACACAGTTTATTCCAACACTGTCTTTGTACAGAGGATTTATAAGCCATCAGCTTGCAGGAATTGTTCACATTCAATTTCCAGGCTTCATTTTCTTCCATTGCTGCAGGAAAGCTGCAATTTAATTGTAATGTAATTAAAAGAAATGTCTTAATCCCTGACAAAGACCTGTTTTCTATGAAATTTTCTACAGTTTTTGTTGACCTAAAGGTCATTTAAGGTTATTCTGTGGAGCTTACATTTAAATAGAAACTAGAAAAATGGGGGTGTTATAAAAACCTTTTTTTCGCCTCAACACTACTGTATACTCTCTCTCTCGGTGCAAAGTTTAAGAAGTGGGTCAATCTGCAAAAGGAAGTAAATTTGTCTGATCGTACCTTAGACCTGCAATAAGAGTTTTTTGGCACTCACATATCATCCTCTTTAAGCTG
The DNA here is from genome assembly GCF_046630095.1 of Trachinotus anak. Taxonomy (NCBI): domain Eukaryota; kingdom Metazoa; phylum Chordata; class Actinopteri; order Carangiformes; family Carangidae; genus Trachinotus; species Trachinotus anak. The sequence goes on from NW_027273883.1 coordinate 27,750,632, forward strand.
ATATGGAGAACCTGCTCTCAACCAACTCTTGAGAAAAATATTCTGCTCTGTAGCTGATAAATGCTCCACTGTGTTCACTATGGTTAAATTGGGAGCTGAGTGACTTCTTTGCTAAAACAGCACTATGAGAGTGGTGAGGGTGAACCACAACAGTAAAGTTGTGAGACAAACACTTAAACAATGAGCTGAAACTTAACTTTGCAAATTCTGTTGATAATTTGGCTGACAGATGAACCACAGAAACACTCTAACTACTCAATCTGTCTGCACGTATTCTCAGACAGGCTGTAATATTAGCTTTTAGGAAAACAGGCGGAGTCCTCAGAGTTCACAGCTACTCAGAAATAGAATTTTAGTTGTCTGCCTCCATGACTCAGGATAGTTTTAGATTACATCCCTGTTTATCCAGAGTTATATAAAATAATAACCAACCAAATGTTTTGTGAGGTCACACTGACCCTGACATTTGACCACCAATATCTAATCAGTTTGTCCTTGAGTCATAGCGGACATTTGTGCAAATTTTGAAGGGATTCCTAAGGCATCACATAGCGATCACAAGGCTAAAACCATGTTTTGTGAGTTCACCATGACCTTGACCTTTGACCTTTGACTACCAAAATCGAATCACTTCATCCTTGAGACCAAGTGGACATTTCTGCCAAATTTGAAGAAGTTCCTTCAAGGCATTGCTCAGATAGCTAGGTCAAAACCATGTTTTGTGAGGTCACCACAACCCTGACTTTTGACCTTTGACCACTAAAATCTAATAATTTCGTCCTTGAGTCCAGGTGAATGTTTGTGCCAAATCTGAAGAAGTTCCATTAAGATATTACTATCACTATCACTATCACAATCAAGATATCACGATATCACTAATATATCGTGTCCACGAGAATGGGATGGACGGACGGACGGACAACCCTCCGGCCCTGGCTGTCGCTGGTGCAGAGGCACAAAAACTACCATAGAAGAGACACAAAAATCACTGCTCACTTGAAGAGTGTTTGGTGGTGCTGGGTCATGTGGGGCATGTTAACTAGAGCCCCTTTTCCACTGGTCAAAAACGCCGCTAACACCTACCAACATCCGGCTTTTGTCGGCAACAGAAATCGGCATTCAGACCCAGGTCAAATGACTCTGCAGTAGACATGGTTATTTATCGGCTCTGGCTCAGAATGGCTCCGATCTGCATTGATATAAACACAATACCCAGCTGAACCCTCTAATTTTCATACCTGTGTGGCTGTAGCATCTATCGGAGCACAGTCGCTGTAGACAGACCTGTCAGCAGCCCAGCACAGTGTCGTTAAACCACAAACACCGTGGCTACTCTGCTCACAGGGGTGAAAGAGTGAGAGCATTTCAAAATAAGTTTTGAAAACACACAATCACCGATCAAAGCATCTCAAGCAGACACCCTGACACTTTTACAGGAGCACTGACCTGGGGATGAGATGTGACAGATCTGTTTTAACAGTTTGCATGGTGGCTAACAGCTCACTCTCTTTCCACTGTCTCTGTGTGTGTGCTCTGTAACTGTAAATGTGTGTCCTCAGTCTGAACAGACAGGCAAACCTGCATTTAATTTTGGTGGAAAAAGGGTATAAGTGAAGCATGCTCTTCTGTGTCCTTTTACTACTTTATTTTGTCATGAGAGTGTTGATTGGTTAGACAGACTCTTCTTCAATCAACTCCTGCAGCTGCGGTCAAAAAGTCTTTTTTGCTGAGGAAGGTACCTAATTGTGTGAAATGACCTGGAAATAAGTGGCAGTGGCAATAAGAGCTTGTTGAATTCTCCAGATCATGAGGAAAGGAGCTTCCTATCTTATAACCTTTAGCATAGGAAACACTGGACTTTCCTTTACAAAAGGAAAGAAGAAAATGCGTCCCACATTTCCTTGCAACATTTAAAGCAACGTACCTTCATAGTTTCACCTCAGCAGACCCACGTAAATGTAGACACAACAGAGCACCTGTATGTTTGTGATTAGATTTCTGTCATCATGAAGAGCAAGCATATTGAATTTGTAGTTAACAATATCATCATCATTACAGAATACTACATGCAGAAATGCTGTGTGACTAAATCCCCTTCCATTGTGGAATGCATAGAAAATGAATTTTCTCTACTTAACGAATGTATAAAAATGTCACTATTCTAATCTTCCTGTTTATATGTTGATGTTGACCTCATTGGTTGGCACCAAATAAAGGCAGCATGTTATATCACAGCTATTTCTTTTGATCAAGGTTTCATTACCACTGATTTATGATTTGTTACCTTACATGACTTTTTGATAAACTGCATGTCCTTCAGTTGTGGTCATATTTGGTCTCCTAGGTGACCAAGTCCTTGTTGTATAAATCTCGACTCTTCAGATAAATTTCCAGCCTCCTCTGAGGTTTTTGAATTTCAAAAATGATAGCTTTGTTTGTGAGTGAACTCTCCTAAACCCTGTACTGCCTCTGTGTTTACCTCACAGGTTGTACATTTGCTCCCTCTTTTCACTCTCTTTGATTTTCTTTAACTCTGTTTTTATTCTTCACCTTTTTTATTCTTCAGACCAGTCAAACTTCCTTTGGCTTCAAAGAACCGTATCAGTAATTCGACATTGATATGGATACTGACGGACAGCCTTGAGAAAAATGGTTGAAGGGGATACAAATGTGCACTGAGCGATGAAGTGGTCAGTCACTCATTGTAATAAATTCTCCACGGAGATTATGGATGTCACGATGACATCCATCATGTTAAATAATGAATAAGAGGGGGAACACCAGGTCAATCATTTTAACTAGCAGCCACTAAAAGGAGGTCTGTGCAGTTGGCTACGAGGACCTTCTCAACAGAACAAAAACACCATTACTCCAAAAATACACAAACAGATAAACATGCTGTGGCTTCGGGGAGCCTGCATTTCTGCTTAATCTGTGCAATCTATGTTAAAAAAAAATCTATGTTAGTAAGAATGGATTTAACATAAGATAAAAGAAAAAGAGAAAAGAGGAAGAATAAAAGAACACAAGAAACTTTGCAGAAAATGACAAAGCACAAAAGTTTAAGGCTGAATTAATAAATATGTCCTAATAACAATAGATTAAATAATGTCACAGGGGTCACTCAGCTTGTTGTAATTTTCCTGGGTGGGGTACAGGCACTGAGGGCTTCCAGCAACGTTGCAGAATATAAATACTGAATGTAAATGATTTCCCATTTTTCTTACACAAAAAAAAAAAAAAACACTGTCAAAAAACACTTGACTGCTTACATCTCTAATACTGTGGTAACGGCAGTACTACAGCCAGATGTGAACAGGAAGAAGATGAATAAAGTCAGAGCTCTAACTAGCACAATGTGACCCACTATGTACTGATAACACAAATATTAGACCTGGTTTAATACTTTACTACACTTTCTTTAAAGAGACACATAGAGTGGCCAAAGGTTTCTGCCTCTTTGAAGATAAGCTAAGTAATAATACATTTATTTGCTCATTTTAAATGTTTAAAAGTAATTTATTACCACGGCTGACTCTGTATTAGGAATTGTAGCTGGTGGGGTGTAACACAGACAGTACACCTATTGGCCTGCCACTGTGACCTTCCCAGCACCAAACAGCAGACAGACACGGTTACAGAGCCAGGTATTTTCCTCAGGAGCTGGTGGAGATCAAAAAAAGAGCCAAAAGGAGAATGAATATTGGAACTGATTTGTCAGGTGACACAAACACAATTCCAAATAAATGATAATGTTGCTCTATATCTGCTAGATGTGCAAATTCTCAATTGCTTGGTAACACATCAGATGTGCCCCTGAGTGGCCAAAAACAACAAGTAGAGTAATAATTCTATTTTGAGCTCAACTGTGGTTTGTATGTCAGTGTGTTTTTAGGTCTGAAAACATTTTTTAGCCTCACTCTTTGTCAAGTTAGGCTGACATACTGTATTTATATGGAGGAGGAATGAAACTCGATGGTAAGTGTCAATACAAAAATCTGGAAGACCAATAGTAGTCACTCCTGGTAAATCTGCTAGCAAAAAAAAAAAAAAGAAGTACTGTTTAAGTTTCCCAGAGGCGATGCATATTACTGCAAATATATGCTCACATCTGAAACACATGGTGCATGCCAGATGAGGAGCGGAACATTTCTAAACTTGTAGTCATCTCACTGCAATGTTTGGAGGCTGTGGTTTCTGCCAGAGGAGGTGTTACTAAGTACCGGCTGATGCAGTGCCCCAGCATTTGTCCACATTTACTGGTCTACTTATTTATATATTTGTTAAGCAAATAAAAAGTAACTGTGGATGATGTTGGCTAACACAATCTCCAAAACACCAAGGATGACTACAGTTTTGCACACACAGATACTCACAGGTAATTGTGCATGGCCCAGAATCAGAAGAGGTTTGTGGCAGACAGCTGCTGAGATGGCATGGAAGGAAATATATATATATATATATATATATATATATATATATATATACGTAGTCACTACTATCATCACCTTCAAATTGTTCAGAGGGATCTGTTTGTCTTCCACCTGCTGCCCCTGCCATCTAGACTGCTATGAGATCTTTCACTGTTGTTATGTAAAAAAAAAAAAAAAACAGTTATACAATGGTCTCCCTTTATTATAGTAAAATAAAAAGCCATGTCTGTCAATCCTGTCTCTTCCTTCCTCCTTATAGCTCTGATATGCAACCTCAGCTGTGAGACCTCAGATAGACAGGTGTGTGCCTTTCCAAATCACATCCAATCAGCTGAATTCACCACAGGTAGACTCCGATCAGGCGGGGCATTATCTCAGAGATGATCAAGAGAAATGGAAGACTCCTGAGCTGAATTTCAAGAGTCACGGCAAAAGATCTGAAGACTTATTTCAATGTGATTCTTTATGGGGTACTGTGTGTAGATTGATAAGGGAAGAAATTAATTTAAACAATTGTACGTAAAATTATGTAGAAAAATTTAATTTTTGCATACAAAAACATATGGGTGGGGGCGGCCCGATGGAAGAGTGGTTAGGGCACGTACCACATGAGTGGATGCTCTTAGCAGGCGAGTGCCGGTTCGACTCCCGATTGGCCCGACTCTTTCCTGCACGTTAGGTTGAATGGTGACTCTAAATTGCCCGTAGGTGTGTGAGTGAGTGTGCATGTGGTTGTTTGTCTCTATATGTCAGCCCTGTGGCAGACTGGTGTCCTGTCCAGGGTGTACCCCGCCCTCACCCAATGCTGGGATGGCTCCAGCTCCACAAGAGGGCAGTAAATTATATGATGAATGCAAATGTCTTTGCATCTGATCCTTGATGGGACAGACACAGGACTGCATTGACAGAGGATGGTTTTTACTGTTATACTTGCAACTGTTTCAGAGGGTATTTTAGGGAACACACTATAAACATTATTAACATTTTTATGTGTGCCAACATGAGTTTAATAGAGGGAGACATATTGGTTTACACATTTCTGCTGCTAAAATTACATAGATAATAATGAAATGCTTGGACAGTCATGCAGTAAAATTTAAGTATTTCTGCAGCACCAAAATGTTTGATGGAGCTGAGGCTGTTCATCTGGATCTTAAGTAAAGAAATATCCAGATGAGCATATGCACAAACTTGTTGACTTTGCCAGGATTATGACTGGGCTGCTGAGGAAATAAATCCAGTGGCTGCTAAGCTCACATAGTGGGTTATAATATTATTTCCCTCCAGTGGGAATGAAGTTAGTTAGTTATTCTCTCTCTCTTTCTCTCTCTCTCTCACACACACACACACAAATCCTTGTTTAAAGATATCTGTGGGGACCCGTCATTGACGTAATGCATTTCTTATAGCCCGTTACCCTAACTTAACCAACACAACAGAATGCCTAAACCCAACCTCTAACCCTAACCATAACCCAATTATAACCCTAGAAGTCTTACCCTTCAAACAGCATTTTGATCCTGACAAAGCTGTCAGACCCCACAAGTGTAGTTAAACAAGCACACACAGTGACTGCTAATCCTGCCTCTTACGCTAAAACAGAGATTTTGGTCTATTTTCCATAAACATGAACAGCTACTCATGTGAGATTTGAATGAATAAAAAGAGTGAGATGTCTGCTGAAAATTCAAAGCTACCACCATCATAAATGTTTAAATATAATGTTTCTGTTACACCTCTGGACAATAAAATGTAAGAATTAGGTTAGAATGACAGGGGAGAATCAGAAGCTGGAAGCAGATATTCAGCAGACAGCATGGCTTTCTTTAAATTTCAAAAACAAAACAAGATGACAAACTTGCACAAAACCAATACTGCAGTAAATTCAAAATAACAAAATCCTACAGTCTCATGTAGGATGTGCTAGGCACTGAGGTGCTTTAGGTTAAAGGGCCATATTTTACACTTTTCCTGTGTTTTATTTGAAGTGTTGATCTCCATCAGAAGATATATTTGTTTTAAGAACCAAAACCCATCTCAGTGTAGTTTTACATCTCCTCTCTCAGGCTTCTCTCTGGAGCTCTAGTAACAACAGATTGGTGAACCTGAGGCTCTGAGCCTCTCTTCTGATTGGCTGACTATTTTCTGAGTGATCCAATAAAAATATGGCAGATTTCAGATAAACGATGAAAAAATCCTGCAAGGTTGGATGGTGGGTCCAGGTGGGCGGGGCTTGGGGCATGGCTGAGGGCAGTGACTGCTTTGTGGAGGGGGAGCGAAGAGGTGAAATGCTGCCACCTATGAATGTACATTTTACTTTTAATGTACAGCTCTGAATACAGGCTGTGTGCAATTCTCTGTGGACTGAGCACTTTAATATGCTTTTTGTAACATATGCAAATATATTTTACTCTTAACCAAAAAGACACTTCCCCACCGTTACAGCCAGCATGTGCCCACTGTGTCTCACACTCAGTTCTTTTCCCTGCTCTATTATCCTTATGTGCCAATCTGTCTGTGCCTGACCAGCTCATGTCTCTGAAGCTTGAAAATCACTTGAATATATGTGAATATATGTAAATGCCTGCAGTTATTGTCTTGCAGCAATTGACTTCATGATATAGTGGTTTCCCTTCACAAATTATTCTGTTTATATTGTCAGACAATATTAAAAGTGAGAAATTTGATCATGGGTCACACTATGAATACTGTGTTTACCAGCAGTTAGAACCAAGATGCTGAGCTTATTTTACCATCATGACACTGTCTCACAGAATAAACAAATGTTGTGTTAATGACAGCAGTCATGATGCGGGATCAGCTGTACAGACATTTAACATTGATCAAACAGGGACCAAGGTGTGTGATAAAAACAACATGCACCTATGGACCTGTAGTCATTAGTTTGTCTGCTGCTTTTTGACAGAACAGGTGAACATCAATAAAGCTTTCTTTGAACATGTGCAAACAGTACAACAGTCATTAATGGTTTCCCCAGTGGTCCTGTTTCTTTTTTTAGCTCTGAGACTTTCTCGCTGTGGTAACTGGTGGTGTCTAGCCATTTGATTGTCAACCACTGACTGCTGAGCCTCAACATGGGCCAGTCGCCACGGGAGCATCGATTCAGCCGGCTGTTTTATGAATAGAGCGCTTTGTTCCACAGGATTTCCATTTTCCTCCCCCCAGAGGAAAATAGGTGATGATCAATACTTTATGCAAGCAGAGACATCTTGTATTGAACATCAAGTGAGAGAAAAAAAAAAAAAAAAAAAAAAAAACATTTACCAAGAAAGCCATAAAAAACAGATCAGGCTAAAATGTGTTAGGTGCTGTTTCAGTGTCATATGGCAGCTTTGTTAAAACTTGCAGCAATGCGGAGGAGGGTAAATCCAACTGATGTAAAATAAACTATAATACATTTATGCAGATTCTCCCTTAAGAGATAAAATTCTACACTTTTTTGGGGTGAATTCAAAATATCTGATAAACAAGTTCTGGCCTGGGATCACCCTTCTCTTTGTTTATCTTCTTTACTGACTGTAATTAAAAGTAAGAAATCCAACCAGATGACAGCAGGTAGTCAACAGACGAATGATCACCAGACATTGATAAATTACTGTATACTTTTTCTGTCACATGAGGGAATAAATAGTGATGTGTAGTGGATTTTTTTTCTTTCAAATCAGTATTTATCGACATTAATATATTTGATGCTATTAATGGGGAAGGAAATGCACTCAGCGTGTTTGTTAGACTTCAAAGATACGCACTGGGAGTGCATATGAAATCAACAGGGCACCTTTTCATTTGAAGTTCAAGAGGAACATTCAGTTTAGGATTGAACCCTCGATAAATCATTTCTTATGGTTCTAAACATTTATTCTTGAATCAATAACATGATACCCTCTGCAATCAACATGGTATGTTTATGAATTCAAATCATTTTTATTTGTATAGTGGCAAATCATAATATACATTATCTCAAGGAAATTTTCAGGGTAAGGTCAAGACCTTACTTTGTTACAGAGAAAAACCCAACAGTTCCCAGAATGAGCAGCACTTTGCGACAGGGGGGAGGAAAAACCCCCTTTTAACAGGAAGAAACCTCCAGCAGAACCAGGCTCAGGACTGGTGGTGATCTGTCTCGACCAGTTGGGTTGAGAAAGGGGGGGTGGAGTGGGGGAAAGAAAGAGAGGGAGAAGACAAAGAGAGAAAGAGCGAGACTGAAACAGCTGTGTATACTGTTGATTGATGACTGCAACAGTAAAAATAATAATAGTAATACCGATAGTTAATTGTGTTATCGTATATACTGTTGATTGTTAATTAGGCTAATGTAAGGCTCTGCGGCACAGTGTTCTGCTCTTCCACTCTCCTCCATGTATTCAGCATAAAGCTGAGGCAGTGCTGTTGTTTCTGACCTGGGTTTTATACCTGGAGTCAGCCACTTTCGCTGGCTTTTGAAGCCTTTGTCGTTCTGCATACTAGCATGGTGGGATGGTAACATTACCTTTACAAATGGTGGAAAAGGTTTGTTATGTTTTCTGTCTTTGTTTGCCTGCATCTCTGCACAAATACCACTCTGCTGTTTGTCCAGCTTTAGAAATCATCAGTATTGTGTGATGTGATTTTACAGATAGGCAAGCAGAATCGAGCAGCCACCGTAAGCGGGCAGTAAATTACATGATGAATGCAGACAGACATCAGATCCTTTATGTGACTGAAGGCTGTTCTGAGATCTGATGTACGGAGAGATATCGCCTCAACTTTAGTACTGTTGTAATCAGTGGTGTAGTGTACTTTGTTTTAGTGGGTATACTGTGGATGTGTTGAGTGTCTGGCACAACCAGCACTATTATAAATTAGGTTGTGCTTAAAGGTGCATCTTAATCTTCATCGCCAAATCTAAATGGATGGATGGAATATTAGCGTGATCAATTTGCAGATTACCTATATTGGTTATTGTATAATATAGGCTAACATAGACTATAATGTTGACTACAATTGGCAATATACAGTATAATCAGTTAAACAAAAGGCTGTACCATTTCCACCTCAGTGGAAGTCTGGGGTATATGGAGTTGAATGATTCCACTCACACTCTGCAGTCTGCTCTTTAGCTGCTATGGGTATATAGGTAACACCTGCAGCTGCTGTTTCGGATCAGACATCCATCCATGGGGGATTGAAAGAGTAAGTGTCACCAGGGACAGAGGTGAGTCATGGATGGTCTGTCTCCCATTCAGCCCTTTATTTCCACAGCCTGTTTCCTTATTCTGATAGCCACAGTGAGAGGGAGACAGGACAGCCAGGGAGAGAGAGGGGATGACATGCAGCAAAAGGCCACAGGATGGATTCAAACCCGCACTGATGAGGTTTGAACAAAGCTCTAATGATATTTCCTCTACTTTGTGAGCCACTACGACATCATACTGTAAATCCTAAGTGTAGAGGGAAACAACTGACACTAACGTGTTTTTCCTCACAGCACACAGAGTTCGTCAGTCAACTGCTAATAGATGATCTTTTCATTTGACATTACATGATTCACAGCATCCGTTTTTTTTTTTTTTTTTTTTTTTTTTATATAAACAAATTGTTGAAGTGCAAGTTCTGAAACAAAACCATATGGTTACGTATCCTTGGGCATTTTTAAGTGGTTTTACTGGAATTTTGGAGTTCTCTTAGTGGGTATTTGGCGTATACCTGCGTATCACGTAGATTACACCACTGATAGTAATCATTGTCATGTCATGTCTATTTTTAGCTATAACTGAGTAAGCACTGCTTGCCTTGCTTGCCCTGATGGCACATCACTGGTGGGTTCCTTGTTTTTGCCCTGCATGAGTCATAATCCAACTGCTGTGGCCCCATAAGGTGAGTGTGCAGAGGGCTGATCCAAATGTAGAACAGACACATTTATTGCAAATTACTCATAAGTTCGCCAATTACTTGACGTACATGAAGCGTACATGATTTTCCTTTTGTGGTGACCTTAACCTTACTTTGGGCAGTTTACCATTTACCGTTGCACCATTCAAGGTTTTTCATGACACCTCCAGAGGGCTCAACAGTTACATCTGGCATCCGCAGTGGGTCCCCCTCAGCTTTTAGCCCTTCCTATAGTTTGATGGTCACCTTACAGCCCAGATCGGCTCCTTTCTCTTCAGTCAAGGCCAAATGGTACCATGCTCTGCAGCATCTGACAACGACCTTGTGGCTTGCCATAAAGCCCACCCTCAAACTCCCATCTCTTTCAATAGCACAGTGGTTGATATGGTTGTGTCTCCATGCAGAGTGGCCTTTGGAATTACAGGTTTTTCAGCCAGTAAGGATGTGACATAGATCCTTGCAAGTGAGTATGTAGTGCTCCGGGTTTCCTCCATTTGTCCTGTTTGACCCGTGGAACTGCCCTTGTACTCATTGCCTCCTCTAGCTGGTGGCCCTGATCAACTACCAAGTTTCACCAATTGGCTGATGTTGTTAACCTCTAACCCTAACCCAAGTGGGAAGACTCATAAATAGACCAAAACCACTTCTCCCGTGTTGCACCTGACCTACAGTGTCTCTGTGCCTGTGAGCATGTTGTTCTTGCTCTTACAGCCTCAGATGGGATACACTTTACCCCAGATGTCAGTGTGGCAGCAGTTGCTTGTATCTCACCTTCTTGAGACTTATGTCCAGCCTCACCTTGGTGCACTTGTATTCTTCTGTGAGACTGGAGACAGGCAGTTCTAGTGCACCTTTCCCATCACATCCAATACTGCTGAGGCAATGTGGAAGTCCAAGACACCTCTTTATGTAGGAAAGAGGTGTCTGTAAGAAATCTTTTCAGTTTCTTAACTTTGGTGATTGGAATGTCATAGACCATTACAGGACACATCAGACGTGGAAGCAACAGCACAATTTGGATTGTGGGTTGAGGTCAGTAAACCTTCAACTGGGGCTGCTCGATTAGGGAAAAAATCATAATCATTCTTTGCTGTTTATTGCTGTTGAATGTCCTGATGACCTGGTTCTCTGATTAGTTTCTCCTGACATATATTGTTCAGCCAGTAATTCATGCAGCAACTGTGCTTGCCAGAGTGATGTTGTAAGCAAAATGTTTGGTGTGTACTTGGTGTGCATTGAACAGCCAAGATAATAAAACAGAAACAGAATTTAAGGTAATTGAAATGTGCAAAAACTGGACACCCTGCACTTAATGAATGTTTCCACTGACAGACACAGATATTAGACTACTTGGGCAGACAGTAAGGTAGCCATATATCATTTCAGACACATTTGGAACTCATCTGACTCAAGCACATCTGATGGAACCAGTACGCTCCTATTTTAAACAATCCAGCTGTTGGGCAGCGATTGGATTAAAAGATACTACACCAAAACTGGAAATTATTCTACAACACTTTTGATAATTAATCATTTAAGTTCATTATAATGTGCCAGCTTCTGAAATGTGAAAAGTGGATTTTTTTTAAAAAACAAAATGACTCATCTCAGGCTGAGGCAAACTGAGATATCATGTTTCACTATTTTCTGACATTTTTTAGACTAAACAATAAAGTGATGATAATGGAGAACAATCACTACTTGCAGCCCTACATCACAGAATGTGTGATTTATTGTATGTTTGTTGTGTAGAATGAAGTTTTAAAATCTATGTGTGGTGTCTAAACTGCTATATTTCCTGGAACTGACACAGTCAGATGTCTCGGACAGGGGTGGCAGTGTTGTATTGTGGATGATGGATCTTACCACAGTGTCCAGTCTTATTTTCTTGCTGAAACAGCAATGATGATGGTGAGGATGGTGAGGACGATGGCTCCGGCCACCAGGAGGTAGCACTTCCTCTTCCTCAGCTGCCTCTGTGGGGGCAAAGGATTCAGTATGTGGGTGGAGTATAATCATTAGACGGTTCCCTGTTGGACATTTCACACATTCTGCTGTGTGCTTCAAAAGGAAACCTACATCTTAGAAAGGACCAGACAGTATTAATCATGGTGTTCACAATTTTTGCATAACTGGTTTGTCATTAAATAATCATATTTGTGTGTTTTTCAGCTCTCTGTTTACAGGAGACAGCAGTGATTCCTCAGAAAGCTAAAATATTCGGCTCTAAACCTCCATTTCTGCATAGCCTACATGAAATTAGCAGCCCTGTGAATACCAACCTCCAGTTTAATAACCACACAGCCACAACAGCCCAACTGCCCCGTTACTGCCCTCTCATTGTTTTTGAAATAATTCAGTGCAACAACACAGCACATGTTTACATCCACTCACAAAGAAACAGAACAGGTATCTTTAAAGTGAACGTGAAAGAACAAGGAAAGTGGCATTTCAGCAGGATGAGATTAACTCAGCGGTAAAGGAGCTGGAAGATTTAAGGTCATACTGAGAAATACAGATAAACTGAAGGAATGGGATGACTGTCAAAAGAAATTCCAGTGGTCGCTTACACTTCCTGTTGTGGAAGTGCTGTGCAGTCATCACTGTGATGGCTCTGCTGCATGTTATATGCGTTTGTGTGATGGCACACATGCATGACTAAGAGGAGGGGCTGGAAGGCACCCAGATGCAATCTTCTTCTTCTCCTGAACTTATTCATTCAGCCCATGCAAGGCTGTTTAGTGGGTGTCATTGCTAACATTTAAAAGTTAAAATTGAGGAGAAAAAAAAAGAAAAAAGAAAAAGAAACAGAGATAAAATGGTGTCATTTGCAGGTTTATCACCTTATTATGAAGCATTGGATCCTCTTCAAGTGGCTCATTAATCTATCATCATTTCAAAGAGACTAGTTTAGTTAAGTTTGGGTATTTTCAAAAACATACCATGAATGTGAGAATAAGCTCGAAGATGCTTTTGGCAAACAAGACTAAGAACTGTTAACAGCCTTATTTGTAACTCTATGACTGTCATAACACAGACAGACTGCAGATTGTTATACTCATTTTTTTGTTTTTCTATCAATTTGCAGACTTTTATGGGTAATTAGGTTTATTTTAAGTTGTACATTATAAGCTACATGTTAATTAATTAATTTTTTAAAATATGTGAGAATCAGAATTTTACTTCATACGTTGTATTTTTAAAAACTTTACTAACTACATTTTACAAAAAATTACCAGTTATACACTGTACATGCACATATGTTTTTTCACTGAAATTTTGTAATAATACATGTTTTTGAATTTACAGTATATTCTATGTGTTCTTTAAGTGTTTTGGGATTTATAAACAATATAAATGCAATGGATTCTGATATCATTTGTCCATTTATGCACTGATCCTTAGTAAATATAAAAATAATATATCAAAATTATTGTTAATTGCTTTGCGAGTAATTTCTATTTTTTTTTTTTTTATTTGTTCGTTTAAAACTCATGTTACCATTATACCATTGTAGAGAATTGGTTCTCATGAGTTGTCACAGTGAGTCTGTACTGAGGGATGAAGCTTAAATCAAAAACTGCTTGATTACAGAATATAAAACTCAGAAACATGTAAAACCTCACAATTTCATAGTCACTTGCATTCAGTCAGTTTTTTCCCGTTTAAGTGCTTACAGCCCTCAAATGGTTTTCAGAATTATTTTCTGTTTAACTTCTAATATTGCCTGTGGTGTAATTTAGATAAATGCTTCAAACATTCCTCCACACAGTGCATGAGCTTTATTCATTCATGTCAATTACTTGCCATGTTTTTTTTTTTGTTTTTTTTTGAAAGGAAAAACTGTAGACTGTGGTAAGCAAAAATATTAAAGTAAATAGAGTGAAGAGCAGGAGTTAGGGAATATTTATATATTTCCTTGTCTCCCCAGGCGGTGACAATGTTTTGGAGCACAGAATCTATGTTGTTCTGAAACGCTTTTTCTCCCGTTTTTTTCCAGCCTGTTTTCTGCTACAAAGGCAGCGAGAGCAGCGGCGTTAGACCAGAGCCGAGGCTGGAGTCTTTAAATCCTGACGCGCTTCAAAGCACGGAGAGAGCAATTCATCTTCTTATCTGAGACTCAAAACAGGCTTTCTGTGTGGAAGAGAGAGGGAGAGAGGGAGTGGGGGAGAGGGAGGAAAAAAAATGCTGTCGAGTAATTTTCCGTTTAAACGTTCCACTCCACAACAATTTGCATAAGCAGCCCTGCGTCTGTGATAAGAAGATTGGTAATTTTCAAAGGCTCTGTGGGGATTGAGAATTAAAAGCCTTTCTCCGCTATCTCCCCTCTTGCAGCTGGCCACCACAGATTCCCCAGCTTCTCGCACACATTTCCTCCTAAACTACGCCTTATAAACTTTCTCTGCCATCCTCTCCTTCTCCCTGCTCGCTCTGACAGTGCTGAGTCGTTCCCCCTCTCTATATACTGTATTCCCTCCCTCCCTCTCTCATCCATACTCCAAAATTCTTTCTCTATTCCTGCTGCTCAGTCATCCCAGCACCGCTGTTATTTGGGGAGAACAAGAAAATAAATAAGGTAGAGGGGGAACAAAAAAAGGCTTAGTATAACAAAGGAAGTGTTGCAGTATTTTTAAACCAGAATTTTCCAGATTGCAGGACAGGCTGAGAGGCGGGACAGAGAGACTTGCAGAGGGAGAGACAGAGGAGGATAAAGAAGGGATGCTCTTATCACCAGTGACTTAATCTGCCATAGAATGTGTCCTTAGTGCCAACACTTCAGGGCCAGCGGGTCCTGGAAGACCCTCAGGGAGGAGACAGTGTTTCCATAACACCATTTTTATTCATTTTTAAGATCTAATATGAAGGGAATAGTTCATATTTAAGATGGACTATAATGGACATACATTTTTGAGGTTTGAAAACCACACTAATATTTTACAAAATTGTCTTCCAAAAGCTGTAGTCACTATGTTAAAGAATGATCTTGATGGAAAAAATAAGTTTCATTGAGAATTTCCTTCTTGTCAGTCTAGACAGTTCTCAAAAGCACAGTGGTACAAATGTAATCTGGCTAAGTCTTACTCTCTACTGAAACTCAACAAGTGTTTCCAACCACCTATATTTAAACACATTTTCATTTTGCAAACAAAAAACCTGAGTGGGAACACCAGGAATCCGACAAAACGCAAAATATCACAAAAAGGTTTGGTGTAAGAGCAATGAAAACAGATTTTGCAAATAAGTCCATGACCATGAAGCATGACTTTAATGTCACGCATCACTGAAGGCACAAAAAAAATAAAGAATAAATGTCATATTCCCATCATGTTTTCCTGGCTACTTCTTCTTCTTATTTGTTTCATGGTAAATCAGCACAACCAAAATTACATGAAAGTAGAAAGTGTGTGCCACATTTGAGCAGAAACTTTGCTGTTGTCATGGTTACAATGACAAACGTGGACTGTACCTAAAATGACATACCTACCTCGCCCTGTTACTGTAATAATGGTCATGACTTTGTTCAGGCACTAAAACTACTTGGTTCTGTTTAGGATCATGATTTAGGTTAAAATACGTATTTCCCCAACATTGGGCTATCTTTGTTGTCCTGGTTACAATAATAATGTGGCTAACTTTGTCAAACAGTTATGCATAATAGAAACAACATAAACTACTGTTCTTGAACACCGCTCTCTTGTGTCATTTTGCTGCGTTTTGTTGACCCATCCATCCACCCCAGCCTCCTCCTGACGTGGACTTTGTTGCTCTATAAACTATGTCACCGCACTTTTCCCTTTGCTGTTGTCATAGATACAACGTTCACTAGATGTTGCCTAACAACAAAACATAACTATGGGTCATACCAACCTGCTGCACAAACGACCTAAGGGTTGGTGTTCAGACAGTCTCACAAATATGTTCTACTTGCTTGAAATTTGGTCATAATGTTTTACCTGAAGTTATTGTTATAGACATTTAGTGTAGGACAAAATAGACTGTATGTAATAAGCTAAATATCCAACATTTAAAATTTGAGTAAAGCAGAAAACTAATAACAATTAATCCTTTCTTGACATTAACGGAACTATTTGGAATCTGCACGAGCCCAGCTTCTTATCCAGCGTCAGGTTACAGTGGGATAAGATTAAGAATAAGCAGACATCCTTTTCCCCAGTCACATCTTTCAGCTCATCCTGAGGGATCCTTGGGCATTCCCAGACAGCCCTGCAGTGTGTGCTGGGTCTGCACCAAGGTCACCTCCCAGTTGGATGTAAGGTGTCCAGGGACACATTCTTATCTTCATCAACTCAAATGGCTGTTTTGAGCAAGAAGCAGTTGAGACTTGGAAGGCTATTAGAAATCACCATCCTTAAGAGAGCCCAGAAACCATGTCAAAGAAACAGCATTTGGCTGCTTGCAGCACTGATCTTATTAAGACTAGTATTCTGAAAATACACTAATATTATAGTATTCTTTATTTATAAAATTATATTATGTGATTATTTATTTATTTAATATTTATCACCATCACCACCCTATCAGCCATGACAGAATATCATGTATTAGCTAGACACCCTGACCTTGACACATGCTAACCTCATCACTTACTAGTGAACAAAAGAGCTAATCAAACTAAGTAGGCTTTGATTAATTCATGAAAAAAGCTCATGAAAAAAAAATACTTTCATACATCCAAAAGTAGTTTTTTGGGTTGTTTTTTTTTTTTGTTTTTTTTTTTTTTAAATAAATGCAGCGGCAAATGTTGAATGTGTCTTCTGTCTTCCTGGTGGTGTGGGGGTCTAACTTAGCATGTGCAGCACAAGTGTCATCACTCCAGCCTGTTTCTGATTGAAGGAACAAGATATGTTGCAACTGTCCCCCGTTGCAAGTGTCTCATGGCAAAGAATTGCCAATGCCCCATTCAGTTTGATAACTAAGCTGGGGGCCAAAAATCTGAGACAGAAATGAAATGACCTTTGCTGATGTTGCTCAGATACTTGAGGATAAGTCTTAAGTTATATACCAAACCATTTAGGCAAATAGGGTGCTTATAGGCATCCTCATGTAGAATGATGGTATGGTATTCTGTGGTGCAGTGTCAGTTTTTACATGGAAATCTTTTCACAGCTTAAGACCTGTTATTTTTATTGTTTTGCTTCTCTTCCTTCTTCAAGAAATCCCACACTTGCACATGAAGGTCAGCAGTGCAGGTCAAGAGCAAGAAAGTGAGATGAGTTTAAGAAAAGATGAGGCAGAGAGGAGGACAGCATGAATGGCTTGTTCACCTTTCCATTTTTCAATATGTCTGAGGCTGCCTCAGACTTTCCACGACCGTAAACCATTTCAAAAACACCTTTCTCTCCAGGGTAGAAAAACTGCATTATAACCATTAAAGCTGATATAGCACTGTCAAACAAACCAACTATCTATCTCATCTCCGCCTCCCTTACATAGAAGACAAACTTGCTATGTCTCTGGGAGAAAAACTACTTACCTTGTGTGACATGAGAAATATCCTCATAATACAACAATAATGCAATGCAATGATAATGGCCATAATATTATTCTCCCTTTATCGCATCTGGTTGGGAAAATTGGAAGTTCATAAAATAAATAATGTTTACAGCGGAACTGCCTCACTTGTAATCGGCTTATATGCAATTTACATAAAACTCAGAGTCCCATGCAGTCACTCTGATTATGATATTTAAGAGGAGCAGCAAATAAACACAGACTTCATGGACAATCCTGGCATCCAGGGAGGAACCCTGTGAAAACGATTGTCAATAATGGAATAAAAACACTGACCAGCATCAGCATATTTGGCCTTTTATTAAAGATAGATTGGCCTTTTATTTAAAATAGCTCATCAGTCAGTCATGTTGTCCGTCTGACCTCTAGATCATAATGACAGAAAAGTGGTGAGTTCAGACTGAAAAGTTATATCAGAATTTGTGAATTTATATAATACAAACCCATGTTATTATGTGACCAGCGTTCTGTGCTTAGGTCCTGGGGTGACAACTGTACCAACAACATTTGCAGATAAAGACCATACAACACAGTGGATAGCTCTGGAAAAAACCAGTATGTGGATGTTGTGCCAATATTACTTGTAACTGCACTTTTACACAGTTGTTAGCACTGTGGAGAAATTTATAGCAAACATATTGGAAAGCCTCCTGGAAACTCAGTCTTAACCAGATAAACCGAACATCACTGTATCAATAATTTGAAATGTTTGCTATGCATACAGTAAGTTGACATGGATGGAACCATAACACTTTTTTTTGAATGGCTCTGGCTAACTAGCAATATCAAAAGGATGCATCCCTATTCTTAATTTACTTACAAAGCTCTGATTGGTCAATTGTTTCTTCAGCTGGTGGAAATAGCTGAATTCCCCTGCCAACAATGCATAATTAGTTAAAATCTCATGTTGTGCTTGTCCTGTGTAAATAGTTACATGACTGGGGCACATTAATGGTCAAAGAATGGCTATTGCAAATTTCTTTGTTAAATCAACCTACTACCCGGAAGAAAAAAAGCTTTTACAACTACCTCTGCTGAAGATGCCATTGTCCGAAGAGACAACAAGGCCATTTATGCTGATGTGATTCATTCATCCAAGCTCTTACAATAAAGACAGAATAAAGCTTTTTTGACTTACAAAGGCATCTTCATTGCTGCTATTGAGCGTTAACCTTCAGCAAGAAAGGTGAACTAAGCTCAGAGCAAAGTGTGGTGAGTACAATCAGGCTGAATTCAATAGGGGTAAGCCTTGCTTTATAGTGCCTTCCACATCATGTCTGTGCGTGTGTGTGTCGCGTGTGTGTGTGAGTCAAACAGAGTGAAGCACCAGCATGGTGTAACCTGGCTTTGTACTGTTGCTCTCACAGAGTGTCTCTGCTGTGGCTTTCAACCCGGCAGACATTTGCTTCCAGATTTGCCAACAGCAAAGTCAGGATCTGAGGTACATTTGTGTGTGTGTTGTGTGTGTGTGTGTGTGTGTGTGTGTGTGTGTGTGTGTGTGTTGTGTGTGCGTGTGTGTGTGGGTGTGTGTGTGTGGGGGGGGGGGGGTTGTTGATGCACATACTGCATCCCATGTGATTCACATACAGTACATGCAATAAAACACCTGATGAATCAATACCAACATGCAAAATGTCCTATACCGTACGTGCACATCATAAGAAACGCCAACCACAACCTTTCAGATAGAGTTGTACTTTTTTCTTTCTTTCTCAGTTTGTTGCTTAGACCTGATTTCTGTTGTTGTGCTGTACTTTCCACAGCTCACTTGTCAGTCAAACAGCATGACTGCTTCTCTGATTCCTTTTTTTCTTGGGTTTGTGATTTGGGATTTTCCATTAATCAGGTTTCTGTAGGTGGGACTTTGTCACCAGTGCTGACTGTAAATACCCAGTTTTTGTTCTGGAAAAAAGACACATCACTTTGTGTCCGGAGGGGGAGTTTTCCACGTCTGTCAGATATTTAAAACAACAACTGGAAGAGCTTTGATGAGCTGACTATATTTTCACTTTCTTGTGCAGTAATCACTGACAGAAAGTCAACATTTACCTGTGTGACAATGTCTAATTCTCCCGATATAAAGTGGCAATATGTTTGTTTTCTGATGCCAAAATGCTAAAGATAAACAGTGTCAATGGTGAGTTGTCAGGACTGTTCAAACAAACAGGTTATTTGAAAGTGACTGTCTCATGAATTTACTAAAAACCAGTCCAACAAGGTAACAGCATAATAAACACAGAGTGCACCACACAAACAGTCATAAAATCTGATGCATTTTAGTGTTTTAAACACTGCTTTGTTATATAGTAGTCATTTATTTGGAGCACATGAGCTAGAATTATTTTACCATAGTATAGTATTTTTATTGTATTGTATGTATTTTTATACATATTTTTGTTGTTTTTTTTATTGATGAAGATGAAGAAAGTTCAAATATTTGATGTAACTTTCTAAAGCCATACCTAACACTCAACTCTGCCCAAATAGCAATAAAGTAAGAGTGTATGCTCTTCCCTAAAAATGGAAAGTTGAATTTGTAAGCAACACATTCTTTATCAGGTCAATACATTTGTAGGTTTTACTCTTACAGACTTACTTGGACTGAAATGACCAGTAAGTTACCAGCTGTGTGCCTGTACAAGGGCCATCTACGAAGGTGTGGCCCTTCATAGCCATCATAGAATGCCCCCCCCCCCCCCCCCCCCCCCCCTTACTGTGTCGTTGCAAGGGGCTCCTGTTGCCTACAGTAGCAACCTTGACAACACGTAACACTTTTTCACAAACACTTGAGGTTTTAGGACCTCTGGTTTCAACCGTTGTGTCTTTAGCTGTTGAACTGAGCTGAAACCTTATACCTAACTTTAAAAGTGTAATCCACAGGCTCTATGTCAGTGTTGAAGCAGCTTGTAAAATTTAACAGCCTTATGTTGCTGTGATGCAATTGATCTTCAAATGCTGCCTCTGAAGGATGCGGCCTCTGAATTGGGACAGCAACTGTCCAGCAAATGTTAGCTTTAGACAGATTTTATAATGCTGTCTTACCGACTTCTTCTACTGTTATACACTGTATTAGCATTCACTGTAGTCCCATAATTGTCACTTATGACAAATAGATGTTGTTCTCCTAAGATGAGAGCAATTGTCATTTCAGCAAACGCCCAGAAACACCGTACTATATTTGTGTTGAAATGACAAAGCCCTGAATTATGTCTCTTGTTTTTCTGGAGCACAGGAAGAAGTGATGTGATTTCATTATGAAAGAACAAAGTCCTCAGACTTTAACACAGGCGAGCACTGTAGGTTTCCCACTTCCTTACTTTAACCAAGTGGTTATTACTGTAACCATGACAAGTTCTCCTAAACTTGATCAAGTAGTCATTTTTACCCCAACCATGGTGAACCCTAACCAATAGGTTTCTGTACCAAACCTAACCAAACCTTATGGACCATCAGCACATTTTTTCAATTAATTCAGACAATCAGTATTCTTCTGCTAATTTCACACTGTCTGAAATAAAGAGAAAACTTCTATGTACTGTTTTCAGTGTGGTTTATTATGTGTCTTATTCTTAGTCTTATTCACCAGGTAGAAGGCAAGTGCCGAACATGATGCGTACTTTTCCTAATATTGCTTTGAATCGTCGGTATTCAGACTCAAATATATCCCACAATTCACCATGGTCTACTCTCAGCTACTGAATGTGTGTGTGGTGTGTGTCTTTTGTCATCTGATTCTAACTGTAATGCTTGGTTGATCCCATTTAGTTGTTCCAACAAATCACCTGAGCTCCATTGTGCCATGTAGAGGATTTACATTTGTGTGTATTTGCAAGAGTGAAGGGATGTCTTTGTTAATCATATACATTCTATTGAGTTGGAAATATGTCACACAAGAAGTCACTTGATTACTCACAAATATCACAAGTGTGGATATTACCCCTAATCTTTACAGTGATCTGCTGGCTTTCACTTCTAACTGCATCCCCATGCCAAAATATCCACTATGTTTACATCTCAGTTTAATTTATTGAAGATTACTTCACACAGTCACACTCCCAAGAGGATAAACCCTGTTAATTAACCCCATGTGTTTTTATCTCTCATGATTGCCAATGGCAAGGCTCTAAAAATGAAAAAAAATGTTTTTATGTTGATTGTTCCATCTGACAGTTTTGCATAATTTGGATGTATTGAACATCAGCCTTTTGATGTTTAATATTGTTTTTGTTTAAACTTAAAAAAAATATGTTAAGAAAAAAAAAATGTATCCATGCATTATGCATTATCTTCAAAAAGCTCAGGCCAGCTGTGGCTGATGGGGACAGAGCCAGAGGAGCGTCACTGACTTCAACCTGGCTAACTTCAAACATTGTTATTTCCACTCCATATCCTTCAAAGTAGCATAAAGAGTCCAGAGGGACTTGGGGCAGAGTGATTGAGCAGAGAGCCAGTTTCCCTGCAATCTGCAATCTTCCCAGCGCGATGGCGTGAGCCGCCCATCCCCCCAAAGTCCGAGTGCAGTGATCATTCAGAGCTTCACCACTGTGATTAGGTTATTCTATTTCATTACCTTATTTGTCAAAGGGGCAACAATTTGTAAGTGTCTGCGTGTGGATGGGTCCATTCATCCATCTGCCTATTCATTTACGAGCCATCTTCCTTTTTGTCTTCTTTTTCCTCCCCTCCCTCCTTTGTTCTTTCCACAATCACAATGGCCAGCCCTCCATATTATCCTCAATTTAGCCAGAGAAGAACTGTGTTAAATTGATTTTTTGCACAACTCAGAAGGATGTAGTGGCTCACGAGGAGATCAATTTCCAGTTCTGAAGAAGGATGGACTTTTAAGTCTTAACAATGACATAAGCGTGTAACCCCCCCCCCCCCCCCCCCCCCCCCCCCCCCCAACCCCCCCACCCCCTCACCCCATCACTGATAAATCAATAATGAATTCAGTTATTTTGCAGTTTTTTTTTCTATGCGTGAAAAGGCTTCAGTGTTTCCTCATTAAATTGCCAGAACATCTCCATTTTATTGGTAATTATAAACCATCTTGTGCAGCAATCAACAATCAGAGTTCATTGTGTTCCGCTGAGCACAGATGAGGTGATAAAACATCACGGCAACTAGAGAAACCTGAAGCAGGGAGAGCAATCTGCCTCCAGATAAAGGATTATAGATTCAATTTATTTTCAGTGTAAAGTGAGTAGACAAGGCGGGGCACGGGGAGAAGATGACATCCACTCTTAATTGACCATTGGTGGAGATGCAGTGATGCATGTAGACCAGTGTTCAAGGCTACATCAGTGCTGCAAAGTGTTCAATCACTTTCTCTCAAGCTCTTCCTCCCCTTTTCCTCCCCCTCTCTCAGTTCTGTTGTATTTTTTTGTGATCACAATAGCGCCACTAAATTCACGCTACATTCACTTTATATTGGGTAAATGCAAGCCACTGACTGGTAGCCCCCCCAGCGAAAATGTAAAGAGATTTAGAGGTCTGAAGAGGTTAAGATCCAGCACTTAAAAACTGACACCAGACTGAACCTGAACCACATCTCAGGTCTAAACTTCAGAGTTTCAGACTAACTTTGACTTAAAATCGATGGAACTGCATCTTGAGTCAGCCAATCAAAACACAGTTAATACAGAATTGATTGTGGCTTCATTATGTTCTAGAGATTTTCATTTCACTGAGGCCTTCTTATAAAAATTGTGCAATGTTTATGTGTGTGCCACTGAAAAAAATGTGACGTTGTTTTAACTTTAACAACACAGATTATGCTGTCAAGCATTGTTGAAACAGAACAGGCTTTTTTATTATAGCTTAGTGGAGACTGACAGGAAAGGGGGTAGAGAGAGATGACATGCAGGAAGGAGTCGGACCGGTCAGGAGTCGAACCGGTGACTGCCTGCTAAGAGCGTCTTGCGCTCAACATAGTACGCGCCCTAACCACTTGTCTACCGGGCCGCCCAGTTCAAACAGAACTTTAATTTAAATTCCAGTGGCACAAACAAATATGTCAGGCTGAAGTTTGGGGCGGAAATCTATCAAAAAAAAAAAAAAAGCAGAAAAGTGATGTGAGTTCACTCGTGCTGAAAATTGTAGTTGTAAACATTGAAATTGATTTTGTTTTTTGGTTATGAAATGTTGCATTAGACTTCTTAGCACTATATGAAGCTGAAAATACAGCTGGGGTGTTGAAGTGTGCAAGCACTGACAGCATCAGAAATATTAATATTAAAGCTAAGAGTACTTCAATTTTCCATTGAACACTGAAATTCAGTTAGGCTTGTGTTGATTGCGGCTCAAGCAGTGAAAGCAAATGAAGTGAGCTTTAATTTGAAAAGTAAAAAAAAAAAAGAGCATTTGAAATGTCAAATGGTATGTCATAGATAAAAGCAGTTTCAGTGAAAGCGATTTCAGCACATGGAATTTCAGTTGAAGTGGAAGCCACAAGAAAGGATGATTCAGTTGAAGGACAGTAACTTAAGATCAGGGAAAGTGAAAGTAGTGAAAGTATCAGTTTAAAGGAGGGGATGAAAGCAGCTGAAATGTCAGCTGCCATGTAACCTCTGAAAACTCTTTGTCAGCTGTGTCGGTGTCAAGTGTAGTCGGACTCGAATCCCAGTCTGCTGCGCCTTAATGGTATGCGCTCCACCAGGTGAGCCACCGAGGTGCCCCAGTCTTTCCCTCTTTACTGGAAAATTCTAATAAGGCTATACTGTGCCTTCATATAGAAAAGGATAGTGTTCTGCTAGAATAGACATCGATATTTTAATGTACTTTTGTAGCCCAAAGGTGGTCTTGAATTTAATAGCTCTATCATATGACATTATTATTACTGGTCACAGTGCAGTGCACATTCAAAATGTGCCTGCAAATTATGAAGTCTTATGGTGAGCAGTGGTGAGTAGGATACTGACTAACAGTGGTTCAGAGGAGGACCAGACCATGATGTGGCGACAGGGTGATGGGGGATGTGCTGGAACACGTCAGATAGTGCAGGACATCTTCACACAGTCAGTTTTTGTACATATAATTCTATACATGTCCTGTATGTAAAAACTATAAGATCTGTAACTTTTACATCATTCTACACAGAACAGAGTAATGAGAGTAAACATGGGACTGTGTAGAATCTGGACTCGCCTCTCGCCTCCACGTCCATCATCCTGCCTGTGTGTCTGTCTCACTTTGTGACTGTCTGTCTGTCTGTCTGTCTCCCCCTTTGTTGTTTTTCTTCCATTCAGCCGCTCTGCCTCTGCAACGGCAGTGGCTGTCTGGATTGGCGGAGAGCTAAATTGCTCAGTGTGAGCTTGGTCACGGCTCAGCTCTCCTTGAGATAATGAAATGACAATTAATGGGAAAGCTGTTGCCGTTCGCCCGTTTGTTCACTCACTAGTAGAGCAGCAGCATGTGGGGACAGAAATCACTGCAGTCATGACAGACTCTGGAAGCTGCCCAGCAATCGTTTTTGAATTGAATGGCTGCTGATATAATGTTGTTCCATGTAAATATAGAAAAACTAAAGTTGAGTCTATGACTCTCTGCCCATCATTCAATTTGTTATCAAATTTCCACAACTTCAATCCCGTATTCTCCCTTTTACTGGCAGGTAATATAATAGACAGATATCACTTAAGGTCTAATTGTCAAAAATCACAGAACATATATTTTCTACTGCAAGCAGAGAGTTAGATGCAGCTTCAAAGCTATGAAACCCATGTAAAAAAAGGGTCTATCCTTTATTAACCCAGTGACACTTAAGTCAATACATTATTTACCATAGCCAGGGGCCTACACAGCACAGAGCCACACTGAGCTCTGGCCTTCTGAGATAGTCCCTGACAGAACAGCAGGAGACACATATATTTCCTTGAAAAGAAAGAGCGAAAGCAGACCCTTGGGTCTCTCATAAAACGTCTCTCCAATATGTGCTGTGAAGTGGAAATTCTAGCCATCTCAAAAACCACAGAAAGAAAAAAAAAGAAAAGATCTATATAATGTCTCTCTGCAGTTTTTGTCCATTAATGCATTTCCCTCTCTAAGTCAATACACTTGTAGGATAAAATTGTGAATTTATAACCATTATCTCAGTAGAAATGACACTTGGAATATATGTGGTTTTGTGTTTTTATAAGACTCCAGGTAAGCGTTTTATATTTTCTTTCTCTCTCTAAATACAATTAATTTAACTGAGGGCAAAAGCTAGTAAAGTATGACATGAAATTACATCATCTCTGTTATTATGCTAGTGGGGGATGTGATAAAGCTGTGTAATCTAGTTAGCAAAGTCCCTGTTTGCATGGCTGATCAAGCTAAGCTTCTTGTGAGTGCATTACAATGCAAAAGCTCAGTTAAGTACACAAAATTAAAACAGAAAAAAAGTTAATGCAAACTATGGAGCACACTGCAGTACAGGAAAGTTTAGAGTACCTGGTACTGGTTGGCCTTTGCAAGCTCCTGATTGGCTGACTCCACATTGGACGATGCAGTCTGGATGTAATCTTCGATGCTGTCTGAGAAAACAAAGACCAAATTTGTTAATTGGTTAATCCCCCCCACCAGCAATATGACAAAATTGTGTTAAAAAACACATGGAAACATGGCAGCACATTCAGTTGCAGCAGCTTCACTCAGTCAGTGTATTTGTCTAACATGTGTTTTGGCTTTTTAATATGTCTCTTGTTCTTAATATGTGTTTCTCTGTCTGTCCCCCCTGACCAGAGGAGAATGGTATCTCACTCACATGCATATTATGGAAGTGACAAATAATCTGACTCTTCTTCTTATGTTGGTTGAATTTGCAAAAGAAAATAAAAAAGTTAATAGTTGGGGGATTCAGAGAGACAGGTTTAAAGAAGAATAACTAATTTGACTTTGAGTCACTAGTTTGGGTCCAAAAACACTAACACTTACCTTCCCATAATGCAACTTGATTGTGTCTTTCATTAGACACTCACATTCAAACTCAATGCTTCCAGGTTGTAAATGGTTACTGCGTGTAGCTTAGCCTTAGCCTGTCATAGATAGAAAGATGGATAAAATACTTTACTAATCCCTCAGCGAAATTCAAATTGTCCAGTAGCTCACTTATGTATTCAGATTTAAGTCCATGTCATGATCCACTGCCCTTGTCTGAGGTGTTGAACAGTCTGATGGCAGTGAGAACAAAGGATTTCCTGAACTTCTCAGTCCTGCAGCGCACTGAGATGAGACATTAGCTGCTGCTGTAGTTGCTTCTCTGGCCTGCAAGGATGTTGTGGAGAGGATGGTATTGTCCAAGGTTGCCTGCAGTGCATAGGTTTCTCCACAACAGTCCTGTGTGAGTCCAGGCTCCTGCCAAGCACAGACTCAGCCTTTTAACCAGCTTGGCCAATCAGTTCATTATAGCGGTGTTGGTAGCATATGCATGCCCATGAATGGGCCTAGGTTGGGCCAAGGTGAAATCTGATTTATCGAATACCATTCAATGTATTCACCCATATTGTATAAAGGTAGATTTATTTTTTTGAATATAAAGCAGGCCTAGGTTCTATATTCATAATGAAAAAGTATCGAAGCCTCAGTCCACAGTTAAATGCATACAGCCTGTATTCAGAAACTGAGCCTAAAAATTTGACTTAACTTTGACTTTGACTGTAATTTTGTGATGTCACAACTACACAGTCACCACCCTCGGCTATGCACCCAACATGATCCACCGCAACCACTGTTCAACCTTGCAGGATTTGGTTTCTCTGATTGTTTACCTGAAATCTGCTATATTTTAGTCAATCTCTACTCAGGACTCTACTCAGTGTTTTGTGCGGCCTCTTCAACGATATTTTTAGCTATTATTTTTTTCACTCATTTACTTTCCCCGTTCTTTTAATGAGTTGCTTGAGGGCTCTGTCTCCATAGCTGCGGCCTAGGCAAAGCATAATTCCACCATAATTTCCCCATACACGCTGACGCCATGCCACCGTCAGCAGACGTTCCCTCCATGCACTTGTTTACCGTTGCCACAGGTCTCTTGTCTACAGTCCTCATCAGTCCTATTCAACATCCCACATGGTTTGGCAGCAATGGAAGGGTAGACTGCTCCTTTTCATTCTCCTGGTAACCCGCTTGCCAAATTCCACTCTTGCTGTCCCAGCTGCTCGATCAACCAACTCACAGTAAGTACTCATATGTGGATGCTTGCAGCGGACTTGAAGCAGCCTACTGGACATGAAGTTAAGCCCTAGTGACACATTTCCCAAGATGAATGATATGCTACAGGCCCTGGTCCCCCTACATGACAGTGTTCAGTGATATCACACATGGCATAGGAGTATCAGTGCTTTCCCTGAAGCAGAACTGTGGTCTGTAGTGAAAATAATGTCAGTGCTGACAGTGCAGCTATCACAGGAAAGTCATTTCCATTACCCCTCCCTGCTGTGTTGCATGTTTCCGTTAAGTGAACACATGGGCACACATTTGATGCTTTCTGCGACCATGTAGGAGGCGATGTACTTCTGCAGCTTTGTGACTGTATGTGTTGGTTGTGTGAGGTGGACTGTTTAGTTGCCTGTGTATCTGTACATATAGTTTAACATGAGTTTGCCAACTGTGAGTGGATGTGTACTTGCATGTATTGTTATCATGGAGGGGCAGGCTTGTGATGTGAGTCTGTTTCAATCTATTCATGCTGGTGCCTGTAATAACATCCCTGTCTACACCATAGGTTTGTTTCTTGCTGAAATTTTGGACATAACCAGGCTAGTTGTTTCCCGCTGTTTCTAGTCTTTATTCTAAGCTAAGCTAACCCTAAGCCCATGAGATTGATTGGGTTTTTGCAATGTAGCAAAAAACTGAGCTTGCAAGATACAACCTGGCCTTGTTTGGCTAGGACTTTAGAGTATCTGAATAAACTTCAAAAAGTATCTATTTAATGCAAACTCCAAGGGTAATATTGTAGATTTAATAGATAGATAATAATGATTGAAAATGGTTTAGCTCCTATACATTAAAAATTCAACACTCACTGTGCTTTTTTTATCAGTACTTGCGTATCCCAAATTACTGAGTCATCCTGAGCTTGATGGGAGCACTAGCTTTTATTCATACTTTTACTCTGCGCACACAACCTTGACAGCACATTATGTGACAGCCCACCAGCCCACCCCTCTGCAGTACCAAGGGCTACTGGTCTAATAGCGTCCACTGTTAAAACAGCAGGCCCTCCTTTACAGCTTGTCGATACGCAGAAGTTAATGGGACGAGACAGAACTTGTTTAATGAACTGAATGGTCCAAAATATTTGCTATCACTTATACAGATATTTACAACTGGCCGATAAGAGTGAGTGTGCAATTGATTGTTTTGTTGTTGAGAGGGTGAAAAGGCTACAACCGCTCCAAAGATGTGGGCAAAGACTTCTCACAGTTTCATGCTGTGACGGCCTCTGATAATTGCTGCACTGGTTGGGCTTGTAGAGAATTAACTTTTAAACCTAACGATCAAGAGATTGGGTAAATGAATTGTGCTGATTGGCTAGATGCATTTCTTCCCTCTGGTGAGTTAAAGAAGACAGGAATACAGGAATAGTCACCAGCTGATGCAATAAAGTTGACTCACTCAGTCTTTTTCTGCCTCTGTTGTTTTTCATGATTGATTGATTGATATTGCGCTTTAAAGAGTAACTTAACATTAAATCCAGTATTTTTAGTCCACAAGTCCTCCAACCTGACCAACCATGTGGGTTTTTTTTTTTCAACCCTCTGATACCATACATAAGAGTGTCTCCTCAAATACCGCCCCCTACGGCAGCAGGCATACTGGACCTTGGTTGTCAGGGTCACAATAATAAAAATGGCTTAGTTATGTTTAGGCACTAAAACTACTTGGTTGGATTAAGGAAAAGTAAAATTGTGGTTTGAGCTAAAATAAGAACTTTGTTAACATCATCATGGTAACAATAATAACAACATGGTTTAATAAAAACATGGTTAACTGTGTTAAACAGTCATGGATAATAGCAACAACATAAACTGCTACTTTCACATGGGAATTGAACACCACCATCCTGTGTCATATTCCTGTGTTATGTTGACCCATCCATCCACCACAACCTCCTCCTGATGTGGACTTTATCGCTTTACATACTCAACACAACACTTTTCTCTTTGCTCCTGTCATAATTAATATGACCACTAGATGTTGACTAGCAACATAACATAACTATGAGTCATAATAAGCTGCTGCATAGACGACCTATGGGCTTGTTTTTTTACAGGTCACTTTATTACACTAATGATCCTGGTTCCATTTTAAAGTGTTTATTACAATATAAGTTATTTTTGGTTTTCCAGAAAAAAATCCTAATTCTGTCCGCTGTGAAAAATCTTTGACATATCACTTTGGTATTCACCTCCCACTCCACACCACTCAGGATATAAATGAGGCAATCAACTGTTGGGAAGTTTAGACAGAATGCAATTAAGAGTAGTAGTGGTAGACATATTACCTGCAGGGTGGTAAGTTGCTCTTTAAACTCTTGTCCTGTTTCTATAAAATACATTATGCACATTACAATTACAGCACCAATAAATACATAAATTCTATGTTTGAATGACATTTCAAGACAACAGAAATCTCAAATTAGATTTTCCATGAAATTAATACTACAGTTAATGCATCTATACATGAACATTTAAATAAATCACAATGATTCTGTGGTCAATGCGAGGGCCCATTGAGGATTAGTTCTGTATGAAAAACATAATGGGTCACTACCCTGATCCCAAGAATCACTCTTCACTCTTAATACGTGAATTATCAAAATCCTAACTTGTCTGACACTGTTTAGGATGAAATACCTAAACAGATGTTTGTTTTTCACCAAATGTCTTTTTGTTAGGAAACATTCCATCTCCTCAGCCTCAGTTTCATGTTGTGTTTAGCACTAAATAGCAAGTATTAACAGACAAACCAGGCAAAATGGAAATATTAAAACAATACCGGCTTAACATCTGCGCATCATCATTATGAACCTGTTAGCCTATTGACATTTGCATTTAACTACTGCTACTACTACTAAGTACCACTACACCTAAGCACAGCCTAATAAAACTGCTAATGTGGCTGTAGATTCCTAAGAACAAATATTAAAGCAGACACGTGGAGTTTTCTTGTAAATAAAAAAAGGTTTTGTTCACATTGAGTGTTACCCACCAGAACACACTGTGTGTATCCTTGAGGTTAAATGAGTTGAATTAATTAATAAGCAAAGCTGACTCTTTTAACACTTTGAAAACTGCACTATTTACAGTGATGTTTACTAGCTTGCCGTCTTCTCTGCCAGTCAATTGACTAGTGTGAAACAATCGTCAGGAACAGGTATCATGTTGTCTGCAAAAGACAAACAAAACCTGGGACCACAAAAAAAACAGCTCCACAGTGCCACTTGAGGTCAGAAACTTCATAGGGAACCTTTAAATGCACGATCCAACATGCTTATTTGATAATAAACTGTGTTTTACATTTTATATGGATATTCATGGTCTCCAGAAGATGATTCTTATCATTCATGTTCTCAAGAGGATGAACCCTTTCACTCTGTGAGCTTTAGTCTGGCACCACTCTCAGGTGAATATGAGTTTGATTCATTCACGCTCCAGAGGAGAGAAACCCCTGTAAGAGCCGATTGAGATTCCCAGTTCCACCTTCTGGAAAAATTCATTCATACATTCCAAACAGGGCTACTAAATAAACACAGATCTGTAGTAAATGATAATATCCAATAGAAACAAGCCCCCAGCATCCAATCCCAGAAGACTCACCCTGAAAGACAAAACAGTGCACTCTTTTGATGTGTACAAATGAATATGTTTTTAACACCTCTTTTGTTTGGTGTGCCAGAGTTTGTTTCTGCCTGCTAAACCTTGATGATTGTGTATCTTGACTCACAGACTTTAATATAGTGTGTCCTTAGCCAGCATGAATAAACCATAAAAGCACTAATCCTTCCTTCTTGAGCCTATTCATTTCTTTGTATTACCTGCTGCTTTTGCGACAAACGCCTCCACGGCAAACACATTATTCATATCCTCCACTACACAAAGAAAGCCTTGTTCAAAAAAGGCCAAAGGCAATTTCAGTGCATCACTTTTTAATGGGTAGAGGTCCATTATTGCATGGCTCTGTAATGATCAGATTAGACTTCTGCTGTGGTATAATGCCATGAACTCCGCAGTCTTCGGCAAAGTCCTCTTCTATCTCTCTGTTCATCATTTTTGGGTGGGAGTACGCTGTGTACCTTCTATGTCCAAAACTCCATATCAAACAGTCTTTCACATGCAAATGAAAAATGGCTGAAAGACTCACTGTAGTTCATGCATGTCTGATTGTCCTGAACAAGCACGAGATGTAGCAGAATACACAAACAGATGAAACTAAGATTGTGGTATGTTATGGAAGGAAGTGTTCAATTTGTCCCAATTCAGGGGCCACATCCTTCAGAGGATGCATTTGAGGACCGACTGCGTCCATTTCAAATGGAGCAGAGAAATGCAGCCTTCTTTCTCTGGGCAAAGGGTGGATCCTCTGTGGCCTAACCTATCCACAGATTCATTGTGCACCAGTAATGAAAATAATATGGCAGCAAACAACACTGACAGAGAGCCCTAGGATTACACTTTTAATGTAAGTATTGGGTTTCAGCTCAGTTCAACAGCAACTGTTTCAACCAAGGGCCTTAAAATGTCCAATTTTTAAATTAGGAGTCTTCAAGGTTGCTTGGCGACAGGAGCTGCACTTTGTGATGTAACAGTAAGGACGAAAATCCTCCATAGACCAGACTGTCTCATTTTAATTTGGCCTTTGTGGTCTACGACAGCTACGAAGGGCCACATCTGTGTCTGCTGAAGGATGCAGCCCCTGAATTGGCTTACATCTGACAGAGGAAGTGACACTAGGAATGTGTGTGGTGCACATACATTCCTCTGGGTTACCTCAATTTTCACTAGTAGCTCACTGGATCTTTGAATCGGCACTTCCTTGATTCTGCATGTGAAGCTACAAGGGAGGGTACGTTCAAAATACACCGAGTTTATTTATGTCGGTTGTTTTAGTGTGGTGTAGTTCACTGTGAGTATATTTCAAACAAAAACTTTACATAAATTCTGTAAATTCTTATCCCGTTATTGATCAGTTCCTTTCCTAGTTTGCTGCTTATGCAATAACTCTTACATCTTGAAAAATTGAGCATAATTTTTATTTCCACTGCACTTATTCTGTCACAAAGGATCCATATCATACCCACTACTCTCTCTTTTTCCAGTCATTTCCACTTTGAAATTTACTTTACACAATGGTATGTTTGGCCTCTGTGAATTTATTTGAACCATATGTGTCATTTAATTTGCAATAGAAATAATGGGTCAAAAAACACAGGAATATGTCACAGGAGAGCTGTGTTAGATTCCCATCTGAAAGTAGCAGTTTATGTTGTTTCTATTATCCAGGACCACTAAACAAAGTTAACCAACATGTTATTGTAACCATGACTAATGTCTAATGTTGAGGAAGTACTTATTTTTTTAAATTAATTTGTTAACTCTTCCAAAACCTAACCAAGTTGTTTTTGTGTCCAAACCTAACCAAGCCATGTCAATTATTACAATAATTGTAACAAGTATAGTTGTAACCATGACAACCACAGTACACCTGCCGCCGTAAGGGGCACTATTAGGAGACATTCCTATGGGTTGTATCAGAGGGTTGTTCAGGTTGGAGGACTGGTTGAAATATCGTGTAAGATGGATGTAGTAGAAATGACACAAGGTGATGTGGATAACAATGAATTCACTTAACCATGATTGACAGCACCATGTTTTTTGAAAAAAAAAAAAAAGAATCATGATATTTGAAGAATCTGAACTCAAAATGCAAATTCACTCTAAATCATGCCAGTGTACTGCTGTCTGTAGGTAAAAGATTCAAGCATGATGCAGTTCTCAGGTCTTCAGTCTCAGTGGATGTTTGTTCTTCAGCGGCCAATGGAAAGCACCTGCTCTAGTGTGACATCTTTGATTTGGGTGTGGCAAGAGGCAGAGCACACTTGAAAGTTTGAAAACGGTCTGAGTCAGGCTGACTCTAAATGGTATTTAAAGGGCATCTACATTAGCCTGATTGAAGGCACCAGACAAAAGGACACTACAACAAAAAGGGAGCAATTAGCACAAGTTATTGCTCCTCTTTCCCTCCAGAAAACACACACATACACACACATCTCTATAAACAGTCTTTACACTTTACACCTATGGGGTTAGCACCATAAAACTGGATATACATAAAGCATGAAGCTCTTTGCAATTGTTTTTATGTTGAGGGCCCTAACCTTTCCATTTACAGCCTCTGGTGTGAACAGACACAGTTCTATGAGGAATCCTGTACTGAAATATTTTTGATCTATAATTTATTATTGACAGGGATGGGATTTAAAAACACTTTACTAGTAGCATAATAATGTAAATGAGGCTTGTGTGCTAAACAATGTTGGGGACTTGATGTGAAAAACACATCTTGTCAAAGCTGGAGAAGTAGCACATTATTTGCTAGTTATTGCATGTTGACACAAGTGCTTTGCTAACCTGTTCAATTTCAGGGTCCTGCTGGTGTATTATTACAAAGACATGTTGAAGGTCAGCATCGCTTTGACCTGCAGAGTAGTTCTTATGGGGAATATGTATGTAATGTGATGCTGTAAGACTTCTTCTTTAATGATGCAGTCATAAGCTGCATGTTGGAAGCTACAACAAAATAATGGGTGTGTATTTTTAAGTTTAGCAAGATAATTCTGGTGATATTTTTTTAGTCATTAAACTCTATGAAAAGACAACAATGAAAGACAACAATAGAAGCCTGACACGGACATAAAACATATCAATGTGCACATAAAACAGTGCACTGAGTTAGATGTTCCTTTATTACATATTACTGTTTAAGTAACTTTTTGTATAAAGGTAGATGTCCGTGTGTTTGTGATTATAAAGCAGGTCTAGGTTCTATATTAATACTGTGAAAGTATCAAAGTCTCAGTCCACAGAGAAATCCACACAGCCTGTCTTCAGAAACCGATCCTTAAAATGAGCTGTTAGGACTTCTGGAACTTTGTGATGTCACAACAAAGTGGTCACTGCCCTCAGCCATGCCCTAAGCCCCGCCCACCTGGACCCACCATCCAAGGTTGCAGGAGGTGTTGTTTTATTGTATAAGGGATGATATTCACTGCCTGGAATCAGACCTCTGAGAAAGGATAAGCTGCTTACTGTCCACTGATGCTGCCCAGGAAAAAAATATCTCCACCATAACTGCCCCATACGCCACAGTCACCCCACCACTAGTAGGCGTTCCTTCCGTGCATTCGCCTCAACATTGCTGCCCGTCTTTTATCTGCAGTCCCACTCAATCCCATTCAAAACTCCACATGTTTTGGCGGCGGAAGGGTGAACTGCTCCACCTCCTTCTCCTGTCCAAATCTGACCATCTGTTCAGCTCATTTTAGCTCTGACTGACCATTGCCTCTTTCTGTCACTTAGAAAACAATCAGCTTCTCTTCTGAGTGGCTCATCAAACCAGTTATCTTAAAGACAACAGCATGTACTTGATGCCATGCAGTTTGCTTATAGGCTCAGGGGTGGAAGATGCCATAATTACTTTGCTTAATTTGCTTTTTTAACACATGGAGCAAAATGGGTCCCATGCCAGACTTGATTAGTTGATTTTTCTTGTGCTTTTAATACAATTCAACCCCTCGTATTAACTAGGAGGCTTTTAGATCAGTTTGATCTGAGTAACAATCTTGTGGGCTGGACACAAAGAGTAATGTAAGGAGTAAATAGAGTTCTGTCTCTTCCACTGGCTCCCCACAAAGATGGGTGCTTTGTTTGCATGCTCCAGGACAATGAGAGCAGCCACGGCCCAGTCAAAGACGATTTTTTCAAGTGGTATAAGGAGTCCTACCTTCAACTAAACATATCTAAGACAGAAGATATGACCATTGACTTAGGAAGCCGGGTTAACATACATGAAATCACATCCATTAAAGGTCACACTGTGGAATGTGTTCAGTCTTATTTTGGGAGAATTATTGACACAAAACTGAACCTTGAGGCAAACTGTGAAGCTGCGTGAAAGAAGCGGCATCAGCATTTGCTGTGTTTGAGGAAACTGTCCTATTTCCACATTGACAAGACCATGATGATCTTATGCTACTGTGCTGCTGAATCAATTTTTATCTTTTTCTCTGGCATCATGGTTTGGAAATCTGTCTTTAAAGCGCATACATTATCTCAGTCAAATTGTTAAATGGTCCAGTAAGCTGATGGTGAGTCACAGCTGAACCTAGCATCCCTGTAAACCAGACAGTTACAGCAGATAGCTGGCTCCATTTGAGATGAGGACTTTGAATAGTGAATTTCAGCTTTTCATGGTCCTAAAGTGCAGAACAAGACGGTATAAAGAGGGATTTGTTCAGCAGCCGTCACTCATGAAGAAGTTGTAGTAACACTGCAAAGAAGCAATGGTTAAGTTATCTTTTTATTTATTTTCTTATTTTGTTGCTGTTGTTGTCTGTGCTGTGTGTGGATTGAGTCTGTGTAAGACTTATATATATATATATATCGCTTCAGTGCAAACCAAATTAACCTACAGCTACAAACAAAGTAACCTACTTATATACCTAGAACTCCAGAGAGAAGCCTGAGAGAGGAGATGTAAGACTACACTGAGATGGTTTTGGTTCTTAAAACCATAAATATATCTTCTCATGGATTAATGTGTAACATAAAGGACCTTTAAAAAACATAAAAAAGATACATTTGTCAGGCATTTTTAAAGATTTACATCCTTAATGGGAACCAGTAGGCTTGGAGTTGAGTCAGAAAGTACTGAGAGACAGACATTTTTTTTTCCATGGGATTTGTCACCAATAACAAACATATAGAAAAATACCAACCTAATCTTTTAAAGGAATCACTGAGGACGCTTAAGATTAAATCAGCCACAAAACAAGCTGCAGATGAACTGACTCCTCTGGCCTCTGCTTGAAATGTTTTGCAGAAACAGCTGAAGATTCAAATTTGGAACGTTATCTGCCTCATCACACCTTTCACTTCTTCTCAGAATTGATCTACAAACCCATCACAGCATTATTTTTCGAGTATGTCTATTTGTCTATGTCTTTGTTTGACATTATTTAGTAAAAACCAATTCTCCAGTGAATGCTCATGATGGAGCAAGACGTAGCCGATGGCAGATTTGTGACCCAGCAGCAAAGCCCCTATATCTGCCCTATATCTGTGTGCTAAGTTTCATTCTTTTTGCCAAGTCTGAATCACTGCAGGGTGCAGAGAGCCATTTTCAGATATCAGGGTGTCTAAATGGATTTTCTCTAACCGGCCACTGTCTGTAAAAACCCACAGCGTTTTGCTTCTCATCCCAGAATCTGCTGGCGTGGCAGCGGAAGGTGGAGGTTAAAAAGTTTGTTTTGCCCAGCAGAAATTTTTGAGCTTGTGTTATAAATCAAGTGCAACAAATTAAAATATGACCACGAAGGTTATCCATGCTAATTGAGTCAGGAACAACTATGTAAACAATATTCAACACACACATACGCACACACACACATTAACCATGCACACATATCTTACCTATGGCGTCTCCTTGTTCATGGACCATACTGGCCAGATCCTTCATAATCTGACTGACGTCCAGCATGTCCCTCTGTAGGGAAAACACACAGTATATATCAGTGTTACACTGCTATTCCACACAGTGTCTGTCTGAGATCAGTTACTGGCTGGAGACACATTAATGTTACAGGAAACACAAAATCAGAACTGAAGTGGTTTTACATGATAAATATCAATAACCATTAATTACCTCAGTGCTTTATTTCAATATCTTATTTTCATATCTGGGTTTTAAAGAAAATTAGCAGAGTGTTCCGTCACCTGTGTTGGCTGCCTGCCCTTAGCTTTTGCACATACACTACACAGAGGTCAAGAGTGAGGTGTGGACTACCTGACAACTGCATTGTCTGGGATCAGGGTGAAAGAAAAAGGGGGCAGCCCTGGTCAAAGGGAATCCAGTTATATCAAAGACAAAATGAGAAAATTTAAATCTTCCCTTTCCTTTATGGCCCAAAATTATTAGTAGTTTCTGTAGTTAGTGACATACACAAAACACAAAATGGCAAAAAAGTTATTTACCTATACATATATGAATGTAGCTAAACTACCAGCAAGTTACTGCAAAACATAGTTAAAGTACTAGTTTAACTACATATGGTTCACTACTCCTCAGCACTGTTTGTCACATATCCAAGCATGAAACGGTGATCTATGTCAGCTTTAACATGTCACTTTGGGCCTCCCTATGATTGCATTTTAGAGCCAGTTTTACTATCAAACAAGAGAAGATTATTTTTTGGTTTGTTTGTTTTCTTTAATTCAATTAATCAATTAAACATTGATTTGAATTCTGTTTCCAATTTGTTGTTATTGTTATTTACCAAAGATCTTTGTCAGTGTCTAGGTTCAATTTCTTAAGAGAAAAAAAATAAAAAATTTATTAAACCTAAAGTAAAGATGTAAAAATAAAATGCTTAATTATGGAATTGGTGCCTTCATTATTTAAAGTCCTAATTGTAAAATAAAAATGTAATTTTTATCCACAGTTATTTTTAAAGGGAGACTGCTCAGTGTGTCACACGTGTCACCATAGATTTGTCCCTTTAATGGACAAAGTCAGTAGTTTTGTATTTAATCCTGAATGCTGTGTGCTTGTGTTGACTAGCAATTAAAAAAAATAAAAAAATAAAAAAATATGCTGTTCAAAATTTGTTCTGTTATTTCTCTGTCAGGGTCCAGAGCAAACTATTGCAGCTATGGTTGACCGCAGTTCATTCTCCACAGTCTCCACAGCTTTAGAATCTGCTCTCAATGTTTCAACTCAAAGCAATATGAAAGCTTATAAAATCTCTGTCTATCTCCTGCCCACAGGTCCCCCTTTCTTCCATTATGGCTCTGTGCAATCACAGCTGCGTTTGTGTAGCCTAACCCACTGGGCCATCCATCACAGGTGGCGGAGATTGCTGTGGAAACTGGCAGCCATCCTGCCACTTGGCAAAAACCATTTGAATGGAGCCAAAATGGCCCCTGGCAAACCTCGAGATGCCTGACTTTTTTTCTGAATTTATCTTTAGGCAACCCTGTCTATCATGCTGTAGCAGAATAACAAATTTATTTTACCTGGCAAAGCACTGGGCAATCAGGGCTCATTTCATCATAATGACAGAACAGTGTGTAACCAATTTAGCAAATAATGTGTGGAAGTGAATGTGAATAGGCAAAGAGAGAGATGCACACACAAGGAGAAGGCAGAGATGTGATGGGCTGGGACCCCCGCCTGAGGGCTGAGTGGGTGGCCAGGCTTTGGGCCAACACTGTGCCCTTTTTCATATTTCATGGGCTTTAAATTCTCCTCATGGCCAATCTAGCAGGCACTGGATACTGACACCGGGCTCGGTACCAGGACTGGAGATTTGTCTCCAGGTTTCTCAACAGGTTTACTACAGGAGGCTTCTTATCACCCTGGGAAAGAATATCAGCACAAACTGGAGATAGTTTCTGCTTCAGCTCCTGTGTGCACCTGATCAGATGTAGGAACAGTCTACACGGTATCTCTGACACCTTCAGCTGGGTTCACTTGGTCTGGCCTGAAGAAAAAGATGATACAGTCCTCACACATGTCATGTCTCAAATCCACACTAGAGAGATAGATCACTCTGTAGAGTGTTCACGCTAACAACCAGACAGTATGCATACTTGATTCCAGAGTGCTGCTGATGGATACTTTTCTCCTACATGCAACCAAGTAAAGCAAATAATCTGAATAAAGACATTTTGCTTTTTATTTGTTAAGTTTAACTTGCAGTGACATGTCAAAGTCACAGTTTGATGGATGTCTGACATTGCAGGTATTGTATAATCTTCTGTCAGTAGAAAGCAGGTAGGTATATTGACTTGTTTGTATATTAACTAACTGCCAGAACAGTAAACTATAATAATTAATATGTAGTACATACTGTATTGTAGTATTACTAACTTTTGATTCTTAACGACTCTTTTGATACTAATTTTATCGAATCCATTTTGACAACAGCAAAATTACAATACACATTACAGAACAAATTTTAGAATCAGAATCAGAATCGGTTTTATTGCCAAGTATGTTTCCACATACAAGGAATTTGTGCTGGTGATTGGTGCAATTGGGGATCAGGGGGATCAGTGACAGTGGGGCTCTCTAGCCTTGTTGATAAGGCTGATAGCAGATGGGAAGAAGCTATTTTTGTGGCGAGAGGTTTTGGTCCTGAAGGACCGCAGCCTCCTGCCAGAGGGGAGTGTCACAAAGAGTTTGTGTCCAGGGTGGGAGGAGTCAGTTACAATCTTCCCTGCACGCCTCAGAGTCCTTGAGGTGTACAGGTCCTGGAGGGACGGAAGATTGCAGCCAATCACCTTCTCAGCAGAGTGGATGATACGCTGCAGTCTGTTATTGTCCTTCTCCGTGGCAGCAGCATACCAGATGGTGATGGAGGAGGTGAGGATGGACTCAATGATGGAGGTGTAGAAGTTCACCATCATAGTCCTTTGCAGGTTGAACTTCTTCAACTGCATCAGGAAATACATCCTCTGCTGAGCTTTTTTGATGAGGGAGCTGATGTTCAGCTCCCACTTAAGGTCCTGTGTAATGGTGGTTCCCAAGAAGCGGAGATGCTCCACGGTGGCCACGGGGGAGTCGCACAGGGTGATGGGGGTCCACTATCATCTCCACTGTCTTCAGAGCGTTAAGCTCTAGGTTGTTCTGCCTGCACCAGGTCACCAGACGGTCAGTCTCCCACCTGTAGGCAGACTCATCGCCATCAGAGATGAGTCCAATGAGAGTGGTGTCGTCTGCAAACTTCAGGAGCTTGACAGACTGATGGCTGGAGGTGCAGGTGTTGGTGTACAGGGAGAAGAGCAGAGGAGAAAGAACGCAGCCTTGTGGGGATCCAGTGCTGATGGTCTGGGAGTCAGACACGTGCTTTCCTAGCTTCACGTGCTGCCTCCTGTCAGACAGGAAGTCGGTGATCCACCTGCAGGTGGAGTCAGGCACGCTCAGCTGGGAGAGCTTGCCCCGCAGCAGAGCCGGGATGATGGTGTTGAAGGCAGAGCTGAAGTCCACAAACAGGATCCTGGCATAGGTCCCTGAGGAGTCCAGGTGCTGGAGGATGAAGTGGAGAGCCATGTTGACGGCGTCATCTACAGACCTGTTGGCTCTGTAGGCGAACTGCAGGGGGTCCAGGAGTGGGTCAGTGATGGATTTGAGATGGGACAGGACAAGGCGCTCAAATGATTTCATGACCACAGAGGTCAGGGCAATGGGTCTGTAGTCATTTAGTCCTGTGGGCCTTGGTTTTTTGGGGACAGGGATGATGGTGGAGGATTTGAAGCAGGCTTGCACGTGGCAGGTCTCCAGTGAGGTGTTGAAGATGTCTGTGAACACTGGAGACAGCTGATCAGCACAGTGCTTCAGGGATGATGGAGAGACAGAGTCAGGACCGGCTGCTTTGCGGGGGTTCTGCTTCTTAAAAAGCCTGTTGACATCTCTCTCCAGGATAGAGAGAGACGTTCCTTTGGTAGGGGAGGAGGGGGGTTCTGATGTGGCTAGTTGTTAAGGTGCCAGGGCCCCTGCTAAAGTGGGGGAGGAGAAGCTGGTGGTCTGGAGGTGGTGGCTGGACTCGCGGGGGTTGGTGTCAGGCCTGTCCCATTGTCTTTCAAAGCGGCAGTAGAACTCATTCAGATCGTTGGCCAGATGGAAGTCGTTAATGGAGTTGGGGGGTTTAGGTTTGTAATTAGTGATCTGTCTGAGCCCTTTCCAGACAGAAGCAGAGTCATTGGCTGAGAACTGGAGCTGAAGTTTCTCAGAGTACAGTCGTTTAGCTTCTCTCACCGCCTTGCTAAACCTGTACTTGGACTCTTTAAACCTGTCCCCTGTCCCCACTCCTGAAAGCTTCCTCCTTTTGCTTCCTGAGCTGACAAACCAGGGTTTGTCATTGTTATAACTCACCCTGGTACATGATGGGATACAGCAGTCCTCACAGAAGCTGATGTATGACATCACAGCCTCTGTGAACTCATCCAGACTGTTGGAAGCAGTCCTGAACACTAGTTTTACTTTAGTCTCATTCTTAAGCTCGGCATCATCGCACTTAAACATGTTTATGTAAATAAACAGCCAATCACCAGCATTATTAGATATTGGTCTAAGCATGCTGCATGCTGATTGGTTCACTGATGCTGACAAGAATTACTTATTTACTGTTTACGTACAGAATTTTGGTATGAGATTACATTTTTTGATCGTTGATAGTATCAAACCAAATTAGTCCATAAAAGTATCAAAGTGGGATACACAGCTCTGTATGTCTGTAGATGTGTAGCATAGACAAGCTTTAGACTTATTACAAACTAACCAAGAGGCAAAAACTTCAAGTCATGTGACAGGTAATGTGATTCCTCATTGGACAGTTTTGGTGATGTCCTTCAGAAGATGAAGAACCTCTGTATTCTAAGCAGTTTAGTTACACCTGACACAAACACATGCATGAATCACATTCATGAGCTGCGACTGAGACAGTGCTGCTTGTGTTTGACTGTGTGTGTAGAAATAGCTGGAGCGGTTTCTCCTTGTTGCTGTGATGAGACAGAGAACAGCAGCTAATTTAAGGGGGATTTTAATGTAAATTCAGCTGCAAGGACAGACGAGACAGACCATGGATGACTTAAGAAAATCAGACAGTGAGTGAATATTTCCACACACTGCTTACAGACAGAGTTACTCTCAGGGAGGAAGAAAGATTACAAATGCCTCTTGCAGAGATGTTTCAACACCGTTTCAACATTTGGCAAAAATGCAGCTTCAAAACAGCAGTGGTGTCAGAAATCAAATTTCACTCACTGTCTTAAATATTTGTCAGACGCATTTACACTTAGCTGCCCAGTGTAAATGTAAATAGGGTTTTTATGATTTTTGTGGCGCTTAGAAAATGGATAGTAAGTGGTTATGAACATTATATTAATTCAGATTGCAACTGGGCATCAACTGTCATGAGTACTGATGGACAGCTAGTATAAGAATCTAACACTGTAAGGTTATGTGGGGATAATTACTGTGTGGTAGCTACATTTCATCAACCTTTTAATGAAAAACAGCCAAAACATGCAAGGTTGGAGAAAAGCAAGTGCACATCTACAACTGTTCATTTTATTGAAGAATGAAGACGCCCTGGGATTGGTGTTTTGATAAGGGAAGCTCTTAAGTAAGTGAAGTGACCTGAAGTGGGTTCCACAATAAGACCTGGCCAAGTTCTCTCTATCCATTATGATAGGAAATAAAATACTGCTCTCCTATTATTCCTGGCTCTGGCAACAGGTAACTTACAATGTGAGTTTCCAAATAACAGTACAGGTCACATTGTAAATACAAGCAGCAGTGGGAAAACAGTCACATTCTGAGTTGGAGATATCAGGGATTTATGACAGGTCCATAATCACCCACTTGGTGAAAGGAACTACAGATGTAAAAAAGCAGCAAACCAGTTGCAAAATGGCTTTAAATTCACGTTACTAATTACAACAGATTTCACTCAATACAATCAATTCATGTATGCATTTACAAATATGTAACATGATATAACAAAACAACAAAAACAGCTAATTAAGGATTACTTTTCAAGGCTAGCAACAAGTGACCCCCCCCCCCCCCCCCGTCAATCCTGCCACTGTTGTTACTGTGTGACTGATGAAAAGAACATACTTGAACAAATGAAAGGCTCCAAGGGTCTGTATATTTTCATGAGACTAA
The DNA here is from genome assembly GCF_046630095.1 of Trachinotus anak. Taxonomy (NCBI): domain Eukaryota; kingdom Metazoa; phylum Chordata; class Actinopteri; order Carangiformes; family Carangidae; genus Trachinotus; species Trachinotus anak. The sequence goes on from NW_027273883.1 coordinate 27,794,422, forward strand.
AATGTCAGACTGCAATTCAGACATCTGTTCCACCTGACACTGGGGCCACTGCGGAGACAGCAAAAACACAATTAAACTTGAGGCCAAGATAAAAAATAAAAAAAGTCACAACAACAAGCCTGCTGGCAGCATCTGATTGACACCTCAGTCACCAGTGCTGCATGTCTCGCATTTCTCCAGTCATAAGGATCTGTCTGATACCAGCTGATAGGAACACTTGTGGGACAGGCTGTAGCTCGATTCAAAGCTTTTCCGACCTGCAGATCATCAGATAGAGGATGAGTAAAACAGGTAAAAACTCATTCCTCTTTCCTGTTACTTTCATGCTTGTAGTACCCAGAGACTGTTCCATTCATCCACGCAGAAATCAGCTTCAAATTTAGTGAGCATCCCCTGTGTGATTACTCCATCCTGGTTGTGTCTGTCTTTCTTTATTAACAGTAACATTTGCAAGTCACAGTTTGATACCATACAAGATATCAGCACGATGAAGATGATTTACATTCTAACGTATGACAACGAGCTGCAGGGATTAGAGATGGTGCCGCGTACAACACAATCCTCCCAGCCAGGGTTTCATGCAAAAATTGCAGCTTATGGAGGCCAGCAGCACACATGCTAATATTGCTCAGTCTCACACTGCAGACCAGTGATGAGACAAAGTGTGGAGGTTTCCTCTTGTGCCTGCAGAGGGAAGTGTGGCACAGCAGAGCACTCCTCTTTGCAGCCTATTTAAGGTGAACCAGCCTCAGTAATAACAGCTGATTGGGTATGCAAGTCAGCCACAAGGAGGGAAAGCGCTGATAGACAGCAAGACCCCTGAAGAGGTGTCTGTGAGATTTAAGGCGTTTTCACACCTTGTTTACTCCGAGAAGTTCCTTGGAACTCTGAAGTGCTCTCTCCCACTTCGTCTGCTTCTTTTGGCCAAATGAGTGCATAGCAATCAGAGCGAGACCTCACTGAGAGGGAAGTCACTGCATCCCCGAAACCAGACTGATGACTCCTCTGGACTATCGACGTGACCTGACTGTGATCAAACTACATCAACTCTGTCATGTGATCACAACCGTTCATGTAGAATAGGAGTTATGTGACAGGTCTCACATTTATAACTAACAGGGTTTCTCAGCCCACTGTCAGGGTGAAACTGTGATTAGACTGAAGCCAGCAGTTACAGTGCTCAAGTGTGAAAGACAACACTTACACCACCACAGTATGTAAAGGGATTTTGCTGTATCCAGCACCTAACAGTTTGCATGAGTCAGATCTGGTAACGCCACTTATCATGTAAACTGATGGTAAACTTAACATTTAATTTAAATCGAAAAGAAATAACAAATATAAGTTTCAACGAAATAATTCCGCTCCATATTAAGTGTTGGACGTCAACTTAAAGGTCCGATATTTTACCCTGTGCCGGTGTTTTATTTGAGGTGTCAATATCCACAAGTAAATATATATGTAGAACCAAAAACCATCTCAGTGTAGTTTTACATCTCCTCTCACAGGCTTCTCTCTGGAGCTCTAGTAACAACAGGTCATTAAGAACTTCTGATTGGCTGACTGTTTTCTGAGTGATCCAATAAAAATATAGTTGATTTCAAGCAACCACTCAGAGAAACCTGCAAGGTTGGATGGTGGGTGCAGGTGACATCACAAAGTTACAGAAGTCCTGAAGCTGTGTTTTAAGGCTCCGTTTCTGAATACAGGCTGTGTGCATTTCTCTATTAATATAGAGCCTAGACCTGCTTTTTTAAATTTATTGTTAATTGTTTGCATTATGGGAAATGTAGGACCCTAATGTAGGACCCAACTTTATGCAGATGCAATGCTTATTGGAGTGCTGTTTTAATTTAAAGTTTACTGATGCATAGCTGCAGCATGAACAACATAATTCAACTGTTATAGCCACTATTGATTCTAGACTAAAATTTAGTGAAAGTAATGAAACTTTTACTCACTGCTGCTGGCCATTTGCGGGGAAGTTTAATTTTCTTTCTTTCTTTTCCTCTTTTTTTTCAATATATATCTCAGGATTTTTTTTTTATTAATGTGATTATTTCAATAATGTCTGAGTTTCCAACTAATATTATGGCTTTTGTATTTAGTTTAGAGTACAATTAAAAGATTAAAACTAGAAATAAAAAATAGAAACTGCTGGCGTTGAATTTTCCTTTGTGAGGGAAGAGGGATTTCAGTTCCGTTTTACTCCATAAGAAGTGAAAATATAACCCTTTATTATTAGCCTATTACAATAACATTACTTATATTTTGTCCCACGTATTTGGTAATTTTACAGGAAATAACTGTAATAACTGTACATACATTACACATTATCTGTAATGCCTCTGTAATTGTGATTCTATCACCCTGTTGTTGTCTTATTTGCCCCATAATAAAGTCTTTTTACCGGAAAAGACTGTCATGAAAACAGTGTTCTGTATTGTGTATTTAGGGGATAAGTTGTGTATCTCAGGTGTCGCTTGGTTTAGGCAGCACACTAACTGACTCTGTCCTGACAGTTGTGATTTGGCAGTGACGTATCCACTCTCCACAGGCACTTTAGTCATCATTTGCTGTCAGCGCTTGTCATTTCAAGTCCGGTCTGCATCTCCTGCCTTATTCTGACAAACCCACAGCCCGCAAGGGGGGAAAGAATTTCTTCACAGTGTGCCAAGCAGCTCAGTGCAACTCTGTGCTCCCAATCAATCCTGAATATAGATCAGTATGCATCTATAGATGAACTCATGTTGGACAAAGAAACATTTTTGTGTAAGAATCCAGATGTCTTATCGGTTCAGATCAGTTCAAGGGGCCTGGAACAGAGACGAGCGCTCCAGATACACTAGTTTAGATGTAGATACATGTGCGCGCACTACACTGTCCTCCCAACATAGGCACTCAAAACAAGAGAGTCACCCTCTCCTTCACAACAGCAGTGAGCACTCCATCCTGACAGAGACCTCTTCATAACCTCCACCGACACAAACATGTAGGCCTGAGATCTGTTTTATGAATCCCCTTCAGCATATTGTGTATAAAAGTTACTTCAACTCACTAGCCCCTTGAGTGTTTCTTTACTGTTCCCCGTGTGCATCACTGAGAAGACAGAGTCCTACTGGCTCTGGTATTTAATTGAAAAAGGAACATCAAAACAAATGGGAGAACACCTTTGATACAGCTGCTGCAGGGTAAAGGCTCTGCGTACTGAGAAACTGCAGACCTCTAGCCCCTGTTAGGTCTGCTAATGTTCTGCATACATTTTCATGTTACAGATGTCTTCTATCTGAATGAATCTGAACCTTTACACCAAACTAGTACCACAAAGGAACCAGATTTATCACTAAACAGCCTCAAACATCCAAATTCAACAAGCATGGTAAGAATTAGGCTTCAGCTGTCTCCTAAAATGAATATCTCGAAACAGTCCAGCCCAAATGTTGTGATATATGAGGCAATATAACATAAAATATAACATTTTATTATTTTACATTTAATATTATTTTGTGTTTCAGGTGTGTTTTTATAATACATAATTATATTATGTATTATGGATAGATAGATTAAATCCTTTATTATTCACTTTTTCCTCAAGGGATTAATTAACTATTTTATCCATCTATTGCATTTTATGTTTCAGAAATAACCGATGCTGCCACTAAACAGCAGTTTTATTGGTCACATGACAAGGTACAATGTACAGTAAGCAAAGCAGTGAAATGAGGGTTGGACACAGCAGCGCGGCAGACTTTGCAAAACTAAAAAAATGAATAAATACTAATAAAAATACTCTCTGCATTGCTGCCATTGCTATATGTAACTTATTTCAAGATAACACAAATCAATCATTTTAATTCAATTTTCTGTTTTTTTATTTTTAATTATTTACAGAACATAATGTTCTCAAAAAGCAAGTATAATTTTTAGATCAAGATAAATTCAGTTAATTGATGGATGTGTTAGACTGAGCTGGAGATCAACTTTAGTTAGATAGTGATATCTGTGAATATTAACAGATTAATAAAAATAAAATATGAAATATGAGCAAGCTGTTTTGAAAATATATTGAAAAATGTAGATGTTGATTTGTACATTCAGTATCTTTGAGGATTTTTAAATCACATGACTTATCATCAAACCGCACATAAGCAACCCAGAAACAATCTCAGACACACAGGGCAGGGCAACAAAAAAGCATTTAGAGACGAGTCGTACAAGGGGAGCACTGTGCGACGTGTTTTAACTTTGGTGAACTGGAGTTTAAAGTAGTCTGGACATTTCTATTGGTGCAATTTGAATTTGAATTTGAATTGTTTTTCATACTAACTTAAACAGAGATTAAACTTGATTTTTCACTTTAAAGTTATTCAAATCTTATTTCCTGGATTAGGGTTAAAGGAATTTAAGAACACTTACAGGACCAGTCAGTGACAGTGACAGTGAGTAGCATGTTGGTCCAGTCAGGTGCAGGAGGAGTTCATGCTGAAGTCTACATCCATAAATTACACCAAAAATAACTTGTTACATATATCTTGGTACAGATTACAGACACATGGTTATGTAAAGTTATGGATGATCAAAGTGGCAAAGGACCCCCCCCCGCTCTCTCTCTCTTTGATAAGTGTGCTTAATGCTGATATGAAATTCTCACCACATCTCCCACCCGAGCCCAAAGGCATCGGGCAACATGACACAGTGTCACCGCCAAAGCAGAAAAAAAAGTTAAACAGATTTACTTGCATCCTTACTGGTGAGAAAAGGGAGGAGGGGAAAAAAAGGGGTGACATTTTTCCCACACCGACTGCATGATAGGCATCTCTTTTTTGCCCTCACTGAATAAATGGTTTGTAAATGTAGAATCTTGTTTCCTCTCTGGCAATAGCTGAAAGACCTAACACCACTGAATATGATAACACGATGCCAGCAGCAGGGCCTGAAGGCCAGTGAGGACACCCAGCTAAAAATACTTGAGACAGAGGTTACAGTCTTCTGCGGCTCGACCTGCTTCCTCTCCTGTAATTTCAAAATAATACAGATCATGTCACATCATGTTGCCATTGTGTTTCCTGTTTTATTTTGAAAATAACCCATCTTTTTGTGTCAATGGTTGTTTTACTTCCTGCCCTTCTGTTTTTCCTGCCCTGCCCTGATTAGTTTCACCTATTCCCTATTACCCTTGCCTTCCTTGTGTATAGAGGCTGCAGTTCAAAAGTCTTTCATTTAGGAATTTTCCAAACTGCTGTCCCACAATTTCTTGCAGCAACAACATTTACAGTGACACATGATTGTGGAAATGCTGGTTGGAAACAAACTTGTTCAGTGACCCTCAGAGCTTTAGTCCACACATTATAAAACAGCTTCACCAATGAACAAATTATGGCTGATAACCCTAAACATTTGCATATTCAAAGTCCACTGAGGGTGTGGACATGGACTTTGCTTGAGGTTTCCTCTAGCACCAAACTTAAGGATAAAACTTTCACACAGCAGATTTTGAGTTAGATCCAATTACAATGCATTGCATTTATTCAGCAGATGCCTCTGTCCAGAGCAACTAGAACATCCCTCTGAGGAAACAAAAACTAAATGCCATCAAGTCTATACACAAATTTGTCAGTAACACCAATAAATGATATCTTTACTGTTTTTTTCTATAAGGAAACAGGATTGGGGCTGACAGATGTCAATCAAACTGTAGCTTTATGATGCTAATGCCAATATCTAATGGGGAAATATAAAGCGAAATGTAAAAATGTTTTCTAAAATTTACTCCTTACTGGATAACCTTAATGCTTTTTACTCACGAATCGAGAACACCAACAACAGGGGGCCACGCAGACTCCCACTATCACCCAGAGACCAGGTACTCCAGTTGTCTACTGACAGTGTTGAGTGGGTCTTTTCCAACATTAACCCTTTGAGGGCAGCCGGATGAGACAATATACAAGGTTGTGTCCTGAAGCACTGTGCAGAAGGATGTTTCACAGTCATATACAACATCTCCCTCAGCCAAGCCAGAGTACCTACCTCTCTCAAGAGTTAAACCATAACACCTGTGCCTAGGAAGCCAGACCCAGCTTGTTTGAATGACTACTACCCTGTAGCCTTGACTCCAATAGTCATGAAATGCTTCGAGTGGCTTGTTATACAGCACATCAGGACACGCCTCCCTGCCAACCTGGATCCCCTACAGTTCACATACAGAGGACGCCATATCTGCTATGCTCCCCCTCACTCCAACTCATTTAGAAAACAAGAATGCCTACATCAAGATCCCGCTGATTGATTTCAACTCAGCATTTAATACAGTCTTGCCACAACTGGTGGAGATGCTGGGGCTGTTGGATGTGGATACTGGCATCTGCAACTGGATATTGGCTTTCCTGATGCAGAGACTGCAGACAGATAGAGTCAGTAGCAATATATCTGAATACATCACAGTGAGCACAGGATGGCCTCAAAGGCTGCATACTGAGATCATTATTGTTCACTCTAACACATGACTGTGCTGCCAGTTTCAATGACAACCACATCATAAAGTTTGTGGATGATACTACAGTAGTAGGCCTCATCATCTCTCAGCACTGACAAAACCAAAGAGATGATCATTGACTTCAGGAAGGACAACCCCAAACATCATCCTCCATTGAGCATCAGTGGTTCTGTTGTAGAGAGGGTAAATAGCAGCAAGCTTCTGGGGGTACCTCTCACCGATGACATGACCTTTAACTGTAACACCACAGCCATCATCAAGTAGGGCCAACAGTGCCTCCACCTACTCCACAGAGTAAAGAGGACGGACCTCCCAACTCTAGTCATAACCATCTTCTACCAAGGCACCACTGAGGACATACTCACCTAATGTGTCACTTCCTGGTTTAGCAATCATAGTGTGGAGGAAAGAAACAGCCTGGACAGGATAGTGAGAACGGCGGAAAAGATCTTTGGTGCCTCGCTGCCATCTTTGCCGGACATTTACGACCAATGCTGCATATACAGACCCTCTAAGATAATCGGTGATCCCTCTCACTCGGCAGTCAGACTTTTAAAACTGAAGGGTTAATATGAACTGTTGTAATGTGTATTACATTTTAGACTGACATATATTTTATTGTAAATTACCTTTTTATCAACCCTGTTCATTTCAGTTACTATTTATTCTATTTATTGACTACTGCACTTTATTTTGCTTGTCTGGTGTTTTAAAGCAAAAGTTATTTTGTTTTTTTTGTATGTAAATGCATTGAAATTACCATTAAAGGAAATCAATCAATCAATCAATCAATCAATCAATCAAGTTCTAAAACCTTGGATGGCAATGGTGGTCCAGTCGATCGGGCCACCACTTTGGTACAGACTGAAATACCTCAATAACTCTAATGGATTACCATGAGTCCTGCAGATCTCCAGAACATGAATCCTGCTGACTTTGGCAATGTCTTTACAACTATTGGATGAATTGCTATAAAAGTTACATATTCATGTTCCCTTTGGATTGAACTGTACATCATTGATCCTGACTTTCTCTCTCTCACCATCATCAGGTCAAAATTTGTCCAATAGTTTTGATTATGACAAAAATACCTGCACAACTAATGATATTCCCGTCTCAGTCTCAGCTCTTCAGTGCTCATTATTATTATTTTAGTGATCTATCATGCTAAAATAAGAAGTTGAACTTGGAAAAAAATTATTCCTGCATTTTCACATTTTGCCATGCAAACATTAGCATTAAGTTAATTTAGCACTAAGCTGATTTTGGAAATGTGAAAGTGCATAAGTACAGCATCACACAGCTGTTAGTGTTAGTAGATGTTAGTGTTTCTTGTCAATCAGTCATGCCAGATGGAAAAAAAAAAAAAAAACTTCCCTTAATTTCATTATTCTATATATCATAATTCAATTAAAATTCAATTAAATCCCAGTCCTCTCAATCTATTTTGCAATGCACACAAAATAAAGGTAATAATATTGAATTAAAAACTGTAACTGTGTCATAGTTTTAAGTTTCAGTCTGCTCATTTATTATTTTATTCATTCAGTTCAGCTGTTTGGGCACACATGTTCATTTCAGATCCTTACACTCCCACCTGCCTGCCTCTCCTGCCAGTAGAATCTCCTGAGCTGCTCCTCCTCCCCACTCACCCACTCACCTGCTCCCAATTCCATCATTAGCTCCTTAGTTTATATACAAATCTGTTTCCATATGCTCTCTGCCCAGTTTTCTTTGTGCCATGTGCCCTTCCTTTCCAATGCTCTGCTCTTGGTCTGCCTGTTTCCTGATCTAGTTTTGGAACTAGCCTGTTTTTTTTCATCATGCTTTTGGTTGCCTCTTCTGGGACCTGTGGCAAACTTAGTTTCTTCTTTTTGAACAGGTTTTCACACCAATACTTTTGCCTCCACTTCAATTGAAATTAATATTAACTAATATTTTAATACTGTCTGCATGATTGCACCCAAAGCAATGTCACTGTACTTAAGAAATATTTATAATAATTTACCTTGTGAATACTGTCAGTGATTAGTTTGAACCTGAAGCCTGTTTTAGGAAGTTTTAGTAGATAATCAAGTTTGAGTGTAAGCATTTTGATTTCACAGAAGGCTGACATCATGATTCATTATCGTGAGGGAGCCAGCAGACAGTATATGATCTGCCATCATGCCTTTAGCTTCAGTGTGAAAGAAGAGGAGAATCTCTACTCTTTTGATTTGCCAGGTTTAATAACAAATGCTTTTGCTAATAAACAACTTTCTCTGATATATTTTCTGCTGTGGGTTTAAAGGTCTTATTTCTTGTGTAACAGAATGATTTATCTGGTGGTGTTTCCCACTGTGCCTGTCTTCACTGAAGGGTAAACTCTGTGGATACATTGTCCTGAGAATACATTGGTAGGACAGACACGCTTTGCTGTGGGCTTTTTTCTCTCTCTCTTGTCTACTGGGCCAGGTGTTGTATTCAGATTCTCCTTGAAAGCTGTCCTCTGTTATGCCCTGAGCTTTTTTTATGAATTCATTTTTGATGGAATGATCTCCTGTGCCAAAGCATATAAAGTGCAGCTGGGAGGTGACAGTCGAAGGTGGGGGCTGGAATGTGCTGAAAGGGCTGCAGAGGCTGGATACCAGACTTCAATCTCTCGTCAAAACATGTGGAATAACATGACAATACTGAAGGACAATGTGTCCAAAAATTCAATTACTTGTCTCTAAGGGCACTCAAAGCTGTTCAGTCTTGAAATATAGTTTAACAAATACAGACCTAATGTAATGTTAGCTATAGAAAATAATCTTCTTCAGATAACTGAGTTCTTCAAAAATACTTGGAGGATAGATTTGCTCATCTTTGAAATTATCTTATCGGTGTTATCTTACTTTGAATTTAAAAACAACATAGATACAGGGACGGCCCGGTAGTCGAGTGGTTGGGGCGCGTATCACGTGAGTGCAGGCGCTCTTAGCAGGCAGTCGCTGGCCCGACTCTCAACTGGCCCAACTCTTTCCTGCATGTCATTCCCCTCTCTCTACCCCCTTTCCTGTCAGTCTCCACTGATCTATAATAAAGGCACAAAAGCCCAAAAGAATAATTTAAAAAAAAAAAAAAGCTATTTTGAATTTAAAACAGGAGTGGGGATTAAACATTTCTTTATGGTTTAAAAAAATCGCCTCCTTCTTGGGCTAAATAACATATTTAAAAACTCATTTGATTATCTGTGAAATGTCACAAAGAGTCCTAGCTCATTTAAACTGGAGAGGTACATGTTTTTCAGTGACCACTGAAGCCAAAATCTCTCTCAATCTCTAAAGCAGATACATCCAGCTTCAGATATGTACTCATTTTTGGTTAATTATTAGTTGTTAGTCATATCACAACATTTTCTTATTCTCATAAAATGAGGAAGTGTGATTTGATGTTGAACTGATGACGTGTTTTGGAAATCCACCACAAAAACTATTCATTACTTTGTTCAGGCTCTTTAAAACATGGTTAAATACAATGGATTGTCATGATGTAGTTGGTGTTGAAAGGACTTTTTATCCAGCACACATTGCTCCCAAAACAGAAAATTAGTCAATTAGGATTTTCATTATAGGAGTTTCATGGTGATGTAAAGGGCCTAAGAGAGAGTTATATCTTCCTGGGATCCCTATAACTGAATCCAATCACCATTTGCACCTGGGTAACTGTAGTTAACAATGGTATTTGCGCCTGTGTGTCTATAGCCAACAATACTATTTGCATCCGCAGTAGCTAACCGATGTGACTATTTACATCTGGGTTGTAGGCTTTCCTGGACCACTTCAAAGAGTCACATGGGAGCCGTTCTGACAGAAATTCTTCCCAATATGTGGGTAATGTTGTGGAAGAGCCCTAACCATGATCTTAACCTAAACCTAACATAACTGCGACTGAAAACTCATTAATTCATTTAGTCATTTAGCAGACGCTTTTATCCAAAGCGACTTACAGAAAGGGGAACAATCAAGGTTAAGTGCAATAAGAAGTGTTAGCGCAGCAATAAGTACTAGTGACTATTCTTTAAGTGTAGATTTGTAGATTTGTCATTTATCAAAACTGATGATAATGATAATAATAATAAATATATAAAAAAGATCAGTCAACTATGTCTAAAAGCATGTATCAATTTTTGATTTCACACAGGAATTAAACCCTAGTTTTCTAGTTGAGAGGCCTATCCTCACCCCATTTATCCATCACAATCCCAAGTGAACTTTGTTGCTATTTCTATGATCTCACATGACCTCCTAAAGCCTTCCTGCTTTACCGCATCTAATAAGTGGCAGACGTTTAGAACACAACCCAGTGTGGCGCTTATTAAACAGCACAACTGCACATCCTGTACTCTGATTTTTACAGCGTTTATAAAAAAATAAAAATATAAATTTAAAAAAAACAGTTTGGGGAGTCATTGGGCATTCCATATGGGTGTAAATAGCTGAATAGTTGCCGTGTGACTGTTTTCACCCAGATGTACGCATAGACTCTGAATGAACAGAGTAGAACACTACAGAGAAAAGATGTCAGCTCTCTGTGAACACCAGACCATAACCAGGTAATTCAAATCTGACTGTGGAGTGATTTGATTTAATTGTATGGCCTATTTTATTGTGTTTATTGTGAAATTTTGATTTCTCAGTCATTTACATCATCATATCTAAAATCATAATGATATCACACTTTGAATTTGAATGAGGTCCTCTAAGGGAACGAGTCATTTGTATCTGCAGTATGTTACCTTTTTAAATGTCTAGGTTCACACTAGATTGTGATCCAGCTATATCGAAGCATGTTTCCATTTTTATTCCATAGATCTAAGGTCAGTGATCTGCTGCTCTGACAACAATGTTGGTATCAGAACTGAGAAAATCATCAACAAGCTCACTCAGTTATACACCAGCCCTGACTCTTCGAAATTATGTATACACCTAAACTGCAACAGCAAATATATTGTTGCAGTTTAGTTTTATATAAAGTTAATTTCTAGGAGACAGGGTTGTATCCACGTACAAAGACCAAGGCCCCCGACTAGTCTTGGAGAGGACTTGCAAACATGACAGATTGTCAAGGCATTAGTGGGTTAAGGGTTTGTAAACTAAACCCTACAGAGACTAACTTTGCTTACAGTCAGTGCACTATGACTTGCAACCTCAGCTGCAGCCAGAAGGCCTCAGCAGAGCCCACATATACCTCCGATCTCCAAGGAATTTGGAATTAACCTCAGAACCACATCAAGCTTTTTCCAGAGAAAATAGTGGGATGCTGATAACGATGACAGGCAGAAGGCTCTCTTGGTCTTCTGGGAGGAGTAGTGAAGGAAAGTGTGGTGTGTTTGGATTCACAGCAAACACTGCTGATTTAGTGGTATGAAGGGATGAGGCAGAGGGGATGTTTAGATGATATGTACAGAGGCGGGGAGGGTGGTATGGAGGTGAAAAAGCACATTGTCAGATGCTATCACTCTCCCAAAAGGAACAACGTCAAGCCCCTCAGCACCTGCCCGAGCACCGACTATGACATTTATCTATGTTGCTATGACTAAAGCGCAGGCTAGACGACCCTGTCTGAACACCAATCATCTGACTGGCCCAGCTCGGCGCCTACACTGAAATGAAGCTGTCATTTCTGCCGTGGCTCTTTCACTGTGTCACTCTGCAGGGGGAGATTGATGCTCTTCTTTTTCTTTTTTTTTTTTTTTCTTTTTTTTTTGCTCCTATTCAGCACGGCTCCCGTGGTGGGATTAACTGATTTGAAACATTGATGAAGTTCAGACTGCTCCACCCGGGCACAGAGATACATCTTCATTATGTGCAAAGTGCTCCTAAAACATTATCATTAGTCTTCAAACCACTGGATGGCGAACTGCAGTCCAAAGCTGGACTGTCACGTGTAGGCTTGTCATTTTAAAGGCAGACTTCAGCACCATGTGGCAGGCTTCTATCTGCTTTGATTCAGCCATATGCTTCTGAGACAGCTGATGAAGTTTACAATATGTCTCAAAGTGTCATCAGCGGAGCTGGAGAGGTATGTTCGACAGACCTCAGACATCAGGGTGTGCTCTCCAGACAAGAACGGGGATAGCTTGCCCAAAAACTCAAGTCACACTACAAACGTTTAAAAGCCTTTATTATCGTGTCAATGGCACAACAGTCCTCCACAGGGTCAACTACACAGTGAAAAGTTACTATTTTAAGTCTTCACTCTTAGGTTACACTTTAAGACAGCCACATCTGGCTCCCTCATTACACCTGCAATCCCTCCACAAATACACTGTTTTCTAGAAATGGCATTTACTAATAATAACTTGATTCCCATTTACATTTTGTAGTGAAATCAACTGTCTAGATCATTTTCCAAGTTCATTTCAAGTTTGTTCTTTTTTTTTTGGGGGGGGGGGTGCTATATTTATGTGCCACCCAAGAGTCACAGGGAGCTGGTCTGGGTTGATGGTGGGCATACATATGTTCAGGACTTTGGGGACCAGAGTCCACATCCAGAATCTAGGTGTGGTTAGGTTTAGTCAACAAAAGCACTTTGGTAAGGTTGTAATTTCAGTTAAATGTTAACAACACTGTATTCAACGAAGAGCACAATCTTTTTCTTTTTCTACCTGCTCAGCATCAAACGGCAAATGAGAATGTCCTGTGAAAATGAAGGTTATCATGACCCACAGCAACATTTTTTTTGTAAGGTGACATCTAGGTGCTGTAGTATTTATGAGAGGAGCAAAAGGAAAAAGTGCAGTGACATGATTTTAAGAGTCAAAAAGTTGTTGTTAAGAAGTGGTTGGGGTGGATGAATGGCTCAACAAAATACAGGATTTCATTTGTGAAACTAGCAGTTTATGTTGTTTCTTTTTATCCATGACCAAGTTAACCACACTCATTCACCAATATCTTCTTTAGTATTTTCTTAAATTGTTTCCTAAGTTTTTCTTAAGAAAGCTCTTAAGAAAACTCTACATCAGATTCATGAACATGCTCTTAAACCGCAGAATTGTGCACACTTGTGTTCTTAGATTGATGAATGCCAATCTCCTCAAAAATCAAAAGCGTGTGCTAGTTGGCCCTGATTAGCATAGGTAAACGCCCCAAAATGAGACGGAAGGGTCGTGTGAAGAAACAGACACAAAGACTCACAAAGAGATCCCGTAAGGGATTAAAAAAATGCCATAACGAAAATCTGAAGACGTAGCAAAAAGGAACTTCAGTAGTTCTGAAGTGGAGGTACTGCTGCAGGAAGTGAGCTGCGAATGAGCCGTAATATTTAGTAGTGTTAATTCTGGATATAAAATCCCACACAAAAAAAGATACATGGAATGCAATCACACATTCAGTGAATGCAGTATCTTTAGAAGGGCGCAATATGCATGAGGTTAAAAAGAAGTGGTTTGATTTGAAATCTCACACCATCATCAGAGAAGAGAACATAATGCTTCATAAAATAACAAAAATAGATATATAAATAATAAAATATTATAAATGACAAAAATATCATTATAATTTTAAGTAATATATAACTGTAGAAGAAAACACAATAACCATAACTCATTTTGCTGAAACATGTCAGCACTCAAATGTGTGTAACCGTACTCTTGAGTGTGTGTGTGTGTGTGTGTGTGTGTGTGCGTGTGTGTGTGTGTGTGTGTAGATTCAGTTGTTACCTAAGAACAAATCCCAGATAAGAAAACATTGATGAATGTCAGAATCTTCGTAAAATGTGCTTAAGTGAGTTTTAAGAAGAAATTTCTTCTTTTGAATTTTTGGTGAATGAGGCCCAATGTTATTAAAGTAACCATGACAACAAAGATCTTCTTAAGGAAGTGCTTGTTCTAACTCAAACCTTGACCTTTTCCTGAACCTAACCAAGTAGATTCTGTGCTGAAACCTAAACCAAGCCATGACCGTTTATAATAGTAACCGTTGTGACAACAGTCTGGTTCAACGCTGTCCTGTGGGTCAAATCAGAAGGTTGCAACAAAAAAAAAGCCCGTGTAGTTGTTCAGGTCGGAGGACATGGCTCCGGTGAACTGGTGAACACAGTGAAGCATTCAGCAGCTAAAGAGTCAGATATGTTTCTCCAGTGTTGGTGGAGACAAAAACTGAGCTAAAAGAGAGTTAATGCTGGAGTACGTGGACAGAAACATGGCTGCAAATGAATCAGTAAAAGCACTGCAACAAGCAATTTGCGTCAAAGTGACAGACTTTCAGCTATTTATGTTGGAACAGGTCATATGACAAGTTTCCATAATCAGAAATAAACCTCTCTCATCTGGATTACATTAGAGATATTACTGAAATGATTTTACAGTGTTTAACATAACAACATGCTCTTTCATGCCAACTTCAAAAGTTAAGTCTGGGAATATTCCGATTCCAAGCACACTTTGCCCAGGTAAAGGAACAAACAAGTCTATATAAGCACCTTAGTAATTGGGTAGCATTCAATATCCTGCAGCAGCATGGGGGTACTGTGACAAAATACTAATAAGCTTTCAGAGGTGGCAGAAGAAGACGGAGCTTGTTTGAGTTTCTACTTCCTAACTTGGCATGTGTTGGCCTCCTGGGAGGCAATATATAATGAAAAAAACATAACAGTTTGTTTTCTTTTCTTTTTTTAATTTTATTTTTCAGAGAGTGTGTTGTGAATTTGAGTTTTCCATCTCAGATACCTGCCTTTAAAGGTAAATGGCCAGGGCTTTCATATTTGTTGTGTATAGGACTATGGGACAGATTTATGCACATGAAAATGCAGGTTTTCATTTCTCATCTGATACGAGGTGCTAGCGGCTTAGCAAATGTGGCCCTGAGAGACTATCAGGAAACAGGCTTACAATCACAATGTTGCTGGTTTGGATTTTGGAGGCTGGCAGGGAAACACATGGGCGGAGAGAGTGAACCCCGAGTGGCAAATATTTGGCTTCTGGGACATGTGTGAAATATTAAATATGCAGTGGGACAACTTTTTATGCTAAATGCATCACAAGAAATAATGTTGTCTGGCTCCTGGGCCCAAAAGAATCAGGAGGCCCCAACGCACACTGTCTGTGTGTGAACAGACTGTTCCGGTTGTTTAGGAGCAGGAGTTTTTTTATTTTGAAAAGGATGGAATGAAAAGACTAAAACATCAATGTGTTCATCTGTCTCTTGAATACTTTCTGATTCCCTGACCCTCTCTGTGGCTCTCAGCTCCAAATCCATTGCTTCCTACAGATCAGAGGTTCTTAACCTTTTTGAGCCAAAAATTGGTGTTTGCGACCCTCTCCCTCTTGACTCCCCCTTGAAACAAACTTCACTTCGGTGCCCTGCCCTGTTGGTACTGCTGTTTGCACAGTCGTGCACGTATGGAGCTCACAGAGCCAATCTTCATATATCTCTTCTTGGTCAGCATGCTGAACTCACAGACTTCTTTTTGAGAAGCCATCACTCCACAGTCAGATACGTTGCAGTAGCTAGCTAACGTATAGCCCCTGCCACTGTGCTGTGCCACGGTCAGTCTCCACTGCAGCTGGAGGAGACGACTTCTCTCTCCCAGATTCTTACACACTAATTTAACTCACTCAAATTTGATGACTACATTATAACATTGGTATGGGATACATATTATATAATATCCCTCTCAACCCCCCAGGGATAGTGTGTCTACCTCAAGCTTGGGTCCAGAAGCCTGGGAGATTGAAGGTTCTGCACAGTA
The DNA here is from genome assembly GCF_046630095.1 of Trachinotus anak. Taxonomy (NCBI): domain Eukaryota; kingdom Metazoa; phylum Chordata; class Actinopteri; order Carangiformes; family Carangidae; genus Trachinotus; species Trachinotus anak. The sequence continues at coordinate 27,810,629 of NW_027273883.1, forward strand.
TCTTAGCTGTTCCTAGAACTGCGCTCTTCTGGACAGGGACCTCAGACGTTGTACCTGGAATCTGCTGGAGCCATTCTTCCATTTTGGGGGTCACAGCCCCTAGTGCTCCAGTTACCACTGGTACAACTGTTGCCTTTACTCTCCACATATTTTCTAGCTCTTCTTTCAGCCCTTGGTATTTCTCGAGCTTCTCGTGTTCCTTCTTCTTGATGTTGCCGTCACTTGGGATCGCTACATCTATCACCACTGCCTTCTTCTGTAGTTTGTCGACCAACACGATGTCTGGTAGTTTAGCCATCACCAGTTTGTCAATCTGGATCTGGAAGTCCCACAAGATCTCAGTTCAGTCATTCTCAACCACCTGAGGTGGTGTCTTCCATTCTGAACTTGGGACTTCCAGTCCATACTCAGTGCAGATGTTCCTGTACACTATGCCAGCCACTTGGTTATGACGTTCCATGTTCGCTGTTCCTGCCTGCATCTTACATCCTGCTGTTATGTGCTAGACTGTCTCAGGGGTATCTTTGCACAGTCTGCACCTGGGGTCCTGTCTGGTGTGGTGGACCCCGGCCTCTACTGATCTTGTACTGAGTGCCTGTTCTTGTGCTGCCATGATTGGTGCTTCTGTGATGTCTTTCAGTCCAGCTTTCTCCAGCCACTGGTAGGATTTCTTGATATCAGCCACTTCTTCTATCTGTCGGTGATACATACTGTGCAGGGGCTTGTCCCTCCATGATGGTTCATCCTCTTCCTAATCATCATCATCATCAGATTTCTTCTGCCTGAGGTATTCACTTAGAAGTTCATCTTTGGGGGCCGTGTTCCTGATGTACTCCTGGATCTTAGTTGTTTCATCCTGGACAGTGGTCCTTTCACTCACTAGTCCTCGGCCTCCCTCGTTCAGCTTAGTGTACAGTCTCAGGGTGCTTGACTTGGGGTGAAACCCTCCATACATTATGAGGAGCTTCATTGTCTTGTATAAAATAAAAAAATACAAATAATAAAAATGTTTAAAAATTCCTGTCATTGTTTTTTTTCTCTGAATAAAGCCTATCGCTGTCAGCCAATGATTGGAACTTTTATGTTCTCACTAGCCAGACCACATTGTGCGCTAAAAGACTACACCCATGGCTAAAACTGGAGAATCAAAATGGATAGCTGGTTAGCAACCTGGGGGGGGGGGTCCCAAACCAAAGGCTGAGAACCACTGATATAGAATGTAAAACCACACACACAAATATTCAGTTTCAGGTTTACTGTCATTTCTGCACCTATGCTTGACATACAGTACATATACTGTACATAAATGGAGATGAAATGTCATTCCTCATGGACGTCAGGGCAACATATCAGACATTCAAACATCTTAGGGATAAGAATGAGCACTCTCACATAAGCAGCAATGACTTGAATATAACGAGGTCCAGTGTATTTTTTCCTCTTGCTGCAAACTTGACATGTTGGTGGAATTTCGGCTTTTAATTTGACGCCTCTGGTGAGGATGGAAAATCTGTGGCGTTGGCATTTGTTGATCTTGTGATGCTGTAACGCTTGTGCTGGTAGACTGCTGCAAAAACAACAACTTCATTTTTTTAAAGTCCATCAGTGGAGAACACAACCACAACATTTGTGCACCTTTCCTTGAGGATATAAACACGTATTCCACAGCCACATGTCCCACCAGGCTGTAGTGATTCCATGTGGTTTCAGTAGAGTGTTAATGCATCCTGCTCAGTGGGCGTGTCCTGAATGTTGCTGTTTAGCCAGGTTTCAGTGAAAACAAAGATGCAGCAGTTCTTCATTTCATCATGAATATTTCATCATGCTCAAACATGCAGAAATCTCCAGAGTCTCCTGGTGGCTGCAGCTGAGTTTCACTGCATTAAAGGTGCTCTGTTTTTAAAATGACAAAGGTTGTGAAATACTTGGACCACTGTGCCTGGACGTACTACCACGGCAAACAAAATGCATATAGTGTAATGTTTGAAAAGGGGTCAGTAATTTCACTACAGCTGGTTGCTGTGGTTCTTCACAAACGTGACTCCAAAAGGAGAGAGTTGTGTATTTTTGGCAGCAGACTCTGGTGAGTATCTGGACCAACAGGATGGTGGATATGGGATCATATCAAAATAAACTGCAGTGCATGTGTGGTCATTGTACTAAAAAAAAAAACATGTCAGCCAGTGCAGCAGTGTCGCTCACTGGTGTGGTTTTACTACTGTGGATTAAATAAAGACAAAGAAGAAAAACAATGATTAGTGTGTTATTAGTTAAAATTGATTGGTTGTATTTGTTCGTGAATGTAACTTAGACGTAGACAAATTTATACAAACATAAATCCAAGGTTCACTTGCTTTTTCTTCCCAAAACACAACACTGCCTTAATACTGAACTTGCATCAGGGGTGTAAGGATTCTGAAATCACCAGTGTAACCACAACAATAATGTCCATGATCCCATATTGCCAAACTGGAAGATGGAACTATGGACATTTCAGTGGCAGACCAAAGACGAAAACACATTTGGTGCTCTTGTTGTGGCAGCAGGGCAGTGTGTGTGTGGGACTGAGTCAAAATGAACTTCAGTCTGTGTGTGCTCATAGTAAAAAAGTGGAGCTCTATGGTTCAGAGGAACATGATACACATGATACTCGTTAGCAGGAAACATACATTGCTGGTTTTTGTCTCTCTATGGGATTTGTTGACATTCGGACAAATACTGAATATCACCAGATTTAAAGTCAATACCTTCAGTCAAAAGTAGTGATATCCTGATAATCCAAGTCCTTTCATATTGTAAGTTAGTTTGACCTGATATTTATTTTTATTCATTTTTTTCTCACAGTTGATACATCTGCACAATAAATACTAAGGTGACAGTAAGCCTACGTGAGTATGTAGTATTAATTTGGCAATTTAAAGACCCTGCTTTATGAACATATGACCTGTACCACAGGTTTTCTTTAACCCTTTGAGGCCTACATTAAGACTTTTTTCATACCTTTGTGTTTTGCTGTATAACATTGTCATTATATATGTAACTCGATAAAGATTTCTGTACACTGTGATATGGGACAGAAACCCATGAAACACACACAAAAAAAAGAAGAAATAAATAAAGAATGGACCTTGAATTTTTCCTTATCTTATAGATAAACCTTTATAACTAAAGAAAACTTCAACACAGAAAGTTGCACACATATGTTTGGATTTTAAAGTTTATATCTTTATCGGATCATGAGTTATGCGCGTTCTTTTGAGCAGTATTCATGAGCATTTTTTTACAGAACACAGTCTCTGATCTCTGTGTGTGGTCACTTCAGTCGTTCAGATGACGTGAATACATGATTAGGGCTGAACTGATTGGCTGCCGGTGTTCTCACCTCGATCTGCAGCAGGGCCTCCTCTCTCTGGTGAAGCACCTCCACGTCCTCCTCACTGATCTCAGACAAGAAGGTCTGAGCTCTCCCCTTTAAGCCCACTGCTGCTCCAAACAGTGGACTCTCCTCCACCTGCTCACTGGATGGGCTCTGCGCATTCTGTTGGATCACACACACACACACACACACACACACACACACACACACACACACACACACACACACACACACACACACACACACACACACACACACACACACATTACATTAGATTAGATCAATAGCTATATATTATAATAAACAGTGATTTGGACCTGGCTTCGTTAGGGCCACAGACAGGAACTGAGTGGACATGTGAAGACCTCTGGTAGTAGTGGACTAGATATTTGCGTTTTGTAAAAATGTGTTGCAAATAACATTATGTGTTATACTCCGGGCAGTGGGGTCCTTGAGAGGGTTCGTGGGGGTCACCAAGAAAAAGGGGCCATTACTATTTTGGTCATTGGTTTCAAACACTTTCTGTAATAAAACATGTAAAAACAAAGATCTCAGCAGATGGGGTCTGTTAATCTAATTTGTAATCTAATTTCGTCAGTTTAGGGTTCTGGATGTGAATACGTTTGAGAACCACTGCTCTAGGGGCTGGATGACTGGTCACTTGCCATTTTCACGTGCACACAGATTGAATTTTACAATCTCATTTTGTCACATGAAATGTGAACTGTGACCTAAAAGTTCCCGAATGACAAAAAATATATGGTAGAAGCTATAAACCACAGAACACTGGAAAGAAAAGAGGGGGGGGGGGGCTCTGTGGAGAACTCAGCTCCAGGTAAAAACCTCCTGAACCATTGACACTGAATGATCCAGACCAGGAGAAGCTGGTGGTAATGGTGGCGACAACTCCCATGATCCCACGCTATTTCATGACATCACCCAATGCAATCTTTTATTATTGTTTTGACTGAGAAACCAGAAGTTACATACTGTGTGTTTAATCAATCATTACCAAATTAAATGCATCGACTGAGTCATGACACTAGATTGTGTGATCTGTTGAGTCTGAATGTCCATTTGATGTTGCCAGTTACTGATATTTGTTCATTGCTTTTTTGCTTAATGCAGAGAAATGAAGGGTCGGCTGAGACTGAGGTTTTTAATTCATGAAAATATGTGCAGTCTGCACACACACACACACACACACACATACACACACACACTCACAGAAGCAAAAGCAGAAATAAGGGGAGAGACATGTAGTCTGAGAGGGGCCTTGTTGACTTTTTTGCATTGCTAATGTGTTCCACCTTTGTGCAGCTGACTGCACACCTAATTCATGGTGGAGGGGCCAGTGTGGGTCATAGCACAGGGACCATCCTGGGCTGAGTCACAGCGCTCTGTCTACTGGCCATGATCTGACTCACCACTCCTCAGCAAACTCTGCAGCGTTGTGCTCACTCCTCCACATACATGCCCACCGCAAACTCTCCGGAATATGTTAGCACATCACACAGGCGGGAAGGACTCTCAAGACAATCGCTCTGACACCGAAGGACGAGTTCACAGGCTGAGAAAAAGTACACACAGTTTCCAGAGTTTCCTGCCGTCGACTCTGATGATGTGAATGTAAAGATGTGGGTGGGAAACAATCAATAACATTTGCAATGATCTGCTGAATGCATATGTATGATATTCCAAATGTCAGGCTGCCTCTCTCATGACCTGAAAACGCCTGCTGCTTTATCTCCAGTGAAAATATAGACTGTTCCTGCTGCTGCTGTTTAAACTCCATGTACCAGTAGATTCTTCTGCAGTGATTAGTGGACTTAATCGCTTGTGCACTGAGAGTTATATAATGTACCCTTCAGCTCGCCACCCACAAAGCCCTTTACCTCTAACACCAGGAGTCTGTAAGACCTTGATGATACATCTTCAAAGAAATAAAACCTTAATAAATACGACTCTCCCCTCCATAAAAAAAAAAAAAAAAGGTTCTTTCTGAGCAAAGTGGTTCTGCACACAGTTGTAACTGTCCGGCCGGACAAAGCTGTAAATGATTTTCTATTCAGTTCAGCAGCAAGGTGGTGTTAGAGATGGAGTCCTTGAGTCAGAGGGGTTCAAACCTCCACCCAGCTGCTGAGTGAGATGCAGAGGTGCTGTTCTGTTACTGAGCTGAACTCTGAATTCACTCGCGATACTTGATTCATATACTGTTCAGTTTTGAGAATACCTCTCAAGCTCATTCTAAATACTATGCACGTGCTGTCAAATTTGTTAGGATGTTTTGTTCATTTGATTTTGCTTTGTCCATTTCCTCATTTTTTCTCACAGTGTGTTGAGCTTTCAGGGCTACCATACAGTTACAGCATCAACAGTTCAGCAACCAACAAACAAAAAGTAATATAAAGACAAGTATGAAAAACATTTATGACCTCCTCAAAGGGTTTCACTGATTCTGCTCCCTCATATCAACACTAAAACAGCACGTGCAGCTGTCTGCACTAAACCAGCCACTTCTTCCCGTCACTTTAAATGTGACAGAGAGAACGGCTGGTTTCAGTGTAATTTCCGTAGATTTCAATCAGTCTTGAATCCGTCTTAAATATATTTACACTACACTACATCTGCCCAAGACTCATGCAGGGACTAAATGTAAATGGTGGAGGAAGCTGCTGGGATTTGGAGGACATTGATCAATCTTCAGAAAACAAGCAACTGAAGAAAAAAAGATCTCTGTCAACAGCACAAGGGAAAACAAATAAAATGTGAGAAGTCATAGCCAAATAAATGTTGAGTCATTTGCACGGATCAGCTGTTACCCCTACAGCTACTGAATGCTGTGGTGATGCTGACCAGAAAACTTTTAATACTTTGTTTTTTTTCAGTTGTTTTTGTTTTTTTGTTTGTTTTTTTTTTAAGCATTTGCAAGCCTTTATCTGATAGGACAGCGTAGAGTGACAGGACTAACAACACACCGTGATGTCACCCATTAGTTTGTGAACCACTGTTCTGAAGCCTTGAGTTTGTAATTTGGCCGTCGCCGTTGTGGTTTTTTTGAAACCAAGACCAGGGGACTGACATGCAGCAAAGAGTCCAATCAGGGACTCACTGTTGAAGAGCATTTGCTCCCATGTGGTTTGCCCCCCAGAAAACTTCTGAATTAATATTCATATTTTATTATTTCTATTTTATTCTAGAATCATGTGGATGCACAGTCACACACTGTACTGTACCTACAGCAGGTCCACCTGACAGTCAGTGCACAGCCCTCCAGTATAACTTAACTTTATATATATATATATGCTGCTGCTGTACTTTATTACTTCTTCTGCTGCAATCAGCTCATATATGAACACAGATCAATAGTTTCATTTGACATCATCTTGTTTTAGTGATCAAAAATTCACTCCAAAGTTCATTCATTCACATTGAGTCTGTCTGTAATATGGATTGACTTTCATTTGTTAAACACAATTACTGATTACCAGACTCTTTTCACCGAGGCTGCACAGTGAAAATAAAATCCTGCTAGTAACTGATTTAGATTTAGATAAAAAAAATAAAAAAAAGAATTTTCAGCAGCGCATATGAGCTGGATGTGATGAATGGAGTCCATCGTAATATAATAGAGTGAAAGAGGCTAGACAGAGCTTAAAAGGAGCCCTTATGAGGATGCAATCGAGCAGAGAAATGCCATCTCATCATCCTGCTCTTTTATGAATGACACTGAAACAAAGGGTTGATTTTCACCCTCCATATCAGCTCACCTTCTTCTTGTCTTTCTGTGCCAGAGGGAGCAAGGCCCTTGAGCGTTCTGCAATTTTCTGAAAGGGGAACAAATGAAGGCAGGGTCAAGATGACTTTTCCTTCTTAAAGAGCTTTTTCTTTTCTTTTTTCTTTTTTTTTTTTTTTGTCTGTGTATCAAATATACATATGTATGAGTTTCTGTACGCACCATCTATTTGTCATTTATTGGACAGAATTCAGTGACAGCAATGCATTGATGACAGCAAAGGGAATATTATTTACCTTCTGCAGATCCCCATAGCGCTGCACAGACTCGGAGAGTTCAGTCTTTAGTCTGGTCAGGCGCAGACGGTCTTGCTGTGCAACAAAACAAGATTAGCTTTAATTAGCTCAAATGTTGTTTAATCCACTGTTTATTCTTCAAAATGACAATGGGTGAAGGAGGAACGGGAGCATAAAATACCCGTGACGAGCCACTGATTATATCAGAGAGCTGTTTGATGAGTTGGCTTGTGCTGGTGATGACTTTGTTGGTTTGCTGCTGTGTGGAGTGTCTGGAGAGAAAGATAGGAAGAAACACAGAGACAAAGAGAGGGCATTTACTGAATCAGGAGAATTCAAATGAAATGGTACTTTATAAGCTTTTTTTCTTTTTTTACAAACTTTGAATCAATATACTACAGACCCCCTCTGATGAAAATCAAGTGTTTAACCTTGTTAACGTCCAAATGATGTTTTTATATAATAAAGACAGATGACGAGTGAAATAATCAGTCAACACCATGGCTGAGTGTTTCCACCTTGAACTGCAGTGAACCAATGACAGTCTCATAAAAACAGATTCAGACAGTCAGGGATTCATACATCATAGAACCTGAGGAACCAATCCTGTCAACCTGTGGGGATTGGGGAGCGGGGCTAAATACACCTGAAACCTTCGCAGTACAGAGCGTTAGCATTAGCACAACCAAAAAACACTGCATCAGATAGTGTTAGTAACAAGCTAACACAAATAACAGACTCCTCATCTGAGTCTGGGTCTGACTGAGGCTCCAACATGAGGCTGAGTCTCTCTGATGTTTCCTCCTCTAACATCTTCATCCTCTCTGCTCTTTCACCTGGACACCTGGAGCCAGCAGGTGGTGGGCGGGGCCACGGCCTGATCCAGGTTTCTCCACCAGGAAGTCAGAGTAGATGAGCTTCAGACCAGTTTTTCTATTTTATTTTTTTTAACTTTTATGTGGGAAACAAGCCCACAGGTCGTCTGTGTAACAGGTTATTATGAACCAGTTAGGTTTTGTTGCTAGGTAACATCTAGTGGTCGTGGTAATTATGACAGGAGCAAAGGGAAAAGTGCGGTGACGTAGTTTATAGAGCGACAAAGTCCATGTCAGGAGGAGGTTGGGGTGGATGGATGAATATGACCCAGGAGAGCAGTGTTCGATTCCCATGTGAAAGTAGCAGTTTATGTTGTTTCTATTATCCATGACCGTTCAACAAAGTTAACAACGTTGTTATTATTGTAACCATGACAAAAAAGAACTATCAAATGTTGAGGAAGTACTTATTTTAACACAAACCTTCATCTTTTCCTAAACTTAACCAAGACATGACCGTTATTACAGTAACCATCGTCAAGAAAGTAGGAATGCAACTGTCAGCACAGCCCACATGTTTATTATTGTAACCATGACAACCAAGATCTGGTACACCTGGTGCCGTAGGGATGTTATTTCAGTTGGCACTCCTATGGGTCGTATCAGAGAGTTGCTCAGGTTGGAGGACTGGTTGTCACAACCTGTCTGACGCTTGTGATGTCAACGTGTTCCAGGATCACAGTAATCTGAACTACGACAAAAATAAAGGACAGTTGTAATTAAAGTCTATTTTCCCTTTAATAGACCAGAGTGCAATGCAGCCACAGAGACATGTTATATTATGAGTCAGCCCCAAAATTTATAGTTAGTTATTACACTGTGTAGCTCACATATACTTTTACCATCATCTTTGTTAAAAAGCCATTTACAACCCCTTCACTATGCTTCTTCACAGGTATTCTAGGAAACAGGAAATGACAAACTGTTCACTGTAAACAGAGGAGAAGCTGTTTTTTTTTTTTTTTTTCCAAAATAAATAAATAAATAAATAAAGTATATTGCAACACTTCTTCTTGACCCTTGCAGGACCTTTGTGCCAGGACCCTTGAACCAGGCTGCTGTCAGACATGTATGGCTGAGATTACATTTGACCTGCACAGTGACTGTGTATTAACAGCTGTCTGGTAGAGAATGAACAGTGTCACCTGACACGTCCGGTCTGTTCCTTCATGTTTTTCCAGGGAAGTTCCACTGGGGGTAAAAGGTTGAAGGTGCCGCTGTATTCATAACTCTCCAGTTCTCATCCGCTAGAAGTGCGGGTCAAGACAGTTATCAAATATCTATGCTGTCAGGGCATCCTGGGCTGAGAGTCCCCCTCCTCCCTCTGAGCCTGCCTCTCCACCCCGAGGGCCAACTCCCATCCTCTAGACTTGACATTATAACGGGCTGCCCCAGAGACTGACAGCTACACAAACACACATACCTGCTGCTGCACACCCTAATCAAATATTGATCTACATGTGACTGGAGGCAGCTGGACCATAGTGCACTGGCAAGAGCAGGTTCACGTTAGTATAATTCTGTATCTGTTGTGAGAAAACGGTGGGAAAAATACCTGAAGAGCATCAGCTATCAAATCTGTGCAGAGCGGGGTTAAAGAGAGACGAAGCATCAGGGAAGTAGACAGGGTGGAAGTTAATTTTGCTGCTAGAAATAAAAGTTTAATCGTAAAGGAAATAATTAAATTGGACTGCAGCCAGTCTCTGCTCCCTGACCAAAGTCATGACAGACAGAAACAGCTACTTCTATCAGGAGAATTTTTACACTCTAATCAGGATTTAAGGCTTCAAATAGCCAGAATGTTGTACTGTATTGCATCTGTAATGATAATAAATCTGTACATGCTTGAGCTCAGTCGATATGATAATATAAACTGAATATTCTGAAGATGGTATATTGTAAGTAAGTAATTTAAGTAAATTTATATAGCTCACAGACATGAGTCACAAAGTGCTTCACAGAGCCAGAAATAGTTCCGATCAGACAAAATGCAAAAACACATGAAACAGGGAAACAATAACGTGTCTGATAAAACACATAAAGTGCTAAACTGAGCCATAAAGTGCTTTACAGAGCCAGAAGCAATTAAAATCAATCACTCAAAATGCAAATACACAGAAATCACATAACACAGGGACACAAAAGACTATCCAGTAAAATACACACAAAATACACACTATCTGAAAGCCTGTTTCAACAGATTAAGTCTTTAACTGATTTTTGAATGACTCCACTGAGCTGGCAGACCCTGGAGCTGCAGGTAGAGCTCTCCACAGCGTGAGTCCTGCGGCCTCAAAAGCTCCATCACCACAAGTCTTTAAACAGGTGCCTGGGACAGACGGTAGATTAGTTTACTTGACCTGAGAGAGTGAGCTGACGAGCAGAGGTGGAGTAGATCAGTTTAATATGCAGCGGCTTGATAGTGCAGTGCTCTGTCTGTGAGAGTGGGAATTTTGAACCACATGTAACAGGGAAGTGAGTATGGGTGTGATATGAGACCATCTATTTGACCTGAGGCGGCATTCTGGATTCCCTGCAGACGATCCAGGACAGACTTACTGAGGGTTGAGAAGAGTGCATTACAGTAGTTGATATGTGAAGAAATAAAAGCATATATGAACATTTCTAATTCTTGCATTTGAAACATTTTACTGAATTTACATAGGTGGAAAAAACCAGATCCAGTCAACTGCTGCTGCTGAATATGATGCCGAAATCACACAGGCTGCAGTGAGAGGCTGAGGGAAGGAACTCTAGTCTTTGTTTGGACATGGGAACAATCTTTTTTGTGGTGTATAATATATTCAAGAAAGAAAAAAAAAGTTCCAGTGCACTTACATGACTAACTTGTTTGTGGCTGAGGACGGCTGCACTATTGAGCAGCCATTAGAGTGTGCATACCTCTTAATTAGGAATGCATTCTACTCACAGACACATCAGCCTCAGCCAGAATATGGGAGCAAATTCGCACATAAACATACCCACAACAGAGAGATTAACAAGTGCTAAACCTCAGGCTGATGCGTCATCGTTTAGCTGCAGAGCAGCAACAGACGTGTGAGGGATTATTTTGAAATCACAGCCAGCTAATGCTCCATCATGTTACCTACCAAAATGACACAGCGGGGCACAGACTGTATGGCTGGCACCCTGCATTAGGGATCTGAAGGGATGACAAATAAACCTTAGTATGAATGTGCACCATGCACCATGTGAGAGAGGTTCATTTCAGGAACACTTTTTAATGGATCCTTCGCCAGTGGCAGAATCCCTGTCACCAATCAGTGTTGACTGTTGCAAACAACTTAAAGAGGAGCTCAACTCATTTAATATCACACTTTTATAAAGTGATGGGAACTTGGGATACTCACTAATATGAAGAGAATGGTCAAAATCTGAGCTTTTATTCCCTTGTGTGGGTTGAGCTCCAAAAACACTGGCTGTTAAACCTCCCATGACGCAACTCAACAGCATTTTCACCACAGCCTCCCTGCCTGGTAGATGTCCACATCTTTCAAAGTCCACACCTCCGGTTTGTAGCACTGATGACATCAATATGGCATCATTAGGGTTATTTTCCCTGACTTGAAAAAGCTTCTACAGAGTTTTCACAGGCTGTGAAAAGGCTGTGAGCCAAACACTGTATATTCCATTCATGTAAGATAAACCAATGAGCAGTGAGGCTTGTTATGACCTGTATTAGCCATGTTATCTCAAGTTAACAACTTAGAGCTATCCTGTGGAGTTCTTGTAAACAGTTATGTTCACATTCAGTATTCTTACTCAAACATCCTACATGTTAGTCACTTACTTTTTCAGAAACCATTCCCAAAACTGATTTTTTATATCCTGCATTGTTTTTTGCTACCTTGTTGTCTTTTTTTTTCTGTGAAATTTTTTTTCATAGCTTCCATAGTCTTATCCTGTTCCCCACTGTTATTATATTTGCTGGTTTGTTGGGTTTCATGCCTCCAAGTAAAACCATAACAGTAGAGCAGCACCTTCACCGTTCTTTGAGTTTTAGAGCTAATAATAAGTTAGAACAAAGCACAGCAGTAAATAACATTTATTATCTTTTCTCATCTTTTAACTTATGTCACAATTAATGCAAGGTAGTACAGTGCTCATGTTATAAAATAATCTAGCAGGAAAAATTTCTTCTGTGAGGTCGCTGGAGGACACTGTTCTGCAGGTCAAACCTGAGTTTTTTCATCAGAGCTGGCATCATTCGAAAATACAAGGTAGCTGCGTTTTCTCATGTTAATAAATCGGGATACTGGGACGACCCAAAAGCTGAGCAGGGCACATATCACATGGGCACAAATGCTCTACACAGACGAGTTCCCTGCAAGTCATTCCTGTTCTTTCTGTCTCCTTTCCTGTCACTCTTCACTGTCCTGTCCTTTTCTCAATGAGGATATTCACACATCCAGATATCTGATGCAGGTGCGTTGGAGAATGTCATCTTGAAAGAGAGAAAATCCCACACACTGCTCTTGCTCAGCATCACAATTTTTCAGTCATCACTTTGGTGAAAAAATTTTATTTTCTGTGGTAGTTTTCAGTGAAACATTGTTATGACTAATAAATTGTGATGTTGAGCAAGGGAATTTCTTTCTTTCAAAACTAATAAAGGCATAAAATGGCCAGATAACTAAAAAAAAACGGCATGTGTATTGCTGTCCTTCTCTCACTGACTCCTCACGGGCCCACATGCATGAACGGCATAAAAGTAAGTCAAGATTTCTACATATTTCATTGGACTTAATTCCTAATAATAAAATGTCATGTGGGCGTTTTCTGGGCAAACAACATTTACTTATATGTCTTCCTGGTAAAATGTATGTGCTGTCTTTTGGACTGGTGAATGTCATGTGACCTTCAGACTGCCCCACAGCTTCGTGCTTGTCCTCATTCACTTTGTCAATACCTGCTCAATGTATCTTAATCATGGTTTGATTTTTGGTTCATGGTGGTGCTACACCCACTGTTAAGGAGTTACATGTGGGAACAGACTGTCCGGTGGACCGACCACCACTGCTTTTCCTTTGAGTTGGAAATTTCAGCTGAAAATGAGAGTAAGGCTGAATTGTGCTGACCAGCCTGGAAGGATTTCAGGAAGTGACTCACAACAGCAACAGCAACTTTTTATAAATGGATGGCAATTGTTTTTTTTTTAACAGGCAGAAGTAAAGGGAATCCTATAAAACTTGCAGCTCATCGGCTAAAAAAACAATCTGAGCTGTGTTTCAGAGCTGATGAGCGCTGATGGATCATCCATGAGTCAGTGGAAGCCCCGCCCACCACTGACATGCTGTTACCAAACAATCAGAGCTCGCCCACTACTGAGGACCCCCGAGAGGACCTCTGCAATATCACTGCACAGTGATACATCTGCTAGTCACACTCTTCTCCCACAACAAGCTTGAGAGCCAAGCAGCCAGAAACAGCATGCGAAAGATTGGAATTGCTCACACTGTGAATTTCAATCAGTCACCTCTGTTGTGTGTTTCTCCTGGCCCTGGTGAAGGAGAACTGGAGGAGTATGGGAGCAGCAGGCTGCAAGGGGAGGTGTGAAGGATGGAGGGAGTAGGGTGTGAGGGAGACACAGTGACAGTGGTGGTGGTGATTGGTGGGGGGAGGCGTGGTTGGGGTGAACTATTCTCTGACTGCAATCATAGTTTCAGGACTTTGCAAGATACAGTAGTGCTTATACTGGGCTTTTGATAAGGATTAAACCACCGCAGTGGAGCTGCTTCACACACACTGCTGACCTCTCACTGGCTCAGATAGCAATGCAGAGCATTTGTAAAACTCAGCACTGACTCAAGTTCAAAATACACCTGTAATATGTGATGACTCCTTGTCTACACTGAATGGGTAGTGAATCAGCTGCCTCAGTCCCCCATCAGTGTCTACACAGGTTCAACTAGAGTATTGCTCAGATGTTTTGGCAGCACTTACATTCCAATACCTGATCACTGTAGTTACCACAGTTGGTCAGGTTCAGGGTGTGTTGGTTTGGCACAAGGTGGAGGTGTGGGGATGGGGTCAGGGCTGCTAGAAAAGAACAAGTTCATACAATGTGTTTGAGGGCAAAGTGAAATTCTGGACACCAGTGGTCGTCCAGCTGAGGACTGCACAAAATACCCCAGAATCCAGAGGTGTAGTTGCCCAGATATTTCAAACTATGACACATGTATGATGAAATCTGGACTGGGCATGGTCCGATCACGGCCCTGTAAGATGTCATATCAAAAAATCTTGAGACAACCTAAAATGGATATCTCCAGATTCTTTGGGTTTCGGCACAGTGAAGTGTTGGACTTTTTCCATTGGCCGTTTCTCTTTTGTCATGATTTGGTGCAAACACTTGCTATTACATAATCAGGGGTGTGGTTCATTTCTGTTGGCCATTCCAATACTCCCAGCTTCAGTGTCGTGTCAATGAGTCCTGCCTCAATTTCAACTGAAGTGGGAACCACCAGTGTAATCCTGAGTTTGCACTGACTGACAATGCTGCCAGCAGTGTGGTAGGATTTCATAACCATGCCACGACCAAGACACACATTTTACGAACAGTCGAATCTTTGTACTGAACGGCCCAATCTCATTCGACTGAGATTCTGGGTCAGGTACAGCGTGAACAGTTCAACTCATAACATAATATCCCTCTGACAAGTTCACCACAATATCACAAACCCACACATGTTTAAATATGGGGATAATGGCAGAAATTTTCTCCTGAAGCCCACAACCCTTCATGACTGTGGTGAAGGGTTTTTAAGTCGTTTGTTTTTAAGTTGTAAATGTCATTAGAAATCTTTCTTTTTAGTGAATGGTTACACAGACTGTAATTAAATGTATAATGATTGCTGACTGCTCAGTAATTGTGAGAGGAGGAAGATGAACAGCTGGAACAAGATGCAGGCATGGCTGGGTCCAAAATAATTCCCTGCTAACTACCCAGTGTAGTGTTTTTACTTTCCACATTATGTTTTGAGAGTCGACATTCATAGAGAGAAATATAAATTCCCCCAAAGGTAGGAAAACAGTCTGTTTGCTGAAAAGCCCAGGATGCACTGATTTGCCGATGATAGATATGTAAGGTACACAATGCTACACCTTGTCAGTGATGATGCAAAATGACAATTTCCACGACCTCCTTTCAGTTTCACTTAGATTATCTGGTCTGTTATGTAGTGATATATGAAAATCTGCCTTTAACATAAGGCCATCCAACTCTTCACATTTTCAGGTGCATGGAAATGCTGGAAATGTGGATAAAAAAATAAAATAGTTGAAGTACTGCAAAAGAAATGTTTACACTTGACTGACATGTAAAGCTTCTGCAATGATAAAAGCACAAGACATGGAGAATAAATCATGACATACATGAAGCATGTGACCTCAGTGACCCCACTGATGCTTCCACTTCACCAAAAATGAAAAACACCTGCAGCCAAAAGATGAGATCTGTGTAGAGGGATGAGGAGACGTAACCATCCTCAAATTAACACAGGAAACATAATGTTTTCTACATTTTCTTTCCCACCATTTCAGATCTGACTTCTGCTCTATCCAAAGGGAACATTCACTTTTGGCATGTGTGTCTCTGCACAGAGACAGGGGTTAACATCTCCTCTGATATACTGAACGTGTTAGTGTGCAGATCAATACTCAAATATCAATACTTCTGATCCCAGAATGTGTATTTCAACACTGGAGTTCCCTGCATTCTTAAAACCACAGAACACTGTTTATGTCAAAATGATATAAATAAATTTGCCTGCTACTAAAACAAATATGGTTATGAAGTAATAAGTAATAAAAAAGATAAATGAATGCTACAATAAATAGCTGTTCTGTTTTATTGCCAATACTGTGAATATTTTAATGACACATATCCAGTTTAAATGATTTACTCTGTAGGCAACAATCCTGACCTTAGAAAATGTGGGCTAGTCTCATTGGTTTTGACTGACAGCTCTCAGGCTATTTCAAAATGTAGATAATGACTCATTTATTATGACATTTTCATGATGTGTTTCAGTAGCATTTTTTAATTTCAGTTTTATGTCTACACGGCATTGGTATTGTTTGTCAGATCACATGCACAGATTCAAAGAAAAGCTTTGCAGAGGTTTCATGAGGAAGGAAATGTTTGTTAGGCCTCATTACATTTGGGTGAGAAACACTGAGAACAGAACTCCAATAAAACTCCACAGGGTTCCTTTAACAGCATAACACACTTTTAGAAAAAAGTACCAAAATACCAGACATGCTAACTACACATGCGCACAGCAACTGTTCCCAAAACACACTTGACATTTTACATTTACATTTATAGAGATGTATTTCAGGTGCTTATCTAAAGAGACTTCCAGTGAGAGTGACAGGAGAGTTCAGTTCCCCCATCGACAGCTCTGTAAAATTATACCCACATAAACACACACACATACACACACACACACGCGCACACACACACGCACAGAGCTGCAGTTTCACAGTCCATCTGACATTTAAATGTGTATCTCCAACAGAACATACACCTACTGCTGGTTCACACATTCACGTGGTTGTATGAGAGCAGTGCATTAACGTGGGTTTGAGAGGCAAAGTGATGCCTGCTTGTTGTGTAAGAGTGGAGGAGGACGAGGTGGAGAGGAGCATCCACACAGTCCTAATATGAGTCTGAATAGATGGGCTGTGACATCTCTACCTGTTTCCTGCCTGTTCCCGACTGAGTTTGTGATGGATGTTTATTTCACTGCTTTCTAGGGATTGCTGGAACTGCTGTGATGCATTTACTGTATCTACTACAGTAGCTCTACAACTGAATATATAGAATGAAATCTTGAGCGTATGTTTGAGATGGAAAATGTTTATTTGCTTGTGGTGTCCAGGGTAAACCACCAATCACATAACTGTCATATCACAATATTTCCCATCATATGCAATATTTTTCATAATATAAAGTAGAAAATACATTTATTGTTTACAGTTGTACAGTTTTGCACAGTCTGCCCTGCAGCCCTGAGTCTGACCCTCATTTCACTGCTTTGTTTACTGTACATTGTGTCTTGGCATGTGACAAATAAAACTGAACAGCTGTTCACTGGCAGCATCACTAATGGCTTACTTGAAACATAAAATACAGTATTATAATTCTATCCTACCCACCCCCCACAATAATATCACATATCATGATATTCTGGTTGGACTGTATGAAGATATACATTTTTGGATATTGCCCAAGCCTAAGTCAGTGGTTCTCAAACTTTTCCACATCAAAGATCCCTAAACTTACACAAATTAGACCATGAGCCCCCGTTTGATAAGAGTTTTGCTTTTAGATGTCTTATTACAGAAAGTGTTTGAAAACCACGACCAAAACAGCCATACATTCTGCCATTTCACAGTCAGTTCATTAAGGATGGAATTATAGTGAAACCTTTTTTGCTGGGGATCCCCAGGAACCCGCATAGGGACCCCACTTTGAGAACGAAGTGCTAAGTTAAGTATTAAGAGGTATGTTGAAATTTTAGAGATGACACTTCCCTCATTTTTTCATTTATGCACTTTGGAGATGAAACCACTGTATGTTGACAGAAAGCAGAGGAGCTATTCTGTCATCCAAGTGTGTTGAACTTTTTGCTAGCTGTATGTGGTCTGTATGTCTGGATGACTTTAAAGACTGTGCTTGTCTGTGTTGTTTTTCTGTGTCCTCAACAGTGGAGCTAACTGTTAGCTAGCTACAGGCCAGGCTGCCATTTCATTACAGTTACACTCACTAATTTGATTGTGAGACAAACCAACTGTTGGTTGTAGTTGGTTAACAAACAGCTGATGATAATGCTACTTGTTTATTGTCAGTGGGTTTTGACTAAGTAAAGCTGTGTGAGGAATTACTTTGAGAAATGTTAGTTAGCCTCGTCATTAAAATCACACCTGTACTGGCTGGGTTCATTCTGACATGTGAATTCATCTTGTTAAGCTCCAGTGTGGTCTTTGTGTATATTGTTAGTGTGTTGTGTGTAAATGCAGACTATTTAGACTTAAGAAATATTTTGATTAATGTAATACATTTTCTGAGCCCCTGTTAGATAGTCGGGGTCCTCTATGGTTAAGATGATACATAAATTCCCCCATTAACAACATGGACTTCAAAGGCTGACCATGACTGCATCTGGATGGCTTGGAGAAAGTGACCCATTTTAATAGTTTGGCTCTGGAGTATAACATATTTAATGCTGACTGATTTTAAAGCACATTCATACTGGAAGAACAGTGATGCAAATGCAACCTCCTTCACATATTCTGCTAATTTTAGGACTCAGTGCAGGAAGATGATAGTCCTAAACATACAGCCAATGCAGCCAGAGAGTTACTTTTCTTTTTTTTTTTTTTTTGCCCAGCAGTGGGATGTTCATGACAAGCAAAGGTCAGCCACTTAACCTGAGTCCAGATGAGCAGGTAAGTCACTCACTGAAAATAAAACTGAAGGTAAAAGTTATCCTGTATATCCTCTTATGTCTATGGATCATAGATTTAAGACAGTCAATGAGTGAAAAGACTCAGACCACAAATATTAGAAACAATGACTTAAGCTTATTTTAACTGATCAAATTTGACCCACAAAAACTGTGAGCTACAGTCTCTACACTGTTCATCTGTGGATGTAAACACCCTCAAATTAAAGAGGAAAGATAATACTCATTTCAGAGCCAGTGTGCCAAAGCACAGAGCAGTTATCTCAAAACAAAGTGTAACTGTCTACATATTTTTTTGCAGTTTATTCACTTCCCTTATCAAACATTTGCTGAAGAAAAGTTAGAATTTTATATGAAGCTCTTCTGGAGTAAATAATATATTGGGAGTTTTGTGTAGACTTTTTTCAGCAAAACGGCACACAAGCTCCCTAAATCTCGTTCACCCGTCCCAGGCCAACATATGTGCATGTTTCAAGTTTGCGTACAGTAAAAAGTTTTATTTTCTGCATTGGTATGAATTGGTGAAAGGGTGGTTATCCAAGAAGAGTTGAATGGACGGCATTGGACTTGTTTATAGATACTTGAAAGTGTTTTACATCTCATCCAAGAGGGTTCTTTAGAACTGAACAGTCCTGTTGGATGAGAAGTGAAAGGCCTTCACGTATCTACAACAAAATCCATATACCCATTGGGTCTTGGTCAGCATGCTGAGGTTGTCCATTTCACCAGGGACCTCACATAAGCTTTCCATGACAAAAGGAAGAAAGGGTTTATACTTTCTCCTCTGTGCTCGTCGATTGGCCCTAGCCCTGCATCCCAGGTGTCTCCTCCTCAACTCAACAGAAATTTGTGGCCTTGCTCCAAGCAGAGTGGGTTTGAAGAGTGCAATCAGTTGACCAGTAACCAATACCTCCACTCAAAGTGGTATGGCTACCCAGCACAAAGAACAAAAAAAAGAAACAAAGTCCTATCAGCCAGACAATATCCATACTTGGGTGAAAAAAATCTTAGCAAATAGAGTTCACACTAAAAACACAAGATGGCACCTGCGCATTGATGATGTCAGGTTTCCAAATTCCAGAGATTTCATTGAATGATAATCTGACATGATTAGCAAAGTGAATGACTGCTCTGATTATTTCTTATAACTCACTGGCTATAACTTATTTACTCTAAATTACGCTACAGACTTTTTCACAACCTTTTGCTATTGTGTTAATAGTTTCATTCAGTGGTACATTTTTCATAAATATACACTGGCTTCTTTAGCATGTTGGTTTTATGAATAATAAACTTCACACCTCATCAGCTTTGTGTTTTTAGCTTTGTGGGGATGTGACATTAGCTGATATTTCCGGCAGCACACATTAAAAACAAAATCATAATCTAAGTTTGTTTACTAGAACTTTCATCTGTCTGATGACACAATGTTTTGTTCCTCATCAAAAGCAACACACAGTGGAATAAATAATAGCTACTGGGCTACACATGGAGGATTAGGACTGGGACACTTCACTGATGTAATAAAGCAGTTCCCAACTTACGGATCAATAGAGCCTTGTCAAAATGAGATCCTGAAATGACAGAAGAGGAAAGTGGTCTGTTCAAAACACCCCCATCCCCCACACATCATGAACACAATTACAAGAATACAACACAATAAAACTCTGATATGACATGAACACAAGTACTGCCAGATAATATAATAACCTGTCAAAAATGAATAAATGAACCAGTCTAAAAATGTAATAGAAATGTTTCTCATTGCATGTCCTTCATTTCCAGAATTGGCAATTGCATAAGAAGTCATGTGATTTTACACTGAATCTGACTACTTTTAGGTCAATAAGATAAGTAAATTAGTAATGGTAAGATTTTATTCATTGTGTTCATTTTTTAAGTGTCTGGTCATTGACAATATATCTAGTACTAATTTTAGGGAAAATGGAGACAAAGTTCTGAAACAGTTCATTTTGGAGTTTTTTGTTGAATTTATAAGCAGTTGTTTTATTTCCAGATGGACACATTTAAATCAAACTTCATCATCTAATGCAATAAATAAAATCTGAAAAGTCTTTCCTATTGGGTTCCTATCTGGGGTGGTGATTGTTAGGAGGAACTAAAGACAGCCTACTTTGTTATTTAGGTATCAGTCTAACTTGGCCTTTTATGTAGAAGTTGTTTTTACAAAGTTTCAGCATATCTGAAGACACCTATTTCAATTTTTATATTTAATTAGTATATTTTGAGGTTGCATGACTTCATCCTTACCACCACTAAACTTCCAGTAGTCCACTTGTAGTTTGATTTAGCTCTCACCTCTTCTACAAAAGCATTTCCTCTTACAAAGTTAGCAATAGTTTGCAAAAGTGCAAGTATAAAGACAACGAGGCTGAAAAGGTGGACTGGTGAGTTGAACGGTTTTCGTGTTCACCGTAATGACATTTAATGTCCCCAGCAACCTCTGTAGTCCACTTGTTAGCAACCATCCTTTTTCAAGCAAAGTTAAAGCTAAAAAATCACAACTGGGGTATTTACTGACATATATCATGTTGTAGAATAAAAGGTGAAAATGTCTCTGATGTTGAAATACATAGAAATACTAAATTCAAAAGAGGACAATACTCATTTGTACACAGAGGTGACATGTCTTCAGATTATTTCAGTCATCTAACCAAAAACACACTCAAAAAAACACCATCGCTTTTGGGACAAGGGAAGTGGAGGTACAAAAAAAAACATTTTGCAGCACTCCATATGATATAATAACAATAAAAACATCTCTCTCTTATGAAGTAATGATTTATTATTTACTTAGTTATTATTGAGTCATTGTTAAGAAATTTCTTCATCCTTTTCCTGCAAAAATAATCTTGTTCAAGAGCTTTAAATAATTGTGAAAATCTTGAAAAAAGACAGAATAAGTGACGACTGCTTTGAAGTGAGAGAAATCTATATAAAATCCATAAAGCTAGTTAACCTAATTTAAAACACGTTGATATTGTCTCACTACAATTTCTTCATTTGTTTGAAAACAATAAGACTTCAAGGACTCAACGATATAAAAAATGTGTATGCAAAATATTATTCTACACAATATCTTCAGCAATTGGTTTTCAAGTGGAATTCCTCAGATATATAGTGGAGTAGAAGTGAAAAATACATACGCATGCATGTGGCCTTTTTCAGTGCGACTGGCTGGATATTCAGATAGCTGTGGTCCTCCATATATGACAGCTGTTAATGATGAAGGGTACAATGTAAAGGGAGATGGAAGCAGAGCGTGTAGGAGGGTGTCAGTGGGTGTCTGGATGTGAAGGTGTGTGAAGACTTGAAAATACTAATTCTTGTCTAAGTCTCTTTCAAACAATAGTCATTTTCTGACACTATATGTTGGCCTCAGCATTTGTTTCTCTCTCTCTCTTGTGCATGTGCAACCTGTTCCTTTTTGCTGTGAGTCATTAGAGGTATTATGATGAACTGTATCCTCATGTTTACTGCAGAGAGGCTGTCAGTCAGTTGGGGGCACTCTCCTCCAAACACAGCCCCGTGTCCTCTGGCATGTTACAGCCAGAACACCAGTGAATGTCTAATACGCTAACAAAGACAATGACACTCAGAGGGTGCCGGCCATTTATCCACTTAGACTTTTTGCCGTG
Organism: Trachinotus anak; assembly: GCF_046630095.1. Classification (NCBI taxonomy): domain Eukaryota; kingdom Metazoa; phylum Chordata; class Actinopteri; order Carangiformes; family Carangidae; genus Trachinotus; species Trachinotus anak. Next base: position 27,833,064 of record NW_027273883.1, read on the forward strand.
TGCATTTCCACGATTACAGGGGTGGGTCAAATTCTATTAACTGCGAGATTTAAGTTTTTTAGCCTGAAGCCAGGCGTGCAGATGGCGAGTTACCATTCCCACCACAGGCACAAACAAGACTTGCTTTTATCTGACAAAATTCAAGAGTGTCGCTTCTCGCAGAGGACCGTGTGTGACGATCTGTGGCATGTGAGATTAGTGCAGCGAATGCATGTATGCGGCCTTGTTCAGTGTGACTGGATGGAGAACAGAAAGCTGAAGTCCTCCATATGGTACTGCAGTTAATCATGAAGGGTGCAAGGCACAGGGGGATGAAAGCAGAGAGTGTAGTAGAGTGTCGGGGGGGTCAAAAGAGTGATTTTTGCAAGGTGATATGTTTTCAAAATTGTTTAGCATTAGCATTTAGCAATTAATTCAAAGCACACACTGATATGAGGTTTATCCACAACAAATACTACATGAAAAACTCAGCACTAAGTGCACTGGGGAAGATATTGCTCAAAGATGAACCTGTCAGGCATCACTTCCTCTATGGCTCCATATACTGTAGATCCAGCCTCATTCCTAGGAACTGTCAGACTTGATCCACAACCACGATTGTAATCCTAACCTTAACCGTCCAAACTCTAACCAAAACCAAACTCTTTGATTAGTGGAGCTTGTTGGGACATTAATGATATTGGATCGGATCAAGATACGCAAACCAATTAATTACGCAAGACAATTAATGTATCCCGCTAAAAGCTATAATGTCTCAAAACCTGATATATTTTATTCCATGACTTTAAATATGGTGAAATCTTCATATGAGTTACATTCAAAGAAACAAACACAATCTATTCTAACTGGTAACACACAGATCACTGTTTTGTCTTGTCCATATTGAATAAATCATATCAGAATTTACAGTGTAGGTTGGAAAGACTACACTGTGCTGTAAATAGTCCATAGGTCGTCTGTGTAGCCCCGTTGTTATGACCCAGAGTTATGTTGCATTGTTAGGCAACATCTAGCGGCTGTTGTAATTACAACAGGAGCAAAGGAGAAACTTTGGTGACGTAGCTTAGCGACCAAATCTGCAGGACACAGGACTTTCACACAAATTGCTGTTTGTTTCTTTTGTGAAGCTGATAGTCAGTGTTGTTTCTTTTATCCATGACTCCTCCACAATGTAACCTCATCTCTGTTATTGGTACCATAATGACATAAAGTGTGGTACACCTGCTGCTGGTAGCTCTGTGGCTCCTGTCTGATAGGGACAAGTAACATATATGGCTGCTCAGGTTGGAGAACATGTTGATGTGAAGCCCTAGGCTTCTGATATCAGCAACAGCCAATTAGATTCAGGAGGTAGCAAATGAGCCCAATCAATGAAACTAAATTGGTCGTGTGCATTAGAGGTACTTATACTTATTAAAAACACTCGAAGATTTTGAGTTTGCTATTCACAAGAAGCATCAGCTGAACCATGCCTCATACACAAAGAGACTTACAATCAAGAATTGTTGATTTGCTCCGCCCACTCCGCACCCGTTCATGTGATAGTAGCTTTATAATAGTTTAACACTGAGGCAGAGGGCAGCAGTGGACTGTTGCTGACTCACTTTACATCAATAACAAAGTTAAAAAACATAAAAGTCTGACAGTGACTGCAGACAACAGACAGGAGGAGCAGAGCTGGGGTGGGTTCAGGGCCTCAGCTCCCAGTGAGTCCAGTATCAACCCCAGTCAAGTCTTACAGCATAAGCAGTAGGCAGAAGACAACAGGAAGCTTGTCTTGGGTTGTTTAGAAGGATAATGTTGTATAACTTTGTTTTCTGCTCTGGTTTCATCAGAATTTTGAATTTTTGAATAATTAAAAATACTCAAAGTCTGTGTGATAACCATGGGAATTCATTTTCCCCTTGATGATGTGGAGCTGTCCAGACCCAGAGGCAGCAAAGCTCAAAATCATAATGCTGCCTCCACTCTACTTCACCTATGGGATGATGTTTTCATGTTGGTATGCAGTTCCCGATTTACACCACACATAGCTCTGCATTCTCTTCCCAAACAATTCAACCTTAGTTTCATCAGTCCACAAAACACGTGACACACTTCAGCTGCAGAGGTGTTTCCTTTGTGGTGTCCTGCCATAGACACTCTGCTCCATGCACCATGATTGACACATGGTGGACTCATGAACAGAGATGTTAACAAGCTCCTATGATTCCTTTAAGCGTTTAGCTGTTACTGAGCTGTGTTACTAAATTTCATCCACAGTCAGACAAACATTTTATATGTGGAGATGATTTGGATCTGTGGCTACTCACTCTAGAAGTGGGTGCACAGCTAAGATGACTCCAGTGATACAACACAGAATCATCAGTGAGGTAAAAAAAAATCATGGTGCATGGCCGCGTGGAGGAAGCCACAGCTCTCAAAAAAAAGATAAAAATTAAAAAAAAAAAAAAAATCCCTGTGTGCCTGTAGTTGAAGTTTATAAAGGTATCGTGCAAAGTAAATCTACTACAGAGTGATTTCAAGCAATTCCAATTCCACCTTTTAGAGTGCCCCAGTCAGAGGCCAGACCTTAACCCAGGACAGATGCTGTGGAATGAAAGAGAGCTGCTTACACCAGACACCCAGTATGTCTGAGACTGAAGCAGTTCTGTGGGAAGAATGGCCCAAATGACTTAGTCAAAAGTCCGTTCACATTTTATGACCAATTAATGCAGAAAATCAGGTCATTCCTACAGGTTCATACATATTTTTTTTTTGCCACAGTATATTCTTGTGGCCTTCTTGTACAGTATAATACAGCATTTCTTATGTTCAGCTAATACAATGAGCGGAGCATGGTCAGATAGATAAAGTACTTTATTAATCCAAAGGGAAATTTAAGGCCAGTGTATTGTTAGTTGCAAGGCTGTAATGTAGGAAATCAATTCCATTCACCTTTGAAACCAAACCTGTGTGCTATTACCCATGGGGTAATTTAATAAAGTGCAGAATGTTGATTAACCTCACTTTGATAAGGTACATATGATTTGAATCCCCATTTGATTTGAGTTGCTAAGTGGAGGCGTCCATGTGTTCTGAATGTAGAGGTCCCATTGATTTTCTGCGTGTTATGTGACTGACAGCTGGAGTACTCTTGAGGTGTGGATAGATACAAAACTCAATCATCAGCACAATAGATAAGAAATAGCTGATGAAAGCTGAGGTTCAAAGGTCATAACTGACTTTGAAGACAGCACTTGAGAAAACAATCTCACCAAGTTCTCCATTTAGCAGCTCCTCTGCAGCTCCTGATCATGTCACATCATCTTCATCAACAGACGCAGCTGCTCAAAAATGTTTAGAAAAAAATTGAAATTTGCAATTCGATGACAGCTGGGCAAAATCCATCTGCTGATGAAGACAATGTAATATGAACGAAAGCTACTGCGAGATGGACCTTGCATTGAGACTGTTGTCTCAATTGAAGACATCATAATGGAGGAAAACAAATTTTCTTTAAAATAGTCAACCACTGTCAGGCTTGCTGTACAGGTACCCACTTTGGTTCAGTCAATAGACACTCTCATGGAAAACAAGAGCTTAGTCAATAGAAATACAAAGAAAATGACAGTTCAGTCAATAGACCCCCATCAACAAAGCTTGAGGTTGGCTCCTTCAATCTGTATGGTGCTTTCTTTTTCTCACCAAAGTGCTTTTTTTTGAGTGCCATTTTATAGCTAAATGATTTTAAAAGTCACTGCATGTTTTTGCCTCTAGAATTGTATTCTTGTCAAGGTAGAAAAGCCTTGGAATCAGCTGATGCCATGTTGGAATAATGCTGTGATTAATCATTTTGGGATATGTGGGTTGAATGTGGTAAAAATGTGTCTTGAGAGTCAGCTCATGTTAAAGTCACTGGCAACAAGAAAAGACTACTGATCAAAACAAAAGCTTCTAGTTAATGAGCTCTAAAAGTCACCATTACATTCTCCAAGAGCCAGGAAGCCTCCTGACTGTTTTCTGAAACTATCTTTCTAAACAACGAGAGCTGCTGAATAACACAAAGCGTGGATGTAATTTGCATCAGTCGGAGGCACTTGGATGTGTTGTTTGCATCCAGCATCAATACTGCTGAAGGAAAATGGGAAGTTAAAAATAAAAGCAGCCAAGCATTGTCAGTAAGTTTCCAAGGCGATCATAAAAAATGTTCAATAGAATTGATGACATGCCAGCCAACACAGTGGGATGTAATGCATTTTAAACAGATGCAATCATCTTAGATTGGCCACTTTGTCATCAGCGTTGAATCTGGTAATTGCTGGCAGCTCAACTAAAAAAGAATAATCAATATGAAAGAGGGCCATGAAACAAAGAGAAAATAAGCACTTTTCTGGGAAGCGGAGATAAATGTAACACTCTCACTGAGCTGGACGACCAAGCACGTAGACTGTGTGTGAGTGTGTGTTAACTCACAGGCTCTGTCGTAGCTCTGCTGTATCTCTAGATGTTCCCAGGGACTGAAGATTCTTCTCCAGTGTGACAACTGGGGGAATAATTTAACAATATAAACATTCAGAGTACATGCAGAACTGTGCTTAAGTATTAATGAGAACCTTTCATGTATTCCATAACCTTAATGTGAGACTAATTCAAGTTTTAATTGAACTCAAATCTTTATTCAAAATGTAATAATTAACCCTAGTCTAAAGAAAATTCTGGCTTTGTGTTTAAAGGACCCCTCGCTGCACTTTATGCCTTGTGAAATGGGTGAGTAGAGATTAAGAGCAATGACAGAATTAATGGCACACATAAAACCCAGAGATAAGGTTTCCTATAAACCTAATCCTCAACCAAATGTATGGCATCCTAATACAAATCTAGATCTTCTTGTAAACTTGATCCTCAACAAAAGTAAAACCTACCCTCATCCCAAAAGTTCCAAAAGTAATATGAATCCAAATATCAAGATTTAACCCTCAAATTACTTGAACCATAATTTTACATTTTTGATTTAAGGTTGAGTTTTGGTTTCATATTATTGTTAGCAATAAGTAAGTCAAGGTTTATTTCAGTGTTACTGTGTCTTTTGCATTTAACCCATTAAGACGTACACGTGTAGTAAATGATTTCATAGGTTTTTAAGACATGTGGCCAATGAAATGCATTGTGATTCTCTGAAATTCAGGTGAGAAAGGTGAAAGCCATTATGGGAAGTGTGACTGTTGAAGTCATGGTTCAGACAATGGCTGGCTGACTGGTGTGAGGGGATTGCTAGGGGATTGATAGTTAAAGTGAATTTAGCATTTTGCCGTAGATTTAGTTCAGTACAATACCTGTTCCTAAACAAACCATGAGCCTATTTTGTAATACCAATTACTAGTCTTAATCTTAAACCTAAATCCAATGCATAATGCAGAATTTACCCGAAACCTGCTGCTAATAATAATCTGACCCATAAACTCAACCTTAAATTTCAAACTAAATTTAACTCTTATTTAAAAATGTCCACTTGAGTTTAAACATGTTTTCGATTGTAACCATGAACTCAAAACAAAAACAAGTACCAGTGAGTGTATACCAATTACTACTTCTAATCTAATCCCTGAACCAAATCATAGCAATCTAAACCTTCATTTAATCCCAGTAATACTTCTAATTTCACATTAAAATCCATTTGAAGAGAGGAGGAGTGGCTAAAATGTCCTTGCTCAAAGGTCTCAGAGTATTTCTGTTAGTATAGGAGCACAAGGACAGATGCATGCACAAGCACATGCAGCACATACACACTGAGTTTTGCAGATGAATGGTCTTTTACCGTTGGCGTTGATCTGGAAGATATTGGAGGAGGTCTCCTGAAACACATCTTGCAGTTCTGAGGGGCTGACCTGTGTGGCTATGGAGAAAACATGATATCAGCAAACACTTCTCAGACCAGTGGAGTGTGACACTGCAGCAGAGGGAGAGCTGAGCGCACAGTGGCAGCATGGAGGGACGACTGCGATGACACAAAAACCACAGAAATTTAAACAGATTCAGACATTTTCACATGTTGTCACACATCTGTCCGGCTCTCTGTATTTCTCTTGTTTATCCATCATACTTGATGTCAGTGAAAGGGGAAGATGTTGGCCAAATTTGGCCAATGCCCACATTTGTGTTGTGTTGTCTTCTTTGATTCTGTCCTAATTCATTTCTTTGTCAATTTCCTTCGACTTTGCAGTTTCCTTGAAAAGGAAGCCCTTTAGTCTATTTTAGTTCATTATTTTTTGTTTTATGGACTTGAAACTTCAGCTCATAAACCCAAAGTAGCTAAAATATTCAGTTAATGCAGCTTGAACTTTATGTGCTTTCACATGTCTCTTTAGATCCATTCAGACCTACAATTATGCAGCTACTTGCAGAGATGTGCTAAAATTTTACAGCAATTTCCCAAAGAATGAATTACAGAGAAAATATCTGCAATACAACATGAACACAAATCATAATGGCTCCATAGCATCTGAGTCACTTTGGACAGGAACCTTCTTCCCTACCCAGCATTGTTAGGTATGTTGATACAACAGATTGCCACCATGGCAAAAAGACGATGTCAGTGTACAACTGGAGACCTCAATAATTAATTAAGACAAGAACAATGTAAACACATGACAGTTCCTGAAAAGACTGATACATGAGACCTCATCTGTGTATAAGACGCAAAGTTACTCTGATAACCTTTCAAATACATAACTAACAATCTACAGTGAATTGATCATCAAACATTTAATCAAAAAAAAAAAGTTCCCCACTGGAAGAACTGTCATTATCGTCCAATGTCATCTTGCAGTTATTACAACATACCTGCAGAATTATTATTTCCTCTGAGGAATGTCATCTGTCATTGCCATCCCTGCACACAAGGCAGTCTCAGTCCAGACTGTTCTCGTCTGCAGTTCCCCAATGGTTCAAATGCCAAATACTATCAGAGCAGGGGCATCCCATCATCAATAATCTCTTGAAGACTCACATCTTCTGAGAGCACCTACACCCTAACTAGCACATACTATGCACGTGCTGGTCACTTCTTTTTGTGATCTCGCCAAGATTACTGAACGGATTCAGTACTCCACTGTACTGCTCCAGTGTTGTCCCTCACTTATAAGTTGTTTTGTATAAAAGTGCTAAATGTGTAACTATAGTGTAGTGTATAGTGTGTCCTGAAATGCTGCCCCTACAGGCAGGTGTAACAGACCTGGTTTGTCATGATTACAATAATAAACATGCAGACTGTACTGATGAAAACATACCAGACCGTCGTCACCATGATAACAATACCAGGTTAAGTAGGTTTAGGAAAAGATGGTGATTTGGGTTAAATTAAGTACTTCCTCAACATTAGACAATCTTTGTTGTCATGGTTACAATAATGTTGTGGTTCATGTTGTGAAATGGTCATGGATAATAGAAACAATATAAACTGCTACTTGCACATGGGAATCGAACACTGCTCTCCTGTGTCATATTCTTGTGTTTTCTTGATCCATCCACCCCAACCTAACTTGGACTTTGTGATTCTATACTATGTCACCAGACTTTTTACTTTGCTTCTGCTCTAATTACTACGGCCACTAGATGTCGCCGAACAATGACATGTAAATTTGGGTCACAATAACCCACTGCGCCTACAACCTATGGGCTCATTTTTTATGGGACAGTCTCTTGGTCATAAGTATTTTCACGTAACAGGTGAGTGTACGTGGACAACCACGAATGAGAAGCAAACTGGTAGTGAAATGGCTTCTGCATCCTGAAGTTTTGTTCACATTTAAAATTAATTTAATTACTTTCTGTTCATTTTCTGTTCATGCAAGTCAAGTAGTCAGTTGACATGCAGGAAAAACCTGAGCATGATTTGTCTTCTCTCCATAAATGTTAAACAATTCAAGCCAAGCTGACGAAAGGACTTTTAAAGAATTAAATTAATTTAAAGACTTTCATGAATTGACACATCAAAGTTACATTAATTAATGACAGGAGATGGCAGGAACATTGGCATTTACATTAATTATGTTGAAAGACTGTGTATTGTTGTTGTAATGAATAGATGAGGAAACTGAATGGACATCAAAGGCAGTGGGAGCCTCTAATGCAGGATCTAACTGCAGCAATGATGATAGACTGGACAGGGAAAATAGTATGGCACCAAGCCACAGGCTGGCAGCAGGAGTGGTGAGTCCGCTGTATAACTTATGAGGGCAGGACCATTTTCCTTGTTCAAAAGCACATGTCATTGCAAATGACAGGGAGGGTTAATGGCCTGGAGCCATTACAGTAGGCAGAGATCAACATCATGACCTGTATAAGCCATCTCACCCACCCTTTTGTCAAATACTGCACCTAGAAATGACTGCTATCTGTATTTCCCTTTTCTGATGTGGTCAAAAGTACAGGGTATTTATAAATTATAGAGGTGGGAAAATGCTCAAACGTAGCAGTATTTGAGGGATGGTGGATTCAATACTGAAATGAAATAAAGGGAGACAGACAAGCAGAGGTGAAGTCAAAGACAAAGCGGAGCTGGCCAATGAAACAGTGTGGGCAGAAGGAGGAACTGAGACCCCCATTGTAGATCACAAGTCATTAAATCTACTCACTCAGCTATACTGACAAATTGTCCAGGTAATAACTTGATTGCATGCAGTCACTCGAGCAGAATTACAAGTTTGTGATAAATTTGGAAATGGGTCATTTTTCAACAGAAAGCTCTTTAGTGCACTTTTAATGTTATCTCAATATACACTGGCATTTTTAACACTGGCTTTGTACACCTTTCATTTACCATGATGGATGGATATCCAGTCTTCACGCTGCAGTGGAGATAGACCTATCACTGGATGGGCTTGCAGGATGGGTGTATGGCTAAAGTTAGTGTTAGCACAGACAGGTGACAAATTAAAGGAAAACCTGAATAAATGAGTTGAGAAACACAACTAATGCACACTTGCACTCGATGGTATAATTATGCAATTAACATCCAATAATGCTCCTTGGTATACAAAGTCTGAGCAGGCCCAGATGATTCTGATTCTGTATCAAGATGGCAAGAGGAAAAGAACTAAGAGTGTTCACTGTTGGGGCAAGGATGGCAGGAGCTTCCATTCAAATAACCACTGCTACATCATCATCAGATCTATGGGAAAAGACATCAGAAAAAAGGGTCAGACATTAGATGAGAGTGATGTTTGTGCATTTTATACGACATGTAAGGAATGACAGAAGAGCAGCTCTTCCTCAGGTGACTGAGAATGTCAATGATTGCATATCTATCCAGTTACACAGAGAGGGATATTAAAGTAGGACTGCAGTACAAAAACTCCTCATTATCAAGACGAAAGCACAAATGAGAGTTCAGTGGTGCAGAAATCAGAAGCACTAGTCTACAGAGAGAAAAGTAATGTGGTCAGCTGAGTCATCGTTCACCATATTCTCCACAGATGGGCAAGGTCATGTGTGGCGAACACCAAGAGAACAGTACAGGTCTGAATGCTTGACCTCCATAGTGAGGGGCTCTGTTCTGCTGTGTGGGGCCATTTTGCTGGCATAGCTTGGGTCTGCTTGTCCCCTTAGAGGGAGAGGTTACTATGAAGTTGTGCCGAGTGATGATGAAACATTTCTATCTTGATGGATGTGGTCTCTTCCAGGATGAGGCACAAGGGGTCAATGATGGTTTGATGAGTATGAAAATGATGTGAATCATATGGAAATCTCAGCCCAGTTGAACATCTATGGGAGATTCTGGACTGCCGTGTTAGACAGCGCTCTACACCACCATAATCCAGACAACAAATGAGAGAACATCTTCAGGAGGAATGGTGTTCATCCCACCAGTGGAGTTCAGACTTGAAGAATCGATGCCAGGAAGCGTTGAAGCTGTTCTGGTGACACAAGGTGAGCAACACCTTACTGAGACACTTTATGTTGGTTTTAACTACTGTTCATCCAAGGATGTCTTGCTGAGAACAAAGGCCTCACTTTCTGAAACACATTTCCACACTTCCAACAGTACACACTGTCATTTGATGACAACTGTGTCGCTGCTGGAGCAGTTGTGGGCTCAGACCTTGCTTAAAAGCACCCCAGTGGTGTGACTGAGAGAGACGCTACACCTGCTCTTCCACTTTTCCTAATCCAGATGGGCTTGATTTTTGATGGAAAACAACACAACACAATGAGGTACTAGTGCCAGAGGTGCCATTGCAATACATTGCAACCACTGTGAATCCAAGCTATTTGCACTGTGGCTGCCTTGGAGTGAGTATTTGAGAGTCAAAGCATTTACTTTAGGTGGAGTATCACTTCACTCCCTCTGCCCTCCCTGTCTCTCAGCATGTGCAGTGGAAACCTGCCATCTGCAGAATGATGACAGAGGCCATCTACTGTAGGGTGCAGTTCAGTGGTGTGGGTTCAGGTTAGAAGTCACTGAAGTCATGGGAGGAGGAGGAGGAGAGGGAGGGAGATAGTTAACCACATTCTTTGTCATGGCATCGGAGTGGTTGGACCACCTCTGTTCATCATTTGTCTAATCCACCGAATGTACAATGGGAAAACATGAATGAAGAGTATGACATTTCGCATATCCTGTGGATAAGTTTTGGACATTTAGATTGAAATATATTTGTTTATTAAGGATACCTTTATAATGTACAGGAATTTGTTGCACTTTAAACAATAAGTATTAACTGGATTCTGACGATGTTGACTCTAACTTTAAGCAAAGATCTCTGTTTTACACACAATTCATCCTTTTGACAAATTGTATGAAAATACAATTATTGTCAAGCAAAACCTCATGGGCGAGGAATGGAATTTTTCACGTTAGAACCCACAACACATAATCTGCTCTTGTGATTTCATGCTCATTTCACAAACTGAACACTGTTCCCTAGAAGGTTGAGGGATACGTAGAGGGTTATTTCACAATCAGTGTCTGGTGAATGCTTTGGATCAATTCAGCAGCTTCTTATCTTTTCACACTTGAAACTGTTCGCTCACATTAACATGTCGACACTTAAACATGCTCATATCAGCGTGCCACTTCAAAGCTGCACTGATATGCATTGCCTTCACAAAATCACTCTTGACAAATTTAGTCTCCCTGTGGTTTGAGCAGTGTGTCTGATACAGTCACAACTTTCATTTAACATCCCTACAGAGACATTTTGGAAATGCTTATGAGGGGTGTAAGAAATATAAATCATATGATGAAATTTCTGAAGCCGCTCTCAATGCCTGGACTTATTAGACAATGTGCTTGAACTTTAAGCTAAATGCTAATGCCATTGAATCCTGGTGATCACACGCCCCTCGTTTAGTAATCCCAACCCTCCTTGTGACTCTCTGGATTGTTTATTTCCTGTTTTATTTTGAAAAATCTCACCTTTTGTGTTCATGGTTGATTCTACTTCCTGTCTTTGTCTAGTTTTCCCACCGTAGCAATTGCTGTCCCTGTCCTGATGTGTTTCACCTGTGTCCAATCATCCAATGTGTATTTAGTCTCTGTGCTTCTATGCTGTGTCTCAATTAACGCACTTCCATACTCACACTTGCCATTTTGAGTGCATAAGTGTGTTCACATTGACAAACACAGCAACATGCAGCGTACTTTAAGTATCCAGATGCGTCACTTCAAATGACCCAAATGTTCGCAGTAGAATGTTAGACACTTCTCATCCTCAACGGTCACCATCTTGGCTATGTACCAGAAGAGGAAGGGCCACCATTGTATTTTCAAACTTGTAAAAATGGTGACCTAAGAAGGAGGACACGTCGACGGCACCAATGATGGCCTAATTTCCACGATTTCCACATCTCTGCATCAGCTGCCTATGTGTTTGCATTTGGGTCCTCCTCTGTCTGTGCAGTTATCTGCAACTGTAACTGTTACTACAGAGAGTTTGCTGTTCTCAACTTTTAGTAACTACATCATTTTAGAGCGGTGACATGATCACACATTTAGTCTACCAGTGATATCTGGCACTTCTGAGATTCCATAAATCATTTGATTGTGATTTTCTTTTCCATAGTTTTTGGTGAACTGCAGATGTTTGTAACAGATAGAACATTATTATCTTTATGAAATAAATGGCACTTGTGGTTGATTTTAGTCTCCAGTCACTGTAGATCCTGGATTTGAGACAATATTTGAATGACTTCATATGTCCTTGATAGGATTATGAGTTTTGTTCTACAAACAGAGTGGCTGTAAAAATAAAAATAAGAGTTTGAATTGGAATTTAAAAAAAGAACACTGCAGGGCAAAATCCTACTTTGCATTTTTCCAATTGCTAATGATAAACCCCAGTGAACTGATTATAAATGATCATCAGTTGGCTGTGGGTTTTTTTTCTCACTTTATTTAAGCAGTGAATAATCAATACAAAGTGCCCTGATTTCTCCTACTGTAATGAATGAGAGTCTTGAGCACGCAGGGGATGAATTACCATCATGCCCTCCTAGAGTAGCTTGTCGATAGCACAAATGTGCTATCTGCAACATGTTCAATTATACTCTCAAATCAGAAACGAACTTAATCAAGAGCTCACATCTCATTATGCCAGAGGTCAGTGGCTGTCTCTCCTCACTGAGGAGGGACATATTTTACTCCTTCCAAAAATCTGCAGTTTAGCCACTGAGCAGCTGATTGAGGGAATAAGAACCTGGCTTGCTCCCAACAGCTAATACTGCAGCTGGAGCTGAGGAGATTTGAGTTTAGTTTGCTGCAGGATTTGAACAACATATAATCTGAAACATAAACTGGTCTCAGAGACTGCCATCATAAACTTAACTTTTTGTTGTAGATCTTTTGTTGTAGTTATATTGACGACATTTGTTTGTTGGTTTAGATTCCTTTGTCCAAAGGAGAAGACATTATTGCAATGCATCATAAAACTCAGCTTTTAAAATTATTGCCAAACTACAACTTAATCCTAAACATGTCCTGTAAGATATCAATGACCCCAGTCATTTTTTTTTTTTCCTGACTGCTTCGATCTAATGAGATCAGGAATATGTACGTTATAAGATGATAATTTTTCCTTGATCTTATTGTGTTTAAATATATTGTACACACACAGGTTTTTGACATAATATACTCCTCATGGCCACCAGGTGGCTCCAAATAAGTAACTATTACTGTGAAATCTGCTCTAGCAAACATTAGTATTAGTAGAGTATTACACCTTTAGCCTCACCTGCTAAAAAATCAGGTAAGGGTAAAGGATTTCAGTGTTGAGAAACACAGTCTGCCACCTCAGTTAAATGTCGTGTTTTCTCTTTTGATCTTTCGTTCACTACCACACTGATTCATGTCTCTGATTGGCTGCTTCCCCATAGAAATGGTTGCTGAGGCTCATGGAGTGTTCAGAGACATCTCGCAAACAGATTAAGAAAATAGATTTCCCAGAAGAAAAGCTGAAATAATTAGAACTATTGGTCATAACATAGAATTATTTTTATTTTTTATTACATTATCAAGGACAGGCCTGTGTTTCGATTTTTTGAGGATATGATTAACAGTAATGTGTTAAAAAGGAACACAGAATGTACAGCATGAGGGGGAAAACACTTCTGGAACCAGCAGCTCCTTCCTTGTAGCAACTGACTGCTGAAATAACCTGTAATAACAAAGCTATACTTGTATGAAATTGCTAGCACAAAGAGAGATGCATCACCAGGAAAGGCAAACCAGGCAAATGCTTGTGGCCCCCAGATTTTGTAATGACAACTATAAACCCCTTAAAGCCTTCCATAAAGACACTATGCAGTGCAATGCTACTGTCCTAACCCCAAAAGACTTCTTACTTCTCCAAAAGACTGTTGCGCAGTTTTAACATGGCCGACACACTGTTGATTTCTTTTAACTGGGGCTATATCCATTCATCTATTTTCTTCCACTTATCCGAGGCCGGGTTGCAGTGGCAGCAGGTGAGGCAAAGTAGACTAGACATTCTTCTCGCCAGCAACGGTTTGCAGCTCTTCCTGGGGGATCCTGAGGTGTTCCCAGACCAGATGAGATATATAATCTCTTTGGTGTATTCAGGGTCTACCCTGAGGCCTTCTGCCAGTTGGATGTGCCTGGAAAACCTCCAATGAGATGTGCACAGGAGGAATCCTAACCAGATGAACCGCCTCCACTAGCTCCTTTCAACATGAAGGAGCAGCAGTTCTACTTTGAGTTCCCTCCTGATGTCAGAGCTCCTTAACCTATCTCTAAGACTGAGACCAGCCACCCTTATTTCAGCCACTTGTATCCACTTATCTAATCGTTTCGGTCACTACCCAATGCTCAAGACAATACATGAGGGTCAGAACAAAGATTGACAGGTAAATCAAGACCTTTGCCTTCCAGCTCAGCTCCCTCTTCACCGCGACGGTCCAGTACAACGCCAACTTCAGTGCTGACGTTGCATCAATCGGTCTGTCAGTCTCCCACTCCATCTTACCCTCACTTATGAACAAGACCCCAAGATACTTGGGAGAGAATTTCATCCCAACCCTCCCAAAGGCTCCCAAACTGGACAAACTCCTCCCCCCAGCTGCACCTTGAAATCCTGTCCATGAAAATCACAAAAAGGATTGGTGACAAGGGACAACCCTGGTGGAGGCCAACACCCACCATGAAGGATTTTGACTTTATGCCGAGAATGCTGAGACAGACACAACTCGCACTTTGGTTATACAGGGACTGGACAGCCCATAGCAATGACCCCACAACTCCCCTATTCCCACCGTGCCCCCCAACAAGTTCCCCCGAGAGACCAAGTCGTTAAGCCAACTCCAAGTTGACAACACTCATGTGGACTGGATGGGTAAACTCCCATGACCCCTCAAGTAGCCCTGCCGGGGTAGAGAGTTAACTGGAGCTATATATTGAGCTAAACTCAGATGTGAACATATGTCCACTTTCTGACTTCTTAAATTACTGATGCTGGAAACTCGTACAGCAAATTCTTCATGGACAAACAGGGTTATTTTAGGCAGCAGATTAAATCAAGCTTGGAGAACCTAGAGAGCAGAGTGAGCAAACCATAGGAATTCATAAAAGATTCACCTTGATTTCACTGGGAGGAGGTATACATACCACCCACCCCCCAAACACAAACACACACATACTGGGCAGCATTACCCCCCACATGAAGCCGTCTGGAGGCGTTCTGCTCTGTTTAGTGTGCCATCGTGTCCCTTGCGGCCAGAGCGTGCAGAAAATGCAGTCCAACATTAAATCATTATCATGAGAAGCTTTGTTCTGGTCAGACTGAACGCCATGCTCTTCAGATGCAGCAGTTTGGCTGGATATTTTTGTTTCTTTGACGGAAGCTTCCTCATAATTTTGCTTCACTCCTCTGCTCAATGGGAGACAGACCAAAATAACAAATGCTAAGCTACCAAAATGATTGAGTGCACCCAGTTTGAAAAAGGCATCACTTACGTGATTCCATCTCAATAAAATCTTAAAAGTTTGTGTCCCTGTGACGCAAATTGAGACTATAAATTATTGTTAACAGAAATAGAGAGCAATTAGCACTGTCATGCACAGAAAAGGAGAGAGATTTTTCAGTAACAGCACATTTGTTTCCTGTTTAAACTTGATGGATCGTCCACATTGTCACGATGCCGTCAGGCTAGTGTAATTATGTTCATGATCCTTCATCCTTACTGTAGGCATCTAAAAAAATAAACTGCTCAGTGCAGAATTTGTTACAAAACATGACCTTTCCACAAAACAATTATAGCTGCACGCAAAAGAAATGAACCTATTAGGAGCACTTCAATGAGAGGAAGACTCCTCTGCAACAGATAAAAATACATTTAATGTTGTAAATTCTTAAACGTCAGCACCTCAATCAGGCAAAAGCAGCAGTGGAAATTCTTTACAACCATATTTGGAGCACATTTTAGTCATATTGAGAAGTAGATCAGTCTAACCAAATTTTTTATTTATTTTTTTTCCCCACTTTGCTTTTTTGCAATAACTGAACATTGACTGAACACTGAATGTTCATCTCTCTGCTGGTGAGGAAAGCTCACAGAAGGTTAAGAGAAACATGAAGACCAAATTTGAAATTCAATTTGAGATTAATTATGCTGCAGATTAGCTACCCATCAAATTAGATTAATAATTGCAATTATCTAAGATTATGTTTTCACTCATATTTTTGTATTATTGATTTGTTTCATCCAATATTTTTTTGAAATCTGTATAAATATTCTAAATAGATTTATACAATATGAAAGTGAAACAGGCAACAATTCTTGACATTTCATTAATCTTAGGATGATCAGTAATCAGTGTGTGGCAAAGGTGTTTAAAATGTTGTGTTTTTGTCTTCCACACATCTGAGATCCAAGGGGGACAGTAAATGCCTGCAACGGGTATTAGCAGTTTTAAAAACCATTTTTGCCTGTTCCTGAGTGTGACACTTGTACAAAACATTTAAGCCCTGTATTAGGAACACTAGGTAGGACATACACTTACTCTCAAACAGCCTCACTTCTCAATTTCATGGATTCCACCAGATGTTGGAAACTTTCCCGTGAGACTCTGCTCCCTGTTGACATGATTGCATCAAATGATTTCTGAAGATTTGTCAGATGCACACTCATGCTGCCAATCTCCCATTCTACCACATCCCAAGGTGTTCTACTGGATTCAGGTCTGGAGACTGGGGAAGCCACTGAGGTTCACTGAACTCACTGTCATGTTCATGAAACCTGTTTGAGACAACTTCAGCTTTGTGACTTGGAATTTTATCCTGCTGGAAGTAGCCATTAGGAGATGGTAAACTGTGGCCCTAAAGGGATGAACATGGTCAGCAACATTAATCAGAACCATGACTACATTCCCCACATCATTACACTTCCAGCACCACCCTGAACTGTTGACACAACTGATTGTTGGTGAAAATCCCAGGAGATCAGCAGTTTCATAAATACTCAAACCAGCCTGTCTGACACCAGTAATCATGCAACTGAAGTCACCTTTTTTTCCCATTTTGATGTTTGATGTGAACATTAACTGAAGCTCTTGGCCTCTGTTTGTATGATTTATTCATTGCACAGCTGCCAAATGATTGGCTGACTGAATAACTGCATGAATAGGCAATAAAATGCTCGGTGAGAGTATTTTTAATGAAGGGTGTTGTGTCATATACATGTGACATCTAATTGTATCATCTCCTTTTTATAATTAGAAGTACCTCAAAAATTGTTCATCAAACATCCGGTCTGGTCAATATGCAAAATGTCATGCTTGTACTACCTTAAAAAAAATCTTTACCCTGTAATTTATGGTGTCATCGTTACAGTACATAACTCAAACAGATGCTGCAGACTACCAAAGACATTCATAAAGCTTAATAGATCATGCAGCTATCTAGTAGCATCAATAGCTTCAGAGCCACTCAGAGACACACAGGGCACAGTGAAGCCAAAGTCAACAAAAGTCCACATATGAGGATGCAGGGTCACAGAGGGCTGGAGATCAATGGCGTCTCAGTTGGTCCATTAATTCATACGTGGCTGCCTAACACATGGCCCACTTTGGCCACTTACTGCCCATCAGCAGTGCATGGAGCTGGAGAAGCAAGTGCTCATCACAGTGCTGTCACACCCACTCCACCCTCTCGCTTGATTCAAGACTAATAAGCAGGGCTCTATCTCCAGAGGGCTCATCACAGGGAGCTAACAATGTGAACACATCCACGGGTCAGGTCTAACGCCCAGCACTGTCTGCTGCAGAGACCCAGGTGGGACTCCTTAAACTGTGATGGTTTACGTGGGTGGGAGTAGACGCTGCTGTCAAGCGAGGACAAAGATTACAGCTGTCATCATGAAAACTAAGTGACTAACATAAGAGTTAACTAAGTAGTTCTTCAACTGAAAAAATGACAACTATTTTGACAGTTAATTAATTGTTCAAGTAATTTCTCAAGCACAAATATTGAATAAAATGCCACAAAGTCTCAGAGTTCAGATTTTCACACAGCAGGATATGCAACTCTACAGAAATAAAAAGTAAAGTGCTTCTCTTCTATGAAAGTAAACTGAATACCTTTAGATTTTAGACTTTTGATAGAAAAAAGACATCAGTTCTGAGTCTGCAAATATATAACTGAGCTTTTTTCCCATATTTTTTTCATATTTCAGAGACAAAACCAAATGAAAAACTGGAAGAAAAATAAGAACAACAAATCATCCTTGTCCACCTTTCATAAACATATCTATTGACACAATATGTTTGTGACCATCTACAACTTCTTGTATCTTTATGGAGAACTGCATAGACATGGAACACGAGTCTACAAGCATGCAAGCAACTCTGTCAAGCTATAAATGTAAAGATATTGACATATTTTTTGTTTGGACAAAAATGGTGCATCAACCTGTAGCTTTACTATTGTCCTTCACTTATAAGTCGCTTTGGATAAAAGCGTCTGCCAAATGAGTAAATGTAAATTAATTAATTAATCATTAATGTGATGCAAGAGCTAATACTATTTTATTTTGGCCATTGTATCTAAAAAATATGGGCAGAGTAGAAGAGGTTGAGCTGAAGTTTCTCTGGTTCCAAGGACATAGGTATAAGTGCTCTTTAAGTTCTGCATCTCAATTATAAAAGATAAGTTATCCAAGTAAATGTCCATCAGTCTGATCCACAGACAAGTACTGTTGCTTCAAAACTACATGAAATTTTTCAAGCATACTAAAGGGTACGTCTGAAACAGACCATCGACTACAAGCCCCTAGCCTAGCCTACCAGCCTCTAGTTACCCACAGCTAATGCTACCTTGCCAACTGTGTTAGCAGCCACTGTTTATGGTCTAACTGGGGCCAAAACTTCCAACACAAAGGCTAATCTTAGGGTGCTAGCATTCAAGGGAACCTTGACACACCCCACCACTAGCTTTGGCAACATTGCTCTCTATGCCAGCACTAATAACAATAGGATAAAGCAGTCTGAGATCACAAAGGAACGCCTTGCCAGGAGGTTTCGGTTTGCCAGAATGATGAGTCGGCAGTGATTAATTGTCCAATGCAGGGTAATGATGATGTACAGTAGGTAAGAGGCCTTCTTTCTGAAGCTGCCCTGACCTGCTAAAAGCAAACAGGTCCCAGGTGATAAGACAGCCTGCATTGTGGGTAGTGCAGTTTTGGGAACTACTAGTTGTAGTGAATATGTCCAGCGATGGAAAGCAGACTGATAGCCAAGTCTTCAACATTGAGACGTTCTCCCTCCCCCACCATATTACTCACAATTTCCTTGAATATGTGAATATCACAAAGAGATAATTATCATCCCCACTACTGGTGATGGCTCCTTCATACCTGTCTGATCTCCCTAAACCTTTTATTCCATCCCATGCTCCATGTTCTCTCAGTACAGGGCTCCTGTCTGTCCTAAGAGTTAAAAAGAAGTCTGCAGGTTGCACAGTCTTTTCCTTTTTATGTTTCCTTCCTCTGGAACAACCTGCTGACATCAGACTGTTTGACTCTGCTTAGGCCTTTAAATCCAAAATTAAAATTTCTTCATGCCTTAACTTTCAGTTAGTAGCCTATTATTTGATTACTTCAGACCTTGTACTTGTTATCATTATCCTACAGGTCAGGTGAGTCTCTATGACATATAGACACATACAGTACATACAGTGTAGACTCTGTTGTCCTGCAGAGGAGATTACTTTAAACATTCTGATAACCACTGCACCTCTTTAAACCTCTGTTTATCCCCTTAAGCGCACGAGAGTCCAAGCTGCATGTCTCTGTCTCTTTCTTTACTCAGGCACTCTGTGCTGGACCATTTGGCCGCTCTAGGACCTTTTGCCCTCTCCTGGCTATTGGTGCCTTCAGTCTCTCCTCTTGTGTCTCTCTCCCTTGTGCGCATCTTATTTCAGTCTCTGTCTCCTACTGCGTGTTTGTTTCTATTTTTCCTATATGTGTGAATAGTGTGCTGGAGTTTGCCTCTAATGTTTATGTAGTCTGTCCTCTTTCCTGATATTTATGGTGGTGTTGGGGGGTGTGGAAGTTGCTTGACATCTTCTTGGATCTGTCCATCCTATTCTTCCATTTTTCCATTTTTTTTCCATGTTAAAGAGTTTTTTTGAGGAGATTTCCCTTGTTTGATTTCCAAATCTAACTATGCTGCTGTTATTGTACAGATTGTAAAATCCATTTGGAGGAAATTTGTGATTTGTGATATTGGGGTACATAAATAAAGCTAAATAAGGCTATTCAGCCTAATGTTAAGTCTTAAAACTATTTCTAACCAACACACCTCAACCATTGTAATTTTATAGGTACATGCTGGCCTTCCGTAGAGAACTTACATTTGTTCTTGTATTTTCTTGTCTTATCTCCTTAGACATCTTTCCTCACAACTCACTTTGCTGAAACTCAGCACAATTCACAATTGCATCTGAAATCATCATCCTCAACCTGGGAAGAAAATTTTGGGATTTGAGTAACTGGGTGTGAAAAAAGTAATGAGTGTTTCTTTAAAATGAATGTCAGTACTTTAAGCAAGTTGGTTTAAATTATTAAAAAACTATAATGGTCATACTGTCATACTTTGACAACTGTGACTGCGATTGTAAACTGTCAATATCGTGAGCTTGTTTTTGTTTTTCAGTACAGCCTTTATTAAAAGCAACATATAGCGTGTCAATATGTGATAATATCAAAACCATGTTGTCTGATCATCCTGAATGAAACATTCTCAACTATGTTGGAGCTGACAGCTCTCAGAGAGCAGGGTGGAGGGTTGAGGGCTTTTGCCAGGAGAGGGAGGAGAGAGATTAGTCTAAACGACAGCTCTATTAGAAACTTAACCTGGGCTTTGATCATTTCCTGAGCTCCCCTTCAGATCAGCCCGAGTAACAAACAGCAAATCTGACAGGCTTCTGCTCTACCATTCCTCTACCTACCCCACCACCACCACCACCACTCATATCCCTCATAATGTACCCAGGCTTCACTGTGATCAAAGACCCCCTTTCTGGTGACTGAGGCTCCCATCTGTCTGCCCACAATAGAGAAGACTGGGAGAGAGAAGCTGACTGTCAGACTGAGTGAAAGGGAGTATTTCACAGCACACATATGAGTGCCATGTGCTGAAATTCAGAGACAAAAAGCATATGTGATGTTTGTTTTTCTTTGTCATGTATTCCCTTTTTCCTTCACAGTGTATCTGACCTGCAGCATAATGATTTGTGCCAGCTACATATTTGTTTGATGCTGGCTGGCCAAATAAATTGCTGTACATTTTCTGCTCAGTAGTTTCAGTTTTTTTCATAAATTGCCTGAGGCTGTGATTGCCTGAGCCACAATTACCTCAATAACAAACAATAAAAATCAACACGTTAATCAAATTTTAGATTGTTAGAAGACACGTTTATTATGCAGCCTGTGTGAGTAGCTTAAAATTATATCTAACACTTTGAGGAAAAGTAATTATATTCTGTCTGGAACAACAATCATGCTTTTGATGACCTGTGATCTGTGATCTGTGAACATATAATCTATGGCACAATGACAATGCTAACACGCTGACCTTAAACTGGTATAAAGTTAATCTTATTCACCATCTTAGTGTAGCAGGTTTGCATGCTAACATTTGCTAATTAAACATGAAGTAGAGATGGGGCTGGTTGGAATGTCATTAGATTTCACAGTGTTTGGTCATAAACTAAAGTACTGGGCAAATTTAAATTTTCACTTGGTAATGGCAATACATGAAAAGTATCACCAAGTGATTCATCCTGAGAGGAACAAGAATGTCTGTATCAAATTACAGGAGATATTTTTGTCCAGAACCAATTAGCTCCTTCCTCTTCACAACTCCATAGGACCACACAGATGACATAGATAAAAATGCAACAAAGGAGTTGGCGTTGGCAGAGGTGGGTTAGGAAATGTTTATGTGATTCGTGGTTATGTACTCTCTGAGGACAGAGGTGTAGAGACACAAGGAACACTGACCTAGATGGACATAGCCTACATGATGTCACCCATAGGTTTCTGAGAAGCAGTTCTGAAGCTCAGAGTGGGCTGCTCCATCTTGGCAGTACCTGACTTCAACTAACTCCTGGCTAAATAAAAAATTAGCAAAGAGCTGGGGTGTCTGTGGAGCCGAGACTTTGGTTCATGCTGGTAGAATAACTGTGGCAAGCATTCACTTCTGTTAGCATTATTAGCACAGCCAGGCATCTGGTATTCTTGCCTGAAGGCTAACCCAAGGCTAATTCAGCTAGTTAATGAGCAAGCTAACAAGCCAGGTATGGCAAATGCAGAGGCCAAAACCTACTTTATGCTAATATATATATGAAATGATACTAGAATTTCACAGTTAATCACATAGCAAACTGTGACAGCACCTGTCACTCAAAGTGGCCACGCCCTAAATCATGCGTAACTTGAAATCCAGGTGAAATTTAAATGGGTGAGTTATATAAAAATTCAACTCCTGTATAGTTGTCATGAAGGAGGAAATTAGCTCTAGAGACCAAAACTGTTTTTATACCAGACCGTAAACATATTTATTTCTGCTGTAAAGTTGGATATTTTAATGGGATAGACTCACTTTTGCAGCTAGACTCAAGTGGCCATTTGAGGAACTGCAGTTCTTGGCACTGTCTTGTTGGCTTAATTTTTCAGCCCCAGAGGTTGCTGCTAGCTTGGATACTGTGGTGCTAGTCATCAGAGTTAACCTGTCATTCACAGCCTAGTCCCCGCGAGACACAGAGGCTGGGAGCCTTTTGGTTGTCTTTAAAAGTAGATTTATGCCCCCATTAGAGAGAGTCCAGTATAGGTGCCAGTTCTCAGTCATGTCCATGAATTTAGTCTGCCCTAAATGCCCAAAGAAGCTCAGGATATACCAGTTCTCAGGTTCGCAGTTTTGAAAGGCACCAGCGCATTATGTATGCAACTTTAGACATAATTAATAGTATTGTATTCTTTCACATTTGATAATTGATGCACTAAGTAGAAGTTTACTACTTATTACTACTTTGGTGTAGTAGAGTGCATGAATAGGATCATTTAGGATTGAACCTACTGAGAATTGACAATCAGCTCTACAGCTGACACAGAGCGGTTAACATTGAGTAAACTTGAGCTTGCATTGACATTTAGTCATTTGACAGATGCTTTTCTCCAAAGTGAGTTACAAGTGAGGGACAACACTATAACTTCGGTAAAGAAAAGAGATCAGGCAAAGAAGTGCACTGAAAGTGTACTGAAAGTGCATAGTAAGTGCTAGTTAGGGTGTTTGAGGTGTTAGGAGAGGAGGTGCTCTTAGAGTCTTCAAAAGATTCTTGAAGATAGATAGGGACGCCCCTTCACTGGTGGCTTGTTCTACCAAAAGAGAACCGAAGATGAGAACAGTCTGGACTGAATTGCCTTGTGTGACAATGTCGGATATCAGACAATGCCAGACCAAGAACAAAGGTAGGCTGAGAGGTCACTCTGAAGGTAAGCACTAGTGACTTGAATTTGATTCGGGAGGCCATGGGTAGCCAGAGGAGGTAAATGAGCAGCAGAGTAACATGTGCCCTTTGAGGCTGATCAAAGACCAGATGCAACATTGCATTCTTGACCATTTGTAAGGTTTCACTGTGCATAAAGGGAGGCCTGCAGTAGTCAGAGCCATGTTCTGGACCAAGAGTTGGGGACTGAGTCAGGTAAGGTTCGATTATTAGACTGACATTCATTGGGTGGACAAAAACACCACAGCAGTATAGTATAAGAAGGCAATTGTTTGCTATTACATTTGATTAGCCAATGCTATGTGAGGGCTTTTCTTCTGTGAGCTCATTTTGGAATCTTCCTGCCCTTTAGGTCTAAAAAAAGAAAAATTGCTTCAGTACAGTGTTAAATCAGTTGAAAAATCAAATCTACACCCTCATTTGTATGCGTGAGAGACACAAAGACATATCAAACACCAGTTCCATTGCAGAATATACAGTTTATATGAAAAAAGTTATATTTCATTTAAGGTCTTGCTTTCATATGTCTTCTTGCATAAGCATGTTTGGTATACAGTAGGAGTGTATGGTCAGTAGGAAATATGGTTCACAATCTTACTATTGGGATACAATAGTAAGATTTATGTGTTCTTCGAAATGATCTGGAATACTTTGTGTATGTGGAGGTGAGGTGGCACATATGTCATTTCAGCCGGTGATGTCATCACTTTTTTAATGCAAAAACACAAAAAAGAGTATAAAACAAAACAGACATTCTCTGTCTCACATGGATATTCCAGAGCTGTACAAACGCTCTTTGTCCTGCTCAAACATCATGACGCTTTCATCATCCTCGCCATCTATTTATCTCTAACTGTATCCCCACTGAGGCTCTCTTCATCTGTCTATCTCCCTCTCTCTCAAACACACACACACACACACACACACACACACACACACACACACACACACACACACGCACACACACACACACACACACACCTCCAGTTTGGCCTGGAACATGTTTTGCCTCAGGGGTTCTGTCTTGCTCCTACCCCATTACAGGGCTAATGAAAGAGTGAGAGGATCAAATCCAATAAAGCTGCTTTTCACACTGCTTAACCCTGATAAAAACCTGTGACCTCTTCGCAAGAACACACACACACACACACACACACACATAGAAACTCTGACTTTTGGATACTCATAGGTAAATATATAGAAACAAGAGGAAATGGACACAAATAAAAACTACAAAACTGTCACACCAACACACAGAAACTGTGGTTTGTGCAGCACTTAATTGTGCACTTTTTGCATGTAATTGTCATATTTGTGCGTGTATTTTTACTCATGTACATGTAGTGTTGATTGCTTGAATTATTCATTTCTGTATGAATAATAAATGTGCTGTGATGACTGGAACACCTGACTCTGATTACTTGCCTATAAGTAGGAAAGTGGGTGACTACAATAATTCAGGACTGCAAACTTTCATAAAACCAAAATTGCTGAAATCCAAGTGATACTAATAACATGCTTTGGAGGAAGTGCTGCTGCTGTTCATACTTGCGAGAAGTTGATGATATGAAGTTACTTCAAAAGATCAACATAGAAGATTTTTATTTGCCCTTTCTTGTGTTTATTCTGCAGTGGATGAATTTCGCATATCTCTTTCAAGACATCATATTGATGTTGATGTCTCAATGTAAAGCTTTTCTGGTTTGAAGTACCTTTAATAATAATGTATAAAATACATTAAAGAAGTTATGTATAGGTATGTATATGTATATAGATATTATATAGATACTTCCCTCAGAAGTTGGTAGTGACAAAAACAGAGCTAAAAGTGAAGTCTAATGTTTCTCCAGAACTGCTGGATGTGTAAATAAGGAACTTATTGCTAACAAGCTTTTAAAAGATGATAATATGTCAGTGCTGTGTTATGTTCATAACTGGTTTAAGCTGCCCACAAGTGGCCAAAAAATTGAGTATTGCAGATTATATAATTACTAAGCATCACTACTGTGAAATCTGCAGCCATGGAGAACATTTTATCATTTATGCTAAATCTGTCATTTCAGGCCTGCAAGCTGCCAAGCCTCCAATCAGCTCCAACCAACCCTTCTAAAGTTTCATCACTTTTAATCTGCAACAACATATAACATCATGGTTTTTATGAAAATACTGTAAAGGAGAAAACATTCATATTTAATGTGTCTACAAACTGCCAACACAAATTGTTTCTACTGAACAAAATAAGTTTTTCATTTCAGTTTGTCGTGCTATGGAGCTGTTCTCTATGAGTGGGTCCCTCTTTTGTTTCACTGATGAAATTGAGCACAGGATGTAGTTCAATAACTACTATCATAACTACACCACTTGGCTCCTCCACCTTAAGATGTGTACGTAACATTACTTAAAAAAGTGTTACCTTTCAAAAGAGACCAAGACCATGCATGTACTCTAAATTAATCAGGAACAGCATTGAATTTTGGGTATACCTTGGGTACGCATTTTAGTCTAATTTTACAGGAATGATAAAGGGTTAACAATCTCTCATATAGTCCCAGGTCAACCAGACTAGATCTGAGATATTTAACCAAGATCGGGTCATTGTTCTCATCTGCAGATCTAGAAAAGTTTAGCCATGCTTTATTCTCCTCCAGACTGGATTATTGGAACACCTTTGAGTCTGGTATCAGCAGGCAGAACATCCAGAGACTTCAGCTGATCATAGACATGCAATGTATATAAACAACAGCTGATGTAAAACCCTGCTGTAAGGCTTTTTCAGAGAGGTGACCATCACAACAGTCCTTGCTGCCCTTCACTGGCTGCCTGTGAGTTTTGGAATTGGTTTTAAGAATTCACTGCTTGTTTTCGAAGGCTTGAATGGTAAGGCTCCTGCCTACATCTGTGATCTGCCAACTCCCCCCAAGCTTGATTGCTCTGCTGACAGTTCCTAGATCTCAACTTGTCACTAAAGGTGACTAGACCTTTACTGTCTGGGCCCTTCAGCTGTGGAACTCAATGCTCAAGGATCGAAGACACTGGAATCATCATAGCAACTATCTTATTTCTTTATGGTAATTTTATGGTAATTGTACCAGTGTCTCACATTTAATTAACTTCATTTAACTGTTGTAAAATGCTACATGTAGGGACCTCTCAAAGGCATGACACCATGAAGAAATCAATACTTATCCTCACCTACTGGGTGGTAGCCCTGCCTCGTAGGACCTCCAAATGGGTTGCGGCTGCCAAAGGAGCCACCGTCAATGGACCCATATGACATTCTGCCTGATGGTTGGTGACGTGTCAGATGCAGGTGCCTGAGGAAGGAGAAGTAACCACATTACCACACAAAAGTCCCCAAAACAATCCACAAATGAATGCGTTCACAGTACTGACAGTAAGTGAAGGAAGTAATTATGATTTGTATTATGTTTTTTGTAGACATGAGCCCTGTAGAGATGGCATTACTAGAGGAGGCCTGGTGATGGTGGTATCAGCAGAGCTCGCCTGGTGTGTTTCCTTCTAAGCAAATAACCTACTGCTGTCCAATTAAAGCATGAAGAAAACCTGCGTAAAATGACTTAAAATGACTGACTGTTATATACTGAAACAATCATGCCCCAAAATATGCACTCACAAGCATTTTAGAAGCACACTGAGAAATGTGCTTATTTATGCAACTATCCAACCAGCTAATCATGTGGCAGCAGTTTAAAACACAAAATCCTGATGATACAAATCAGGAGTTTCAGTTAAACATCGGAATGTGGAAAAAATGGGATCTCAGTGACTTTGACTGTGGTGTGATTGATGGTGTCAGACAGGCTGGTTTGAGTGTTTCTGAAACTGTTGATCTCCTGGGAATTTAATGCAGAGTATAGGACCTGAGGTCACTAATAAGTGGACTGTGGTCCTGGTCCAGACCCAGGCACCCTCCTATACAGACCCAGACCTATAACCTACAAATTATTGAGAATTATTCCATTTTGAGGGAGCATTTCTACACTGCTCAAAAAAATTAAAGGAACACTTTGAAAATACATCAGATTTCAATGTGAAAAAATAATTTATTGGATATCTATACTGATATGGACAGTTTAATGTCTTAGGAACAAAAGGATGGCACATCTTTTGATGGAAATAAAAGTTTTCAGCCTTTCAGAAGGCTCAATATATGGACACCCCAAAAATCAAAGTGAAAAAATTATGTGGCAGGTTCGTCCATTTTGCCAAAATTCAATTTCTGCAACTCAAAATGCTTCTCAATATCTTGTGTGGCCTCCACGTGCTTGTATGCATGCTTAACAGCGTCGCGGCATGCTCCTAATGAGACGACGGATGGTGTCTTGTGGGATGTCCTCCCAGATCTGTCTAAGGGCATCAGTGAGCTCCTGTAAAGTCTGAGGTGCAACCTGACAACGTCTGATGGACCGAAACATTATGTCCCAGAGGTGTTCTATCGGGTTTAGGTCAGGTGATCGTGAGGGCCATTCAATTGTATCAATTCCTTCATCCTCCAGATACTGCCTGCACACTCCTGCCACATGAGGCCGTGCATTGTCGTGCATCAGGAGGAACCCAGGACCTACAGCACCAGCGTAGGGTCTGACCATGGGTCCAAGGATTTCATCCCGATACCTAATGGCAGTAAGACTGCCGTTCTCTAGCCTGTAGAGGTCTGTGCGTCCATCCATGGATATGCCTCCCCAGACCATCACTGACCGACCACCGAATCGGTCATGCTGAATGATGTTGCAGGCAGCATAGCGTTCTCCTTGGCTTCTCCAGACCCTTTCACGTCTATCACAGGTGCTCAGGGTGAACCTGCTCTCATCTGTGAAAAGCACAGGGCGCCAGTGGCGGACATGCCAATTCTGATGTTCTATGGCAAATGCCAATCGAGCTCCACGGTGCTGGGCAGTGAGCACAGGGCACATTACAGGACGTCGCACCCTGAGGCCACCCTCATGAAGTCTGTTTCTGACTGTTTGGGCATAAACATTCACACCAGTGGCCTGCTGCAGGTCATTCTGTAGGGCTCGGGCAGTGCTCAACCTGTTCCTCCTTGCACAAAGCAGCAGATATCGGTCCTGCTGATGGGTTAAGGACCGTCTACGGCCCTGTCCAGCTCTCCTAGAGTAACTGCCTGTCTCCTGGAATCTCCTCCATGTTCTGGAGACGGCATGCGTGGATGTGCCATCCTGGAGGAGTTGGACAATCTGTACAACTTCTGTAGGGTTAAGAAATCGCCTCATGCTCCCAGTCGTGATAATGACTCTAGCTAAAGCCAACACTAGTGGAAAACCAGATCAAAAGGATCAAGAGGGAGAAACTTGAAATGGCCTCCACATGCAAAACCAGTCCTGTTTTGGGGGTCGTCTCATTGTTGCCCCTCTAGTGCACCTGTTGATAATTCCATCAACACCAATGCAGCTGAATTCATGCCATACCCTGATAAAAACTGTTCCTTTATTTTTTTTGAGCAGTGTATTTTCTATCTATTCATTTATTATAAGACCAAAGTGCCAGATCTAAAAATTACGGCTATGCACTCCTATAAGAATTGGTTGCCTGGCACATACGCTGAAAAGGTTTATGGCTGACCTCTGGGTTTATGCAGCCCACTGAATATGCGCAGTAGTGTTACTCCCATCATGCCTCTGGGCTATGAAAACAAGCAAACTGTTGGCGATGCACATTCATGAGTGCTATGCTAATGTACTTTATGGATGTACAGTAAGTCTTCTACAGGAGTCGCTTGAAGCTTAAAACCATGGATTTATGCAAATGACAACAGCAAGAAACAATGAAGATAGTGAGCAGAAATGTATCATGTTACAGGGAGGAGTTATTTTTTTCTAAAGCTGCGCACTGCTATATGTTAAGTTTTCTGTTTACTGATTACTTAGACTTCTGTTTGCTGTGTGAAGTCAAATTATCATTTAAGAGATTTGTTGTCATTGCACCATATCACCAATTATGACCCACGGCTGTCATGCTATCAGCAGCGAGGTCCGTGCCTGATGTACACTGTCTGTAGTCAAAAAGTCTAGAATCCAGTTACACAGTAGGGATTGATTGTGAGGATGGTTGTGTTGAACACTGAACTAAAATCAGTGAACAACATTCAAATGTAAGTGTTGTTGATGTCCAGGTTTGATAGACCAGAGTACAGGACACAAGAAATGATGTCATTGGTGGAGCGGTTAATGCAGTATGCAAACTGGAGAGGGTCCAGTGGAGTGGTAAGGGCGGATTTAATGAGAGACAGTGAGTGCTAATTATTGAGACATGTTGACTTCTTTGGCACTGGTGATGGTGGTCTTTTTGAAGCTTGCCAGGGCTATAGCCTGGCCCAGATGGATGTTAAAGATGTCCGTAAAGGCGTTTGCTTTGTTTGTTTCCTTTTAGTTTTTTCATCTTTCTGATCCGACGTAGATCACTGTGCAATCAACTGATTTTACATTCTGTGAGGACGAGCACGCTGACTTTGTTAAGGACAAAACAAAGTTCACCGTCCCTCATCTGTGATCTTCCCGCTACCGCTGAGCACCCAGCCAAGGACCGAGCTGTGGAGAACCAGAGCAGACTTTCTTTTCCTAACTCCGAAGGATCGGAGCAACTCACAGTAAGAGGCTGATGTCTGGGCAGAGACACAGTTAGTGTAGAGTGTTGTATTTGTAATCTGACTTATAAGTGATGCATATCCTGTTGTTGTAGATCGTTCACTGTGATCAGCTTAATAAGCCAAATATCACTAGTTAAAGGACCAATATCCGACCAGACGAACTCCAGTTCTCTGGCTCCGTTACTGTGTAGTGATATTGTGGTGATTATTAAGTGTGGTGACAATCTCTTGTGGACTCTTTCCTCTCTTCACCTCTATTCTCCCTCTTTCCTCCCAATCACGCACCTCATCTACATCTCTCTCACATTCAGGCCCTAGAGTGTGATTGCGTCATACACGTAAAGCTCAAGGCCCCTCCCTTTGCTCTCGTTGTTCATGCGACCAGCCGCCATTTTGGCTCTAGCGAGTACGTCACTCACATCACGCTGCCGCCATCTTGGCTCCTACTGACATGTCACTCACGTGACTTTGTCGCCATCTTCTCTCTCTCTCTCTCTCCCTCACACACACACACACACACACACGGTTGTACATATGTGTTTTGCCTGCAATCATCTAGTTAGTAACCAATGTTTGTTTTAGTTATAGTTGAATTATAATCGGTTTAATATCAAGTAATGTTATTTTGAATAATTATTACTCTTATTAATAAATCCTGTTATAATTTAATTCATCGTTGTCTGTGATTATTGTGACTATATTTGTGATAACAGCTGGATTCAGGACAGGACCCTTCAACCAACCTTCTGAGACTGTATTTTGAGCCATCAATTTGGTCATTGGTCCCTGGTGACAGGGTGGTGCCCCGAGGTTACTACTTCTAGTAAACATCTATATATATATTGGTGATTATCATTGATAATCATTAGTATTATACGCCAATAACCAAATTGCCCCTACCTGTGCACAACACATACCAGGGTGCTGTTTAGAGCTTCATACCTAAAGTAGCATTCCTTTCTAAATAGAAGTCATGAAGCATGTCAGACAGATGGGTGTCACTGTCACTGGCCTGGTGGTGTAGTCTGTCCTATAGTCTGTTAAGGCCTTGATGCCTTGCCACACGCGCCTAGTGTCCACATTATTACATAAGTGGTTTGGAATCCTCTGTGCATATTGGCCCATCAAACCTCAGCCACTGCTGACCTGAGAGCCTGAGGCAGCTACCACCCAGAACATGTTCCTACAGCCCGTCCTGCAGGGCTGAAGTGGCTCGCTCTGGCCAGGTTCTGGAGGTCTTGTTTGCTGGCTTGGAGCATTTCAGCAGTGGTCTCTATGCTGAGAGTTGCATAACACAGAGGTGGTCTTTGAGGCCAAGGTGGTCGGATGTTCACAGCCTCACAGATGTTGGTATACTATATACAACTATTTATCCAACACTTTACTGCAGCATCTCTGTATGTATGGTTTACAGAGAAACAGTTCCAGACTTTCTCCACATTCACAAATATTTACATGAATAATAATAATAGTCATTTTTACATTTCTCTTTGTGTACACATAAAAAAAAACATGATGGTTAATAATTAACTTTACACATATTGGTCAATGCCTTTTTTTTCTTTGGACAGATTCAGGGTAGCTGTTTTTCCCTGCTTCCAGCTAACCATGTCTTGAATCAGCTCTGTCCTCAACATGAAATTGACATAATCTTCTCATATCAATATGAAAGAAATAAATTTGTTTCCTAAAATTAACCAGTATGCTACTCTCCATTTCTCTGTACTGTGGTTTAATGAACATTACAGCCTCTAGGGGCCACTACAGGGCCCTAAATGTTTAGTAATTTAAAATGAGCATATTGGTAATAATGTCACAGCCTTACTAACTTACATATTATATCTTTTACATATTTGTACTCTTGCAAGAGCACTGTTGTGTACTGTGTGTGTGTGTGTGTGTGTGTGTGTGTGTGTGTGTGTGTGTGTCAGTAGAGGAGGGTACAACTGGAGTGGTTTAGGGAATCAAGCATTCAGGAACTACAATGACATTACGTTAACCCATAACCCGCTGACGTGGAGATTAGAGGTGGGTACATCTGATCAGAATTCTGCTGAAAAGGTCAACTCATCATGGGAACATGTGTTTAACCCACAGCCTGGGACACGCACATATGACACTCAAATTAACAAATCTCTCCCAGCACCTCAGCATCTCAATCAAAAGTCAGAATATGATGTTGGTGAAGTGGCCAACGCTCTGTCTCCACCATGAAAGACAAGCATTCAGACCAGCGGGAGAATGTGATTACACAGAGTCTCTGTGCTGCCCATTGTTGTGACGAAGCCAGTGCATCCAGCCTATAGGACTGGCATTATGGGTACGAAGTGGGACAGAGAAGCAGCCAGAGATTCAGCGTCCGCACATTACACGGAGACAGATTCACTGGGCCAAAAGAACGCTTAATCCGATTAATTTTCATAGAGAGGGGAGATTAATTACTTTTGGCAGTCCATAAACAATCTTCACTGTGCTTGATTTCAAGCCCAGTGACTGCGCCTCATGTCCCTCTCAAGTGTGGACACATGCCGCCTCTATCTGCACATGAGATGCACACTCATGGATGCACATTCATGTCTGCATGCACTTGCACACACATTCGGATAATCTTAGCCTCCACCACTGTGCAGAATTAAGAATCCCTTTGCTTGTTCGCTAAGTCGCTCATGCAAGTGGAAACTGAGGTCATTAGAGTGGTGATGAAACGCTGAAATATTTTGAAATATTTAAAAAAAATAAATATATTGCTGTGCCGTTGCTCATGCACATGATGGCATCATCCTCATTGATGTCATCAGAGCTCACCCTGTCCCTCTGACAACAACCGCAAATGTATTTAGTAAGAAATACATTTGTGACCAGATTCTGTTTTATAATAATGATGAGGATATGTTGTAAATTTACATATTTGGAAACCTGCATATATGTTGATATTGAACATAGCAATAAAATATTGACAGTTTTCACCATAATATCTGGTCTTGCAAAGTAATATCCACTTGAAGTGATGATGAAATGATGAAACTGGCGGATTAAAATATCTATGCCTCCGCCAACCAGCCAAGTTACAGGAAATATGGTCACAACCTCCCCTTCCTGAGTTACAGCATTGAATAAAGGCCAGAGGAGTTTTTGCTGAACATTATGATGTCACAGTGAAGTTGACCTTTGACCATTTGGATATAAAATGTTATCACTTAATTTCATCTTGAAAAATTAAGTGAGTTACAGTATATTGTATCATAATTAGTGAACGAATTGGGCCAAATTTGAAGAAGTTCCCTCAAGGTGTTACTGAGATATCACGTTCATGAAAATGGGATGGACGGACGGACAACCTGGAAACATTACGCCTCCGGCTCTGGCTGTCGACAGCGAGCAAGGCATAAAAACACCACATAAACAGCCAACATTACCTGTTCAACAAATAAAATATCTGCAGTATAAATAAAAGCCAAAGTAATTCATTACTGACAATGAGCTAGTTTATAGCACAACATACAGATAACATGAAAGAATCCTGTATTTCTCCTGTTTACTGCTGCTTGGAATAAAACGTTATCTCCTCAAAGTAATGCCTGTCTGACTTGTCTTGAAGCAATTTAACAGCACATGAAAAAATATAAAAAACAAACTGGGTGGTGAGAGACTTTTTTTCTGGCACATAAAATGCCACTTCTAAATGAAGACAGCTCTTGTTTATGGAGAAAAATAGGCCTTACACTGGTAAACAGAGCAGCAGTGAGGTAGAGCGTGTGCATCCCTGTGTGACACTGCAGGACACAGAAGGATGGTAAATACAGGCCTGGCAGGGCGGAGTGACTGGATCCACAGCTACTCACCACCCCCACTGGTTTTCATTCAGTCCCCCACTCCTTTCACAGCTGTCATTATCAGCAACACAAGGCTTAGCTTAGCCAGAGCAGGCAACTGAGCAGAAATAAGCCTACACCCCGGACACAAATGCTGCATTTATCACAAACAAGCAAGGTCCAACCTGAGGCGGGACTGTGTGTGTGTGTGTGTGTGTGTGTGAGAGTGAGAGAGAGAGGGTTCGAATGATATGGATATTTTTGAAGGCTGATATCATTATTCTGAGATGGAAGCCAATAATATTCTTGTCATTCAGTACTCTGTTTAACTACTGTCTCATTAAATGAAAGTATCTAGTGTTTCCTTTAGTCTTGGTTATGTAGAAAAGCCTCTAAAACAGCTTAAACAGAAAATAACTTAAATTCTTGCTTTTTTTAAGGAAATATAGTAATTCTACAGCCATTTTTACAACCCACTGTGACACTGTGTCAATTGATGACCACAGCACTAAATCTGCATAGGGTATACTACTAAAATAAATAGTCAATGTTTAGCCAGGTTGTGCCATTTTGGTACAAAAATGTGGTCTAATTTCTGGTGATGTGTGTCAGGGTGCCACTGGTGTGTAGACTTACACAGAAAACAATGGGAGCTGGTGCTCAGACATGCATTGTGTGTGTTACCCATAAGCCTCGAGACTCTGAGTGGGCATTTCCAATGGCATTGGTTCTGACACCAATGATTTCCACTTGGTGAAAAGAAACATGTCAATTAAGTGCTGGCAGAATAACTGCACCTCTGGCAGTTGTATCAAAATAAAATCTCATATTCAACACCAGTGCAGTCCATTCAGCTCATTTTATAGAAGCTACTAAATACTGTCTCAGTTGATAATGAAGAGCTAAAAATAAGCAACACAACAAAAGAGGCTAAGCTGTTTAACTGGTGTGATTACAAGATAAGACCTAGGGCCTACAACTTAGAGTAACTCCCTAGATTTTTAACCCTCTGCTTTATGGAGCTTTACCGTCATTGATTAGCTGCCTCGCCCAAAACTCTGAGTAGCTCCTGAAATAGCACCGCTACAGCAGTGGGCATACCAACCTTCATTGCCATGGTTACTGTACGGTCATGGCTTGGTAAGATTTATGAAAAGATGGTGATTTGAGTTAAAATAAGTATTTCCTCAACATTAGACGATCTTTGTTGTCATGGTTACAATAATAACAATGAACGGTCATGGATAATAGAAACAACATAAACTGCTACTTTCACATGGGAATTGAACACCTCTCCTGTGTCATATTCATCCATCCACCCCAACCTC
Organism: Trachinotus anak; assembly: GCF_046630095.1. NCBI lineage: Eukaryota > Metazoa > Chordata > Actinopteri > Carangiformes > Carangidae > Trachinotus > Trachinotus anak. The sequence goes on from NW_027273883.1 coordinate 27,868,327, forward strand.
CTCTTGACGTGGACTCTGTCGCTCTATAAACTACGTCACCGCACTTTTCTCCTGCTCCTGCTCTTGCTCCTGTCATCATTAATACGACCACTAGATGTAGCCTAGCAACAAAACCTAACTATGGTTCATAATAACCTGCTGACAGATGACCTATGGGCTGTTATTTTACAGGAGGACAATCTCAAATGAGTCACTGTTGCATGTAACTAGTGGATGCCTAAATAAGCAACAGTTTGCTAACAAGGTAGCCATATCAACTTAAAAGGTGATGATATGTGCTGTGTTCATAGCTTGTTTACACTGACCCCTAGTGGCCTACAAATTAAATGTTTGCACCTTTCAGTCAAACTGTGATTAACATGACAATGGAAAATGCAAACACACTGTTGGTGTTTACATACGTGTCAGCATTGTGTTTGTCTGTCAGACATATATTGACATTTTTAACCACTTTTAAGTCAGATTTTGTTCAAAAAAATCCTTGTTCTTTTACATCTAAGTTATAAAAGGCTGTATGTTTCAGGTATCAAATGTTTAGATATTAAGTTAAAAGTAGTTTAAGTTGGCTGGCAGATGAATGCAGTCTACTGAACAGCTAAATGAAGCAAATAACTCACCTATATTTTGTTGGTTAGTTATTTCAGTGTTCACATTGACCAACTTGATCGTTTCACATCTGAAAATTCAAACAGCATCAATTGTATCATCTCCTACACATGGGAGCTTTTACCCTGGGTTTAGACATGAACTCCATCTCCTTGAGGGATTTTATTTAATCGTAAAACGTTTTTATTTGATATCAGCTGCATTTCTGCTGTTCCCTGTCATAAGCAAAGAGTGTGAATAGCATTTCAGCTGCAGACTATTGCTACTACCCTCAGTAATCATGGTTGTATAACTCAGTGCAACAATGAAAAGAACTCTGGACCAAGAGCCGGAGATAAATGGAAAAACTCTAAACTTCAAGTTCATTATATGGGGGAGCTTTATCTGTTTTTTTTTTCTTTTTCAGTTGGTAAAGACTGAGAGACTCTTGTACTTTTCCAATCAAGTTGCCTTCAAAAAATATAATTCAAGACGTCTCTTCAATGCCATCAACAATCTGGTGAACCCTGCTCCAGCTACTGCTTGTGCCACCTCTGTAGAGGACTGTGAGAAGTTCCTAAAGTATTTTCTTGATAAGATAGAAAACATCAAAGAATTGGTTACTGGCTCACTATTACCCTCACTCTCCACCCTCCAGATGTGCTTACCCTTACAGATTTGGTCGACATTGAGTCCCACACTAATCTTACTTCTTGTAAATTTGATATTTTCTCTTCTCTCTTTAGGTCTTTGAAAGCAGCTGGACTAATTAAATGATTGTAATAGATGATTAAAACCAGAAGGAGGCAGTAATGCAACATAATGGATGACAACTGCTGTAAAATCAAAGAAGAAGAAGGAGTGGTGTTGCCAACTTAACGCCTTTGGCGCTAGATTTTTACAGACCCTTTTACTGACTTATCCAAAGAAGGTTTTTTGGACAAACCTTAGCTACTTTCCATAGCATGAGGTCAGGCCACAGGGGCATCTCCCTATGCTGACTGCAGCTGACGTGATTGAGCTTCTAACTCTCTCTGAGTCATCATTTTACAAGTAAATCTAACTGAAATCACAGCTCTGTGTATCTCTTTAACTCATGAGTTTGGTGATTTTGTCAGGTGGTAACAGTTATAAAATCAGAATTGAAAGTGAAAATGTAGTCTTAACAGGCCATGTTTCAGTCACTGTCTCATACTTGTCCCAGTGTCTGACAACAGAAACAGAAAAAAACATGTATAGATCGACTTCAGCTGTAATATAATACTGTATATGTGAGCACAGAGAGGAGGAGAAAGGCAAACAGATACAGGGGTTATAATGGCTGACGCCAGACTGAATGTTTATAGCCTACAATGCGGTCCAGCCATATATTTGGTTTTGACTTAGTCCTGTTAAATTTAGTTGGACTAAACCCAGGGTTTTTGAAATTCTTCAGCTGAATCCAGCATCCCATGTTGCATAAAGTGAGATTCCTTTGTTTTTTTTTATAATAAAGCAGGTCTATGGTCTATATTAATATTGTAGAAGTATCAAAGTGCTCAGTCCACAGAGAAATGCACACAGCCTGTATTCAGAAACCATCTGTATTCTGTACTGTATTCAGAAGAGAGGCTCAAAGCCTTAAAACCACAGATATATCTTCCTATGGATAGCACAACTTCAGATAAAAAACAAGAAAAGTGTAAACCATGGACCTTTAAAGAACCATACTGATAGTATATGCTTCATTTATTTCATTTAATGATTTTTTTTTCCTTTTTGTCCTATGAATTGCATTTTACACAATTGCTGACAGATGTCTGAAAGCATACTTGAGGATTCAAATTATTATCCTTCCTGGTAGCATTTGATTTCTATGCATTTTATTATTGTATTAAAATCAACATGCATCAGTCTTCTGATAATTTCCCAGACAGGAAGAGATTATTAATTTTTTTTTTTCAGTAGGTTTCCTGCAGAGGATTGAGCAATTATAGTATAATTACAGTGGAAAAAAAGAACACTTGGCACAGTTGATAAGTACCCCTGATTTATTTGAGTTTTCTGAAGAAAGCCTTGAAATTATATTCACATAGAAAATGGATGAGGTCATGTTGTGTTAAGTTTATGAAATTATGAGGTTACAATTTTGCAGCTCTCTCAAGGGACATGTTTTAGAAATTAACCACTTCTTATTACACTAACCTGACCTCTTCCTCTTTTATATACTCTGATGACTTTTTCCTTGCAAAAACCTTTCACCAGTTTTACTATGATGAGTACACAGTTTTATGGTTCTTTGTAAAAAATTTCCTGCTGATAGAAAATTACTACCAGAGATCATAAGAAAACTAGGGCACCTGGACTGTGCTCTTCAATGTGCATCTTTGCCCTGGGCTACCCAGAGATCCCCCCATAGGATCGTCACTGATTATAAATAGAGGTCCAAAGTTTATTCTTAACATTGGGAACAGTGGAGAAAACAATCTTACAACATTTATAATATCTTCATCAGAAGATGGAGATAGATGTGTCATAGATTTGTGGCCTCCGTGATCTAATTCCATCAGTAGGGAATTTTTAATTTAAGATTCAAATGCTTGTATGATAGACTGCTGCATAAGCAATTTCCTCTCTTTGTATGGAGCCCTGTCTTCTTCAAATCTCATTTATACTCCTACAAGATTTTTCCAAATACGGTATGAAGGAAATATAAGGTACCATAAGTATTACATTCTTCTACTGCACAGAGCTGACAGGAAGGTGGTCAGGGCGGATGGTGGCCTTTCAAAGTAGAAGACTTTTACACCATTGATATACTGAGCTTCACACTTGGCTGAAAATACAGTTAATTATTTAGGTAAAATTAGGAAAGGATCATGGTTTTAGTCACATATCAGAAAAGTAAGCATTGATTTTTTGCATATGTATCTTTCCCTAAGCTAAACCTGATCACTGGAGTCCCTGAACAGAGCCAAAAAAAACATGTTTAGTTGCTATAAGCAAATTGGAGGGTATTATAAATATATTATATAAATACAAAAATACACTGATTGCAGATACAAAGTGGGGATGTCTTTTTATGCTAATAAAGATTTAATTATGGTTTAATCACATTTTTCTCAAACAAAAATGATCTAGCAAATTACTCGTATATAAACGTAGATGCTACACCAGGATGAGTCGTCACACACTTGTGTTTCAGCTAATGGGACAAATTCCCTATATTTCCTCTTAAAGCTACAACTATCTCCTAATAGTATTTACATTCAGCTTTCTTTTAATCTAAAATCTTCTGACTGGAGACAGTGTGACAGTCTGAGCATCTGCACCAGCTCTCTCATCTCCTTCTCTGCCCCTATATACTCCAACATTTGAGTGGTTGCTCTGTCTAATGCTGACTCCACTGTATCTACTCAACCCACACAAAAGACTCGTGCACAAGCTGACTAACAGCCATTGGTTGTTACTTTACATACACACACACACACACACACACACACACACACACACACACTGTCCAGCCACTTTCTTAGGTACACCTCAGTAGTACTGGGCTGGACCCCTTTGCCTTCAGAACTGCCTTAATTCTTCGTGGTGTAGATTCAACAAGGGGCTGGAAACATTAATCCGAGATTTGGTCCATATTGACATGATAGCATCAGCAGTTCCTGCAGATTTGTCGGCTGCACATCCATGATGTGAAACTCCCATTCCATCACTTCCTAAACGTGCTCTACTGGACTGAGATCTGGTGACTGTGGAGGCCATTTGAGTTAAACTCATTGTCATGTTCAAGAAACCAGTTTGAGATGATCTGAGCTTTGTGACATGGAGCATTATCATGCTGGAAGCAGCATCAGAAGATGGTTCACTGTGGTCATAAAGGGATGGACATGGTCAGCAACATACTCAGGTAGGCTGTGGTGTTTAAACGATGCTCAGTTGGTACTAAGGGCCACAAAGTGTGCCAAGAAAATGTCCATCATACCACCACCACCAGCCTGAACTGTTGATACAAGGCAGGATGGATCCATGCTTTCATGTTCATCTTTCTTTCAATTCTGACCCTACCATCTGAATGTCACAGCAGAAATCGAGTCTCATCAGACCAGGCATCATTTTTCCAGTCGTCTATTGTCCAGTTTTGGTGAACCTGTGTGAATTGTAGCCTCAGTTTCCTGTTCTTAGCTGACAGGAGTGGCATCCGGTGTGGTCTTCTGCTGCTGTAGCCCCACTGCTTCAAGGTTCGACGTGTTGTGCATTAAGAGATGCCCTTCTGCAGACCTTGGTTGTAACGAGTGGTTATTTGAGTTACTGTTGCCTTCCTATCAGCTCAAAGCAGTCTGGCCATTCTCCTCTGACCTCTGGCATCAACAAGGCAAATTTTGAATGAACTGAACCTAATAGCTTCCCTGAAGGTATGACCTCAATTTAAACATGTAGATGAACAGTTGGCTGTTTCATGAAGGCAGGGTGAACAACTATACATGTTCCTGAGCAGGGGGACCTCTAGGATACACTGCTGCTTTTAATTGAGAGTGGAAACATTCTGGTCAATATGTGATATTTAATACAAGGCCAAGTCAGACCCATATATGTAATATGCATCAGTACATTTCAAACCATAAGGTAAGTGAATAAGCAGACAAGTGTCTGCTTATTCACTGCTTCGATACTGACTGCACAGTGAAAAACATAAGAGTAATCTAAGGCCTATTCTGCTGTGGCCACATTACTGTCAGTGGTCTGGAATCAAGTCAGTGAGACATGATGACCATTAACACTCTGAGGTTGTTTCTTCATGACAGTCCTGACCCTAATCAGCCGGGCTCCTCTGGACCAATCTGCTCACTCTGACATCCAAGACATCCTGATCTCGCGCTCCGATGGAAGCTCCCTATCTAATTATCTTACACACACAATTCGATTAATTGACTCTATTAGGTCAATGGATATATAAATGTGTTGGATATGATTCATTTACCAACCCAGAAATGTCTGCTGGAATTACTCCATATTCCACAGTGTGCGGTAATGGTTCTCATTTAACCCTAATGTTTATCTGTAGCCTCTGGCAAGTTGGACAGCTCACTAACAGTAGTGTGGGGAAAAAGAAACAGCCAAGAAGTTAACCTCTTATGTAAAGATAACAGCAACCGCCAATCAGATGAAAGCATTGTTGGCACTGAAAACATATCAAACTGTTCAAACAAGACAAAGAAACCGGCATGGACAATTATTATTTTGACTGACTACACAAAGTGATGAATTGGTATTGAGAACTCAGCCATAATTAAACTCACATAAAGCTGGACGGAGAGGAAAGTTAAGATACTTGAAGGCAGGGCGTATTAAAGCGTAACTGATGGATTTATTAATTGTTAATAAACCACTTACTAATTATATTTCAGTTTATAACCGATTAATATGAACAGATGTTGCTAGAGTTTGATCAAACCATTAGCAGCTCTGTGAGGCTGTATTTAGCCACAGCACTGCTTTGAGCTAAATGCTAAATCAGCATGTGACCAACACTAACATAGTGATGTTTAGCAGGTGTAATATTGGCATGGTAGCATGCTAATATTTGCTAATCAGCACTGTCATGTGTCGATGTTAATAAAAGGAGGAACCAGGCAGTCGTGCTAATAAAGAGCTGGTTTATTCACTAGCTTTTTGCTACTGCTAACCGAGCATAACACAGGTACGTACAAAAAACGTCCTCACGTATACGGCACCTAGTGACGTCACTGCCATGACTACGGCAACCTGTAGTTACTTATCACAACATCTCCCCTTTTTCAAATGTTGAAACTCAAACAATTAAACCAGATGTACATCACATCAATTAAAGATAAACATGAATATAACAGTCTCACTCTAGGACTGTGGGGTAGACTGCCCGTCGTCCACAGCAACGTGGGGTTTATTCTGCCCCGATAATTGCTGTTCCTATGATGTGTGTGAACAGTTTTCAGAACAGTCTCTGGGTGGTCAGTGTATTACATCAGAATTGCTTTTTGTGATCTCAGGCGCTTATGTAATTCTTATTTATCTATTATCAATTATCAGATCTTACCCAAAACATAATACTCTTTACATGAAACATAACTTTAACCATGGAACATGTAATGTTATTTTCCCCATACCTATCTCACCCCACAGAATTACTCAGAAAACAGGGAACAGTGTGAAGGTGAGTGTCATTAAGTGTTCAAGTGTCTCTATATCTGAGAGGTACTCTGACCTCACAACCTCTGGATGTCTCCTGAACAGCCCTGTGTGGGGATGACTGGGGTGATGAACGCATCACAGGTGGATCTTTCAGTCTCTGGACAGAAGCAGGGTCTCTGTGGCTGGGCCTAGCCGCAGAAGGAGGGCTGCTGGCCAGCTGCAACGGATGTCCCTCAGGCTGCAGCTGCTGCTGGTCTGGAGGGTCAGCAGGCTTCAGGACTGCCTGCAGATGTCTTCTATTGCATCGCAGCACTGCACCGTTGTCTGTCTTCACAATATAAGACCTGGGCTCAGTGCTCTTGCCAAAGACATTCTCCACCCCTTTTCTCCGGCCTGCCGAGATTGAAGTTCAGGAAGTGGCAGGGCAGAGTGACGGCAGTCACAGAAGAGCCAGTAGGCTGATTTAGCCTGAGCATCCTTTTGCTGGATTTGCTGTCTGTTCACAGGAGTAGCATGTAGTTTGTCTTCCAGCATAGGAAGTGTGGTCCTGATGTGTCTTCCAGTCATAAGTAGAGCTGGGCTCTCCCCTGTAGCAGCACTAGGGGTGGCTCTGTAGCACATCAGCGCAAGATACGGATCAGGCTGCTTTAAGATGTGCTTACCAGTCTGTACAGGTCGCTCTACAGCACAATTTGCCTGGGGGTAATGAGGGCTGGTGGTTGTGTGTGCAAACCCATAGCTTTGGCAGAAGTCTTGAAACTCACCCGAGGTGAATTGTGTGGCATTGTCGCTCACCAGTTGCAGTGGGATCCCCCATCTTGCAAACATGCCTTTGAGCCTGGTAATGACCTGGTGGCTGTATGTTGAAGACAGGTGAGCAATTTCAATGTCTCTAGAGTAGTAGTCAGTCACGATGAGATAATTCTGTCTCTCTAACTCACACAAATCAGCAGCAATGCGCTGCCAGGGGCCCCCAGGTAAAGGTGTGGTGAGAAGCGGTTCACGTCTTTGAGTGGGTTTGTTTTCAATGCAAAACTTACATGTTGACACTGTCTTTGTGATCTCTGCACTGATCCGAGGCCACCATACTGACATCCTGGCTCGAACACGGCACCTTGTCAGACCTTGGTGTCCCTCGTGTAGCTGTTTGAGCACTTCTGATCTAAGTGCAGCAGGAATGACTAGTCTATCTTGATACAACACCAGTCCATCGGTCTCAAAGAGGTGAGCTCTGGCAGAATAATATCCATTCAGGGATGGAAGCAGTGATGTCTTTGGTGGCCATCCGTTCCTAATGAACTGCACTATCTTTTTCAGCTCTTCATCCTGTAGTGTGGCTGAGCGGATTTTGTCAAGTTTTTGTGATGAGACAGGTGCATTTTCCACCACTGACTCCACATATGCTTGTACTTCCTGGTCTGTGTGTTCATCACCACTGTCAGTCAGTGGGCTCCTGGAAAGAGCATCAGCTACAACAAGGTGCTTCCCTGGGACGTGCTCAGCCACCACATTGAACATTAGGAGTCTTTGGCACCTTGGAGGGACTTTGTCCAAGTAATATGTGTTAATGAGGGGCACAATCGGTTTGTGGTCCGTTTGTAGACGGAAGCATTCCATGCCTTGCACATAGCGAGCGAAACGTTCACATGCCCACATGCCTGCAAGACACTCCTTTTCAATTTGGGAGTACCCCTTCTATGCATCTGATAGTGTGCCGGAGCAGAATGCCACTGGCTTTAACTCTCCCTCATGTTCCTGCAACAATGCTGCTTCTAATCCGTAGCTACTTGCATCAGCGCTGATGACAGTGTTGCGATTAACATCATAATATGCAAGTGCTGCGGCTGACACGAGCATAGTTTTTACCTTCTCAAATGCCTCTTCTTGTGCACTGCTCCACACCCACTCACTTTCCTTCCTGAGCAGGGGAGTGATGGGATGCAGCTCAGAGGAGAGGCCGGGCAGGAACTTTCCAACATAGTTGACAAGACCCAGGACCTGTTTCAGTTCTGTAACATTGGTTGGACTTGGCATTTGTGTGATGGCTTTAACTTTGTCACCATTAGGTCTCATGCCTTCCGCACTTATGATGTGGCCAAAGTACTGTATTTCTGTTTTGCCAAAATGACACTTGGCCTTGTTCAACTTTAAACCATTGTCCTTTATGGTCTTCAGCACGGCATCAAGACATGTGTCGCGCTCTTTCCTTGTTGCTCCATAAACAAGTATGTCATCCATTACCATGACAACTCCATCATGGTCCTTTAACAGCATCAACATCTGTCTCTGGAAGATTTCCGGAGCCAACGTGATACCGAATGGCAGACATCGGAAGCAGAATCTCCCCATCGGGGTTATGAAGGTCGTCAGCTTTTGGCTGGCAGCATCCAAGGGGATCTGCCAAAATCCGCAGGAAGCATCGAGGGTTGAGAACACTGTAGCTCCAACCAGCTTGGGAGCAATATCCATCAATGTTGGCAGGATGTACCTCTCGCGCTTAACTGCCTTGTTTAAGCGTTTTAGATCAACACACACTCGCACCTGCTCTTTGTTCTTCTTCTCAACTGGAACCATTGGGGCACACCAGTCTGAGGGCCCTGTAACCTCCTCAATTATGCCCAGGGCCAGCATGTGTCTGAATTCAGCCTCAACTTTAGGCAGGAGGGGAAACGGGATGCGGCGTGGCGTGGTCAGTGAGTAGGGCTCACAGTCAGTTTTTAGTTCAATTTTTACAGGGTCACACTTGAGCAAACCTATATCCCCAAACACATCACTTAACATTACAGTGTCCATGCCGTCAACTCTCATAACCAGTCCCATCCTTGTGGCAACACTCCATCCCAGGAGGTTGTGGGAGTATGGCCCTTTTATTACAGTGACCCAGAATCTGTATTTCTTCCCCTTGTACTCACTTGTTGCCAGAAACTTGCCAATACTCTTTACTTCGCCGCGGAGCTGGTGATGGTCCTTTCCTTGCAGAGACCAGTTGTGAGCGCTGTGGCAGCCTCCTGAATGCAGCCTGTGACATCACAGTAATGTCGGCCCCCATGTCTATTTTAAATTCCACAGTGCTGCCATTGACAGGTAAGTTTACAAGCCACTCATTTTCTGAATCCGGTTGATCCATTATGTCTGACACTGTTTCATTAACTTCTCCAAGGAAAAACATCTTGTCTGTATCACTGGTGCTGCTGGGCATTGCAGCTACCTCTTTCAGCATTCTCGTCTGACAAGCTGCCTAAAAATGTCCAATTTTATTGCATCTTCTGCACTTTTTATTCTTGGCTGGGCAGGGATGTATTTTGCCATGTTGTCTGTTACAGCGGTAGCAGGTAGGTTGATGTTTTGACTCACTGCGTTCCTGTTTTTCCTGCCATTGTCCCTCGTTGCTGCTCCTTCTGCCATGGAACTGCCGCCTCCCCTGTCTCATGGCATCCACTGCACACTCCGAGCGCAGGCTCACATTTTGTTGTTTTATTTGTTTGCTCTGGCGCGCTATTTGGACAGCTCTTTCAAGGGAGAGTTCAGGCTCTAGCTGCAACTTCTGTGATAGATCATTGTCAGATATGCCAATAACAATGTCTCCGATGTGCTCATCTTTAGTCCGCCCAAACTCACAGTACTGTGCCAGTTCATACAAACTCCTCACAAAAGCCTCAACAGACTCACTGGGCTTTTGCGCTCTCTTGTGAAAACATGCTCTTTCATGGATCACATTTCTCTTGGGCACAAAATGGTCGGAGAATTTGGCTATCACCGTGTCGTAGTCCAACTCCGGTCTGCCTCTTTCCGCCTCGTCGTCGTCGTCCTCCTCGGCGTCATCATACACAAAAGAATCATAAATTGCCACCGCTTCTCTCCCCATGGCGTAGAGAAGGATGTTTACTTGGACTTCCCCGCTATCTCTGTCCAACTTCGACACCACCCGAAAGCGGTCGAAGCGGCTGCACCACATTGGCCACTCCACCGGGCGAGTGAAGTAAAAAGATTCCGGAGGTACGAGCTTCGCCGTGCCTTACTTAGTGAGCATGAAGTCGGCCTCTTCTGACACCATGTCATGTGTCGATGTTAATAAAAGGAGGAACCAGGCAGTCGTGCTGATAAAGAGCTGGTTTATTCACTAGCTTTTTGCTACTGCGAAACCGAGCATAACACAGGTGCGTACAAAAAACGTCCTCACGTATATGCCACTTAGTGACATCACTGCCGTGACTACGGCAACTTGTAGTTACTTATCACAACAAGCACTAAATAGGAATTTCACCTGAGAATAGAGGAATGTTTTTCAAAAATTAATGGCGCTACATGGAAAGTCAGGAGATCAGCAAGTCAATCAGATTCATCCTCTGGAGACTGTGAACTGACCAAAAATTATGATAAGTCACCCATTAATAGTAGAAACTTTCCATCTAGTGCCATCATTGAGTCAAAGTTTTCACTTATCCAGTGAAATAGCTCAACATTCATGGTTCCCATTGTGTACAATGAATCCTCATGAGTTTGTTGGTCCTCTGACTTCCTGTCGTGCCACTATGAGAGTCACATCTGTGGTTCAGCATGGTAAGTCTTAGTTCTTAGATATATTGCCATGAAATTTGTTTTGGACATTTATTACCCCTGAGGTGTAATAACTAAATATCCCTTTGGCTGGTGTTTATCCTCCTTCAGTGTGACAATGGCTTTATCTTCGCTTTAGTTAACTATTTCTTAAATTAGTCAGGTAAATGACTTACTGACACATACTACTGGAGACATGACAGATATTGCACAACACTTGTTAATGATTTAAATTAATGGTTCTGTGAACGATGAATGTGATACGCTCCGCAGTAGTGCTGACAGCTAGTCAGCTAGTCATAGCAACCTTTGCAGAACACACTTATAATATTGGTAACAGCGAGTTAGCTAACATTATCATGGCTACTGTAGCTGAAAACAGAAAACAGACATGTAGCCATCAAGTTATTGAGGGGAAGAAAAGTCAGTTCTAAATAGAGCTGGAGCCCTTTAGCCTCTCCATCTCAGTAAGGACAGACCAGTATCGGCTCCACAGTTGACAGAAACTCAGATTAGAACATGCTGAACAGAGGGGGTGTGAGTTTGTTTTCTGCTCAGGACGCCATTAGTTAACTATTTCTTTGCATAGAAAATAGTTGTTTGCTGCTATATTATTGTTTCATCTACAGAACCTTTAAATGACTTGACTTTATAAGTGAAACCAAAAAGACTGGTTTATTTTTGATTTACTTAGCTTATACCTTACTTGGAACACTCAGCACAAATTCCAATTAGAGTCTTTTTTCATACAGGGAGCTAATCACAAAATCCCTTCACCTCACCCTCACTACATATAAACAGTAAATATATTCAGTCTGGAGCTTGTTCTTTATAGTAATTCAGCATTAAAAAACATCATCCTAATTCATTTATTTAATTCAACTACAACTACTCAGTGCTAATCATATGTATTTGTTTTTTCAAGAATTTTCACTCCCTCCTTTGATTGCTCATTGCACATTTTTCAGTCAGAATCAAAACATGTTGTGAAATTTACTGCAAAAGTACCCCCTCCTCCCCTACCAAAGGAACGTCTCTCTCTATCCTGGAGAGAGATGTCAACAGGCTTTTTAAGAAGCAGAACCCCCGCAAAGCAGCCGGTCCTGACTCTGTCTCTCCATCATCCCTGAAGCACTGTGCTGATCAACTGTCTCCAGTGTTCACGGACATCTTCAACACCTCACTGGAGACCTGCCACGTGCCAGCCTGCTTCAAATCCTCCACCATCATCCCTGTCCCCAAAAAACCAAGGCCCACAGGACTAAATGACTACAGACCCATTGCCCTGACCTCTGTGGTCATGAAATCATTTGAGCGCCTTGTCCTGTCCCATCTCAAATCCATCACTGACCCACTCCTGGACCCCCTGCAGTTCGCCTACAGAGCCAACAGGTCTGTAGACGACGCCGTCAACATGGCTCTCCACTTCATCCTCCAGCACCTGGACTCCTCAGGGACCTATGCCAGGATCCTGTTTGTGGACTTCAGCTCTGCCTTCAACACCATCATCCCGGCTCTGCTGCAGGACAAGCTCTCCCAGCTGAGCGTGCCTGACTCCACCTGCAGGTGGATCACCGACTTCCTGTCTGACAGGAGGCAGCACGTGAAGCTAGGAAAGCACGTGTCTGACTCCCAGACCATCAGCACTGGATCCCCGCAAGGCTGCGTTCTTTCTCCTCTGCTCTTCTCCCTGTACACCAACACCTGCACCTCCAGCCATCAGTCTGTCAAGCTCCTGAAGTTTGCAGACGACACCACTCTCATTGGACTCATCTCTGATGGCGATGAGTCTGCCTACAGGTGGGAGACTGAGCGTCTGGTGACCTGGTGCAGGCAGAACAACCTGGAGCTTAATGCTCTGAAGACAGTGGAAATGATAGTGGACTTCAGGAAGAGCCCAGCCCCACCCACCCCCATCACCCTGTGTGACTCCCCCGTGGCTACCGTGGAGCATTTTCGCTTCTTGGGAACCACCATCACACAGGATCTCAAATGGGAGCTAAACATCAGCTCCCTCATCAAAAAAGCTCAGCAGAGGATGTATTTCCTGAGGCAATTGAAGAAGTTCAACCTGCCAAGGACTATGATGGTGAACTTCTACACCTCCATCATTGAGTCCATCCTCACCTCCTCCATCACCATCTGGTACGCTGCTGCCACGGAGAGGGACAATAACAGACTGCAGCGTATCATCCACTCTGCTGAGAAGGTGATTGGCTGCAATCTTCCGTCCCTCCAGGACCTGTACGCCTCAAGGACTCTGAGGCGTGCAGGGAAGATTGTAGCTGACTCCTCCCACCCTGGACACAAACTCTTTGAGACACTCCCCTCTGGCAGGAGGCTGCGGTCCTTCAGGACCAAAACCTCTCGCCACAAAAATAGTTTCTTCCCATCTGCTATTAGCCTCATCAACAAGGCTAGAGAGCCCCACTGTTGCTGATCAATTGCACCAATCACCAGAAAAAATTCCTTGTATGTGAAAACATACTTGGCAATAAAACTGATTCTGATTCTGATTCTGATTCTGATCTGCGATGGATATAATTCCAGTTTCTTACAGCTATAGCAGATTAGGTCCTGAAATACCCTGAACACAGCTTACTGTGGACACTGATTCCAAAACCCTATAGCTACATATTATAGGCCACATGCCTGCTTATAATTCGAGATTAAAGTAAAAAGAGGTTTTGCCAATACCAGAAAGTGGTGTGGCTGGTTTGATTGCAAGCTTTTTGATGTGCATACTCAGAAGTACAGATATGCAGCCATATGGCAGATTTGTATGACAGGATCAAAGGAAAGGATGGAAATCAAAAGGCAGTGTGTTTTGGGGCTCAGCCCTCAACAGTAACTTCTTCAGAAAAGAAGAGAAAGATGAACTTATAACCAGTCTCTCTCTCTCTCTCTCTCTCTCTCTCTCTCTCTCTCTCTCTCTTAGCTCTCCTTCATCCTCTGTCTTCATTGTCACCTCTTCAGCTGACACAGCCAAACTTAAGGTTCGCTCATGTGTGTTTACTAAAGCCTCATCCCTCGTCCCCAGTCTGATCTCAGGCCATTCCATCAGCACTGCCTCCCTTTGAAAACAGCTCAGGGAGGAGGAGAGGAAAAAAAATACCTCTGAGCAGTGAAATTGCCTCGTCACACAAAAAGGCGTCGTTATTGAGATAAATCACCCCATTCTATTCCATAACAAAACTCTGCCTCAGCTTACCTTCCAGTGGCACCTGCCATCCAGGCTGAGCCATCCCATGTACTCTCCAGACTGAAGCTTTGTCTGCCACGAGGATTCAGTACTGCCTCTGGATGGTTAGCTTTGACAGTGTGATCTACATGAAAAAGTTTTCATTGAATCTGAGAAGCCCAAAGCTAAAACTGTTCAGAACAAGACAGTGAAGTATGCTGCAGGAGTAATTGTGTAATGTTATGTTACAAAAGCCTTCCAGAGATGCTCACTAAAACCTTTTCATATCTTCAAAGCCTGAAATATGTATGACGCTTTTTTTTAATCGCATCATTGCAAATCTGTACACATGAGCAAAACTAATTTCAGCTGACATGGATTCCCATGCAATTGCTGCATTCAGTGGATTCTACAATGGCCCTAGAATATCAGCATCCCACAATTTAATAAAACACATGCAAATAGACAAAACACAAACAAATAAAGACAAATTCATCAACATCAAGGAAGATGTTAAAAACCAACCAAATTTACCAAATACAGAAATGTGTTTCAAATTCAGAAAAAAACAACTATAAACAACCATATAGTTTTCTTGTCCCTACCTTCAGATATGACCCATAGGAGCATACCAGTCGTACCGGATCTTCTTCATAATGGTAACAATAATGTACAAATAATTAACATTGTGAAACACTCATGACAGAAACAGCTGATAGTTAATAACAACTGACTGATCAGTTTCTCATGGAGAACAAACAGCAATCTCCTGTGAGAAAGTCCTGTGTTTTAACCACCTTTCCATCCATCCATCCATCCACCTGATGTGGACTTTGTTGCTCTATATATTACATGACCTGACGTTCCTGCCTTTAGAGGTCAGCTAAAAATAAGAATTATCTAGAATGACAGCTGTCAAAAACACTACACTGCACTGATGTTAAAACACTGGAGGATCGGTATTTTCAGGTTGTGACGCACAAACTATATAAAATTAGTGGTATGTTTGAGTTCGTTAGATGACTAGCTAGCAGCAGTAAATGATTCAAGGAAGAGTGGTTGTTTCAGTGATATCCATCCATCCATCCATCCTCAGCAGCAGACTAAGCAAGTTAGTCCAGATGTCCCTCCCTCAAGCAATGTTGTTGCCAGGCCAGATGAGGCACATAGTCTCTCCAGTGTATTCTGGGTCTACCCAGGGGTTTTCTACCCGTTAGACATGCCCAAAAGCCTCCAATGAAAAGCTCCCATGATCAGATGTGTGAGCCATCTCAACTGGCATGATGAAAGGAGGAATGCTCCCTCCAGATGTCTGAGCTCTTTGCAGTACCTTAGGGTAAGATTATAAATGCTACAGAGGGTACTTATTTCAGCCACTTTTATCTGCATTCTTATTCTTTCAATTGGCCCCCACCTTCAGCTCAACAGGCTCCTTCACCACTGGTATCTACCCCAACCTCTTTTGGAAAGCAAGAGAAATTTTTCTGGAGGTGGTATTTAAAGACCTTGCAGACTGGGGCCTCAGCCAGATGTTCCTAGTTCACACTCATTGCATTATTGGGCTTACCAGGTCTGTCACCTACACCAAATTGATTCAACTCACCACTAGGTTGCCAACTCTCTTTTTTTCACTCAAGTGTCCAAGATATATGGACGCAAATGCGATATGACTACAAAGTCAACCATTGATCTCTGGCCTAAGGTGATCTGGTACCAAGTACACTTATGATTCACCCTATGCTTGAACCCCTATGCCAGCACAAAAGTCCAATAACAAAGCATCACTCAGGTTCAGATCAGGCAGGCCGTTCCTCCCAGTAACCCTCCTCCGGGTTTTTTCCCTGAATAACGTGAATAATGTTGTAACAACAAATCAGTGTTGAAATCAAAGAAAGAAATAAATGAAACTTCACTGTCTGGGGAAAAAAAACACTAATCATGATTTCTACTGTGTGCTCATCCATCTAACACCGATGAAATCCCATGTGCATAGTCACGCAACATGTTACTTTAGCTGCAACAAGCAAGCCAACTCACCACAGATTTTACCTCAACAATCAACGATATGAACTTGGTACTGGTAAATAAACTCACGGTGTCAGTGGCCGATGCTTTATTCACTCACGTCAGTGATGTTTTACCGCCCAGAGGACGTGCTGTGTTGAGCAAACTTGAGCAAAAAAAACACAAAAAACTGGCGGCCGCTATTTTCTTGTGAGCAGACACTGACTGAGCAAATCTTGCGCAAGACGAGATCCCATTTTTTTCCCAGATAAGCAGTGAAAGAAAAAGGGTTTCCCTGTGTCCAAGTTTGAGTCCTTAAGTAGTTTAGCATTACCAGAGACATCCAGGGCAACATGTACAAGGAAGAGCACCAAATCACCAGAGCCACATTTAATCTCGAGCAGCTTTGCATCAAATTCATTAAAAACCTGATAAATAACATGCACTCCAGGTTTCCAAACACCCCTCTCTTGTGTGCATTTGATGTGATGAGTCTCTGTCGACTGGCTTCATGAGTGAAGAACAGTGGAAGGTCTGTGGGAAGGAGGAGCTGGAGCTGCTTATTGCCCACCATGGGCATGAGCATACCTACCAATGGAGGGAGGACAGAGAGGACCACCAGACAACTACCCAGCCCCTCATCAGCGCTGAACCAACTCGACCGGAGAGGGCCCTGGTGAAGAAAGTTGTCAAAGCACAGTACTACCCCAGAGACAGCATGTGGAAGCTTTGGGCACTGGTGACAAAGTACTACCTGGAAGATTTTCCCAACCTCACCATCCTTGCTCAACCGGCCCCTACCCTGGCTGTGCATACAGTACAGCTGACTCCGGACAAGGCTTTTCTTCTCAAAACCACAAATTTTATTGGGGACCCACTCAGTTTCTCTGGGATTCACTTTAATGACCACCCGTGGGTCCCAGGGACCCACTACATTGAACATCACTGATATCATATACCAAAACCACTTTGTGTGTGGTTTTTTGTGTGTGCACATAAAACAAACTGACAGACGTTGATGACATGACACGAAACAGAAGTTAGGTTGAATAAAGTTAAATGTTAAATAGTAATATACCATAAAATGAATATAACTGATCAAATACTCTAACGATAAGCTCAATGTCCTTAAAGGCACCACTGGATGTCTGAACTATAGGGCACCAAAATATCCAGAAGTGGCCCCTGCATGACAAGATGTGATTCACTGTGAAATAAACTTTAATATTAAATCATGCTGGCTCTACCCACCACTACCCTGACTCACAGGGCATCCGGCAGCGTGACATGGGAAATATGAGAAATGTTCCACTTTATGCAAATGTCCTCTGACATGGAGGAGTGTCAGCCTAGAGACAATCCATCAAACTTGTTTTGATTCCCTTGTGAAACAGGAGTACCTAATTATTTTCTACTCCATTAAACTATGTAAAAGAGCTTCAGAAAAGAAGAAAAAGCTGATCATCACAGTGAAGGTCTTCCCCATTGTCTATATTATCGCATACATTTCACAAGCTACTTGGATGAGAAAAAAATAGTGGAAATACAAAACTTGGGAAATGAAGTACTTTGTTGTGATCCAGTGTAGTGGCACAATAACTGCCCAATCTGAGGCATGAGGATGCTACACAGCCCCATGGTGGGCTCCCTCATAAAAGTTAAGTCAATAACACTTTATTTGGATAGTTTGCCTACAGAGATTTCATATCATCATGTCCTCATACTGACTTTTATCCAGCCACATTAAGCCACATTTTTAAGATATACCTTTTACACCTGGTCATTTTCAACCATCTTTTAACCAGATGAAGGGTTTTAGTCCTCAGACGTCTGGAAGTTATGAGAGAAAGAAGCCAAGCAGCTGCCAGCCACTCAGGAGTGCAGGACAAAAGGGAGAAGCTGACAGCAACAGTGGTGAAGACAACCATTCCCATGATCCCACACTTCTTCATGATGTAACCACGTCATTACATTCACCTATCTTAACCATTTGAGTATACATCATTGAACACTAGTTGAACATTAGATGGTTCAACAAAGAATGGAGAAATATACTAAATACTAAATAATAAATATGAATATGTTGCAGATACTCTGTTAGCTATTTGAAGGGCTGCAGATTTTTGCCTTCACATCACTGCTCTCATTCACTGACGTTTTAAACAAGCGTGCAGCGTTTTGTCCACACCTACTGGTGATCACTAATAACAACACCACTGCTTCTCCAGAGCAGACTTGTTAATGTTAGTATGCAGTAATGTGGAGTAGTTAGCAGCCTGACTGCCATTATCTCCCTAACCCTGCAGAACACTTCATGTCATCGGCAAACAAGATCTGCTCTATCTATACCAGCACTTTTTTTTCTTCTTCAGTCGCGCGTGTGGATTGGCGGGGAACGGTTAGAGGGGAGGTTTTGATGGAACACAAAGGATGTGTTATCTGTGTTTGTTCTCTGTCACAGCTTTGGCCTTAGGAAGGCAAACACTAGCAGCAGTCTGGCTCAATACATAACTCTGTGTAAGGAGGGAGGCGGAACACACTGCTCTGTTTTCATTAGCTCACAGGTGTTGGTGTGAGGATTTGTTACCGATGCTCTATTGATTGCGTATGGATTGCAGCCCAGGTGTTAGTAGATGAATCCATGTGCATTATTATAACATCAACACCACAATAATAATAATATACTTATGAAGAACGACAACTATTTGATCACATCCTCACTGTCTGTATTTGTGGAATGTCAATTTGGCTCAGCTGTGTGCTGTGAAGATGAATGTAGACCTGGTGAATTAAGAGACAAAAGTACAGCGCTCTGGAGGGGGTTGCCAGCCAACTAGGTGAGGCTGGGGTCTCAGCGCTCTTACCTATCACACCCGAGCTCTCCCCCGCTCTCTAATTGGAACAGCCTCTTTAATTGGGTTTGAAAACCATGGAGACGGCCACTCTGTCTGGGAGCTGATAAGCTGAAAGAAACATCTTCTATAGAGGAGATGACGCCAAGTCAGGCGACCTTGGCTTCGCAGTGACTGAGGTGTCTCAGCCACTGGAAAGAACTGAAGCAGATGTGACAGAAAGGAAAGTGTTCCATCACTGCCAAAAAAAAACTTTTCACACATTCCTGTGCTTCAGTCAATACAGCGAGTTTAAGAAAGGACAGAAAAATATATCGATGGAGGTTGACTGTGGCTGAAGAAAAAGTTTAGTTTGAATTAGACCAAAGAGCCAGAGTCTTTCAGAGCACACTGTGGGGAGATGGATTCTTTTGTTTTGTGTGACAGTGGTGAATCAATTCCATTTACTTGCTGTTTAAAGTAATAGTTCAGTCCTGAAGTTTAGTTGATTTTAAAAGTTAAATATTGACTTCAGTCAGTTTTACTTCAGCAACAGTTTTGGGCTGTTGGTTTAGAAAACTGGACACCATAGCTAAAAAATATTCAGGGGTTAATCAAGGTCAAGCATGTCTACTTATCTGCTAGTCAGTCATGTATGTCACCATTTAGCAGTGGCAAAGTATCCAGATCCTTTACTTAGACACAACAATGTAAATCATTACAAGTAAAAGTACAGAAGTAACATCATCTTCATCAGCAACAGCAAAATGCTGTTAAAATATAAAAGTACTAGTAGTTGTTTCATTCCTGTGACCAAAACATTATCTTAATTATTATTATTATTATTATTATTATTATTATTCCATACTGATGCATCAGTATGCTAGAAGCATTTACTGTTGTAGCTGGTTGAGGTGGAGCTAGTTTTAACCCCTTCATATACAGGCAGCTAGTTTAGTCCAAAGGTTCCCTACCTAGGGGAACCTTTGGACTTGGTTACCTACCTAAACCCAACCGGTCGAGGCAGACGGCTGCCCACCCTGAGCCCGGTTCTGTTGGAGGTTTCTTCCTGTTAAAAGGGAGTTTATCCTCCCCCCTGTCGCCAAGCGCTTGCTCGTTGTGGGAACTGTTGGGTTTTTTCTCTGTAACAAAGTAAGGTCTTGACCTTACCCTGTAAAGTGCCTTGAGATAATGTATATTATGATTTGACGCTATACAAATAAAATTGAATTGAATAGGGGTCGGGCCCCTTCTAAGACTCACAAAATAAATCTGAAGGCCGTGATATGATTAATGGGAGAGGAAAGAAAAAAAAAAACTTGCATAGCGAAAATGACCGTTGATTTTTGGTTTAACCCACAAAGATTTAACTCCTTCAACAACACTGTTTCTACTTCCACAGAAACTTTGCTGCACTAAATGTTTGCAGACCAAAAAATGTCCAACATTCTTAAAAGATCGATTAAATAGGCTTCCAGAGACAAAGATCAATATGATGCAAATTTTTACTGACAAACTCAGACTTTCTGCATAAAAGCATCACCACTCATCCTTCTGATTGCCATATAACTGAACCCAGCAATAGACAGTATCTAAACGTTGTACCTAAATGTTGGATACTGAGCTTCAGCATTCCCACTGGAGAACCGAGGCATGACACAGATTTTCTGCCCAAATACAGGATTCACTGGGAGGACCAGGCGTCTAGAAGTATTTTTTTTCTCCAGTGTAAATTCCACATTAAAGGTTTTCTCTCTTCAAAAATATTCAAATATTCCTCAACAGAAAAACATAGGAGTCTCTTTTTTCCATCAATTTTGGGAAGCAGAAGACTCTGAATACTACAATACATGACATCAGTGGCATTACCATAGCAATGAACACCAAGACCACTTTTTTGGATACATTTAAAGTCAATGTTGTGTCTATTGATCTTAGATACACTATATTGCCAAAAGTATTCGCTCACCTGCCTTGACTCGCATATGAACTTAAGTGACATCCCATTCTTAATCCATAGGGTTTAATATGACGTTGGTCCACCCTTTGCAGCAATAACAGCTTCAACTCTTCTGGGAAGGCTGTCCACAAGGTTCAGGAGTGTGTTTATGGGAATTTGTGACCATTCTTCCAGAAGCGCATTTGTGAGGTCACACACTGATGTTGGACGAGAAGGCCTGACTCTCAGTCTCCGCTCTAATTCATCCCAAAGGTGTTCTATTGGGTTGAGGTCAGGACTCTGTGCAGGCCAGTCACACCAAACTCTATCATCCATGTCTTTATAGACCTTGCTTTGTGCACTGGTCCACAGTCATGTTGGAAGAGGAAGGGGCCATCTCCAAACTGTTCCCACAAAGTTGGGAGCATGGAATTGTCCAAAATCTCTTGGTATGCTGAAGCATTCAGAGTTCCTTTCACTGGAAGTAAGGGGCCAAGCCCAGCTCCTGAAAAACAACCCCACACAAGTACCATTCTCCTGGCAACCGCCAAACCCAGACTCGTCCATCAGATTGCCAGATGGAGAAGCGCGATTCGTCACTCTAGAGAACACGTCTCCACTGCTCTAGAGTCCAGTGGCGGCGTGCTTTACACCACTGCATCCAACACTTTGCATTGCACTTGGTGATGTATGGCTTGGATGCAGCTGCTTGGCCATGGAAACCCATTTAGGAGCGAGGAAATTTCACGAGTGGACTTGTTGCACAGACCCTATCACAGTACCACGCTGGAATTCACTGAGCTCCTGAGAGCGACCCATTCTTTTTCACAAATGTTTGTAAAACAGTCTGCATGCCTAGGTGCTTGATTTTATATACCTGTGGCCATGGAGGTGATTGGAACACCTGATTTCAAATATTTGGATGGGTGAGTGAATACTTTTGACAATATAGTGTATGTAATTAGTGTATTCACGTTCATTTAATATTGACATGTGTAGATTTCACCATTTTATCTATGTGATATCGACACACCTCACCAGAGGGTGGAAGCAGCTCTTGGTTTTTTCAAAGTTAATGTCTCTTTTGCTACATAAAAAAAAAAAAATGCCACTGAACCTTACCCAGGGCTTCACAGAATATTACACCGTCCTGCAGCAGTATGATTGGCTTGCCAGTATCTTCTCAGGATATCGCAAATAACCGTCTCAACAGTGATTAATATGGCAGTTTCCTCTGATGGTTAAGGTTTGGTTTGGTGGCTCAGGTAAGAAAAGGATTATCACACCCACCTCTGGTTCTGGGAGACAGCTGTCACTTGTCAGAATCACTTCAGTAGGTTGTGTTAAGTGTTTGCTGTTTGCCATTGCTGTCATCTCCTGCTGAGGACAGTCTCAAAAATGACTTAAAGAATAATTGTGGGTATTTCACCGTTGCGTCTTATTTTGGTAGTTTTGACCATCATTATCATCAGCCATAAACAAGCATTGTGTGAACACACAAGCAGTCAAACTGTCAGGTTGTAAACAAGCTTTTCCAGATTATTTAAAACAGTGGTTCTCAAAAATTTTCAGCCACAATGCCCCAATAAATTTAACTTGAAACACACAGCAGTGACCTGTGTCACTTCAGTGGCTGGTCCTGTTGGTACTGTTTTTTACACAGTTGTATACGGAGCAAAGTTACGCACAAGACACATGGTCCACAGCAGTGGTAGACTGAGAGACCTCCTGCTACAAACACACACTTCTCTGCTCCATCTATCCCAGGGAGTTACTGTCACACATCATAACTACCAGACGTACACAAACCTTGTGCACTGACCTTGTGTGCTTGTTGGAGCCGCAGAACCTTACGTTTTTCAGTTGAACCTGATGGTATAATGTTACTTTCCTTTATCTCTTCTTGGTCACCATTGTGAGCCAGCAGACTTCCTTTGTTTGAGCCATCGCTCCACATTCAGACATGTTGCAGTAGTTAGCTAACGTTTAGCCACTGCTGTGCCATGGTTAGTCTCCACTGCAGCTGGGGGAGACGACTTCTCCTTCCCTGATGCTTACACACTAATTTACCTCTCTAAAATCTGTTTTGTAATGACAACATTATAACATTGGTTTGGAATATTTATTGTAAAAATAATGCTCAAAAAATATTTATGAATTTCTTTATTATATTACTTAATTAGTTAACTATCCCACGACCCCAGAAAATAGTCTTGTGAACGTCAGGGGGGTTTTGTGTCACAACTTCAGCCAGGCTTTAGTTTTTCATTTGTCTGTTTCCTGTTTTGCCACACTAACTCTCTTGTGATTTCAGACTCTGCCACTCCCTCCTGCTCTGCATTACCTGCTGATTTCATTCACCTGGCCTGCCCCGCCCCCTCACTCACCTGCTCCTCATCAGCTAATCAGCCCTTAGTATATGTACCGGTTAGTATATGTACATTTCCCTCAGTTCTTTGCCAGATTGTCTAGTGTGTTTACCTAGCTCTCCAGCATTCTGTTATTCTGATTCTGATCCTGCTCCTGTCTGTTTGTGTTTTGACCTACCTTTTGGACTTTGGACCTTCCCTTTTGCCTGCTCCTACTGGATTTGTTTGCTACGTGGATTGACTACCTGGTTTGACCTCGGCTTATTATTAAACACCGTTCCTTCACCTGAACTGTTCTGTGTCGTGCTATTGGGTTCTTGCCTGCCATTTTGTGGGACGTGACATCTTGACCCCCCAGGTTGAGAACCGCTGATCTTCATTCGTTGCTAACAACTGAAAGGTTCATAATAGTCTCTTCATTGCACAGTAAAACTGGGTATGTGCACTAAGGCAAGTACAGTACTTTAGAGTTGAATCAGAAAATGCAACTATAAATGGATGTTTACAACAGAGACTTTAATGATAATTACACTGTATTTCATTGTTTTCTCTTCAAACCCCAGGCTTTATTTAAAACTGACTGCTGGTGTTTCCTGCCTTATGAGATTTCTCAGGGACTACAATCTTATCATTACCAAGGGGAATAATGCTGACGACTACAATTATTCTTGCAAAATAAGCTCTGATCATTGCAGGATTTGTCAGAGCCTGTTGTGTCTGAAAGGAATCAACTTATATCTTTATTAGTGAGGCAGGTGTCTGGGTACAACACACACAGTCCAGCCAGATGATTATCAGTAATACTTTGCAGAAAGGGGAGCTCACATTGTCCCACAGCGGGACAGGGATGCTGTAGTGAAAGGTGACCTTGAGTCAGAGGGCGACAGCAACGCGCAGCTTTCATTTGTTTGAAAGGACCCAAATGGTTGTCCTCTCTGCAGTTATTTGATTGGATTGTCAATGCCAGGATGAGAGTTTTCTGCCGCCGCTGCCTCGCATGCATACGAATGCGGTGCAGAGCAGGTGATGGTCCTAAGGGGAAACTGTTCATTATTCCACAAACTCCTCTCACTAATCTGTGCTTAAGAACTGTTCTGCTCTCTTTTTCTTCAGCCTCTCTCTCCCTCTCACTCCCAATCTGGCTGTGGCCTTTCTCTAAAGGACAGCCAAGCGTGCAGGAGACATCATCTGGCCTCCTTTTCATCTGACCTTTGAAAAAAGTAGCTATTATGTTACCTCAGGGTTGTGTAACGTGCACCCACATACCTACAGTAATATCTCCCGTCCGGCTTTCCACAGCCATCTCAGCTTTTTTAGAATGGAAAGAGGAAAAGGAAATAACCAGAAGGTGTGTGTTGCATTATACTTAATGCCGAGGCACAATAGAACAACTCATATGTAAGATGGACATATCTTTGGTTCAAGAGAAGTATGAATATGTCACACACGGGATGTTAAGCCAACAACTGCTGCTGGACAAGTCTGCTCTTCTTCCTTTTCAGAGCCATTACCATTCTAGATACATGAAAACCTATTGTCCCAGATTTATTTAAAAAAAAAAAATGCAAAGTCTGGGAAATTGAACTTCAAGCCGCACCCATTTCACTCACAGGGGCATTCAAGTAATTTCAGACTGCATTTAGACAAAGTGCAGGTGATTACGAGATATCCTGTCTTTTAGTTCCTAGTGTTGCTCAAGTTCCAAAAATTGGATCCTTCAATTCCCATAAGGCAACTTAATGGTGTCTCTCTTTTACTCCATGGTAAATGCCTGCATCTCTCAAATCAACATACCTCACTTTGTAATGCAGGTTTTCTGATAAAAATCACAGCCTGAGAAACTGAAGTTAATTTGAGGCTTTAGCAGAGTTTGTTCAATCTCACATATATCCTCAAAAATTAGTCTTTTCAGTATAAAGGTCTGTCTTTATCTTTCCCCAGGCTTTCTTGAGTGCTAACATAAATTAAGAATTTCACAGTAAAAAGACAGTAACTTTGGAAGATATCCACTTGATTTGCCTAATTCACACTGCAGATGCTTCTTAACACTTTCAGATAAATTTAAAAAGGCATCTGACTATCGTTTAAAGACAGACTTAAAAATAGTGAAACTACTCTTTAACAAGTGAAGGAGAAAGTTAACATGCTGATGTTTAGCAGGTATAATGTTTACCATGTTCCCCATCTCAGTCTATGTTACCATACTAAAATTTTTTTATTGACATTATATGAAAAGTAGAGCTGATGCTACTAGGAAAATCATCAGTTTGTAAGTAATTTATCATCAGAGAGATACTTCAGTCCCGCCAACACTCCCAGCCCAACATCCATACCACTACTACACAAATCATTTTAAGATGGCAGCGATTTTTTTTTGAAAAGTCGAGAAAACACAATTGTGAATGGTTTGAGTTTCCAGTCAGTTTTGTCATGTGAATAAAGCTTTGTATTCTCATTAGAGCGTGTACATTTTTTTGCGATATTTGAGTTTGGTTTTTTTTTTTTTGTGTCTCCATTACTAATTTTTATGTTCTAATTGAATTAAGCATTAAGCAGGTTAATGGAAACACACCTACTGATAATTAAACATCACAATTCATCTCCTTGGTTCTAGAGAAAATATGGTGCAAGTGGAAATGTGGTGATTTAACAACAACCTCGGCATCCTGTATCAGTGAGCTGTGCTGTCATGTGAAACCATTAAACAACACCTTCAACATGTAAAGCTAAAGAGAAAAAATCTCACTCTCTCCAGTCAGTGTTATAATCAAACAGCCATTTACCAGAGAAACAAGATGAACCACACAATCCTAAAACCTTTACATCATGTTACCATCCCCTGTTTGATTCCTTCAGCCTGTCTGTCACATCAGCACTTGATGTGTGTCACTAGCAATCACACAGAGTGTTTTATTCCAGTCACAGTATTTTAGAGCTAACAGAGATACAGACATGTCCTGACTATTAACATCACACCAGCAGTGGAATGTCAGAGAGTCTCCTCAGGCCTGGTGGACTGGCCTATAATGACGCGGCCTGGTAATGGGCTCCCTGTTTGGAGCGGAGTGGAGCAGCCTGAGGACTTGGCCCGAGATAAGGAAGAGTAATGATCTTTGGCCGATGAGCGAGCCATGCTGTGGCTGCTTCCACTCTAGCGGTCTCATTCTGCAAACCAACAAATACGCCGCACGGAGTCATCGCTCCAGTTGAGGACGTTTTCTGGAAGTCCAACTGAGAGCGTCTGAAGCTCAGTGTCTGGGCTGTGGTGAGGAGCTCCCGGGGGAAGCGAGCACTGTCCCGGGCCCTGGCATTTTGAAAATGCCGTTTCTTCCTATGTGGTTCCTGGGGTGGGGGGCGGCTTCCTGGCCCTGGCTGCAGGACGACAACAGATGGCCAACTGGACATCCATGACGCGTCCTTCTGGTGCCATCCTCATGCCACATATGCTTCACCCTGCGGCTATGACTTCCTGGAGATCGCTTTCTCACAGAACCCTCACAGCCATCACCATGGCTACACAATTCCAATTGTGGTGAACAGACCTCAGCATGCACAAACACACACACACACACAGACACACACACACACACACATACACAAACATTAAAACCCTCTTGAAGCCCTAAATCACCACATGAGAGATATTCCAAAGCCACTGTCGGGTATTCTTTTATCAGCCTAACACATACTGGTAATGCTGCACTGTGGGTAACTGCCATCACTTTCTCTTAATGTTCCTTAATATTCAGACTTCATGTCATGAAGCCAAATTGTTGGAACTAGATAATAAGATGAGTTTCAGTCAAGCCTCAACAAAAGCTGACTGGAATGGATTTCACTCTCTGGTTATGACAAGATAATCAGAGGCATTTCCAAACACAATGCACAGCACTCATCTGGTCATGCTTTTGGGAAACAATCGCGTTGCTTTGGCCGACTGATGAGCTCAGGTTAATCTGTGGAATACCTTGAAAGCAAGCACAATTGATTATTTTGCAATCAAATTGGCTTGATGGCGTGCGGTAGATGAGGTGCACAGGCAGGTGGACAAAATGGTGGGAAGTACACATGAGAGAGGGCTGTGGATAAATGAAATGACAATTACAAAAGGAAGCTGTGCAGGCCGGTCATATTAGATTGAATGCTAATCAGTAGATCAAATGTTTTAAAGGAACAGTCCAGCATTTTGGGAAATACTGATCAGATAAGAACTGTGCAAATACCTATGAAGACCGATATTATTATCACTAGAGGGATTCGTTACTTTAACAAACCTGTTTTTTCTGCCTTATTTTATCTCATTCAGTGTATTTACATGTACTTTAAAGGTCCCATATTTTACATTTCTAAATAAAAGCGTCTTATTTGAAGTGTTGTTATCCATAAGAAGATATATGTATGGTTTTAAGTACCAAAACCCATCTCAATGCAGTTTTAGGCTTCTCTCTGGAGCTCTAACAACAGGTCAGAGAGCCAATCTGAAGAGAGGCTCTGAGCCTCAGTTTAGTTTCTGAATACAGGCTGTGTGCATTTCTCTGTGGACTGAGGCTGTGATACTTTCACAGTATTAATTTAGAACCTAGACCCGCTTTATAATATAAAAAGACATGGATATCTACCTTTACTATATATGACCTTTAAGAAACTGAGTTCCAGTCAACTGTCCTGGCTGATTTTCAATTTTTTTTATTCAATTCAATTTTATTTGTATAGCGCCAAATCATAATATACATTATCTCAAGGCACTTTACAGGGTAAGGTCAAGACCTTACTTTGTTACAGAGAAAAACCCAACAGTTCCCACAACGAGCAAGCGCTTGGCGACAGGGGGGAGGAAAAACTCCCTTTTAACAGGAAGAAACCTCCAACAGAACCGGGCTCAGGGTGGGGGGGTCTGCCTCGACCGGTTGGGTTTAGGAGGAGATAAAAAGAGGGGGTGGGGGGAGGAGAGAGGAGAGAAGAGAGAGAGAGAGAGAGACCAGGAACAGCTGTGTAGGTAATGGTGTTATCAATAATAATGACATTCCATGACGTCTAAATGAGAAACCGGGTTTCTGTAATCATTCCGCAGAGTGATGAAACCTTGTGTTTAAAATGATCAGAATGGAACTGGAATTAACAGAAACTAGCCTGCAGGAGTCAAAATAACTGTCTCAAATGTTGAACATTTGACTACTTATTAAAATTAGGCATATTCATGCTGCGAGGGAAAACTCTGCTCTATCTGCCTAGTCTGTGTCTCCTACAACACACACGCAGAAAAAAAGATGTGAGTCATGCATCTGAAATCAGGTTGGATTTAGGGGAAAAATCCGATGTTACTGTAAGCAGGTTACTGCAGTGTATGTAAACACACCTCCGATTTCCCATGTAACCTAGTCTCTCTTACTGAAGTGCATGTAAACTACCTGAATGTGATTACAATCAAGAGAAGTTGGAGATTAGCTGGAGGATTTAACAGCTAAAGAGCCAGACATTCTCTTAAGAGCTGAGCTAACATTGAACTCACAGTCCTGTGGTCAGACACACGACTCCAACCAGCTGCTGATGTTGCTTTGTGTTTGTTTGATGGGCAAACAGGTAAGAGTTTGTTCAGCCACGTCAAGGCCAATAATATCAAACTGCGTCTGCTTTTTAGCTGGTTGATCACAGACTGTTTAAACAGGTTTCTGTCATAATTCTGTGCTGGACGTGAAGGGATGAAAACAATATTAATATTCTCATCTGCTTCTGGCTTGGACACAGTATTTCCCTAAACGTTGCTGTGACATGGTTGTGGCAATGATCATTTTTTAAGCAACATGGAGCAACTTTCAGAGTAACACAGACAAAGACATGCGACAATTAAATTAAGAAAACAAGCCCATAGGTCGTCTGTCAGCAGGTTATTATGACCCATACGTGTTTTTTGTCGCTAGGTAACATCTAGTGGTCCAAGTAATGATGACAGGAGAAAAGGGAAAAGTGTGGTGACATAGTTTATAGAGCGACAAAGTCCACGTCAGGAGGAGGTTGGGGTGGATGGATGGGTCAACAAAACACAGGAACATGACACAGGAGAACGGTGTTCGATTCCCATGTGAAAGTAGCAGTTTTTATTGTAACCATGACAACAAAGATTGTCTAATGTTGAGGAAGTACTTATTTTAACCCAAATCACCATCTTTTCATAAACCTAACCAAGCCATTATTGTAATTATAGTAACCATGCTGACAGTGGTAAGTGCGGCGCTCTTGGTACAGTCCGCATGTTTATTATCGTAACCATGACCACAAAAGGATACACTATGGCTATCTGGTGTCTGGAGCGTGAGAGACACTGTCTGCAGTGAACCTGTGGACATTAGATAAACTTTAGCAAGTAGAACTTTTCATGTGCTCATCTTTATATTTTGGTCTGACACATGAGTAATTACAAAGAGACAACACAGCCCAAGCAGCTCATTATCTGCATTCTGTTGTTCTACCACTACATTCTCTGGGGAGAGGAAACCATGGCATCTCTATGCCCTTGCCAATACTTTGTGAAACAAACAAAGTTGTGAGGCAGAACCAGGAACTAATTTCATTAGCAGCTGCCATTTGTGACTGATTACAGGCTGTTCTCAGTGGCTGGCGAGCAGGTCCAAAGTTCTGGGAGGTTAATAACCAGTAACAATCAATTACTTAACCATTCTGATATGATCAATGGGGTTTCCAATTCGGCAGACAGCAAGATGAGTAACGGAATACGATAAAACCTGAAACATGTTGAACGTTCTCCAGCAGCAATGAGCTGCGGCTCAACTGTTCCCAAAAGCTAAACTGTTTTGTGAGTCGCAAAACAGAGAACACACAAATATACGACTGTCCAACAGAGCTGCACCACAACGGAGCAACAATCCACATAGGAGAAAATACAAGTCTAATAAATGTGGAAGTAAAGATGAAGGACATTTAATGGGCATATTAGGATGAAACAATGAGCAGAGGCATATTAAAAGCAAACTCCCAGGCAGAGGTTGAATCACAGTACGTCTGCATTGTCAAAAAAGAGAACAGTGCACCAGCAGCATCTTAATTAGTGTACTATCAGCCATCAGTGGGCCTCCCCTGTATTGTCATGCATCTTCGTCCACATCAGGACTGATTATTCTAATGATGTCTAAACCTCTGTCCAGACATTATTCACACATCACAGAACCCGGCCTTGTTATCTTTGACGGCGAGGACTCCTGTCTCCCTGAATCCACAAATTAAATCAAGAAAAAAAAGCTCCTTTCCCTTCCCTCCCTGTCCTCACCACTGGTCATCGAGCATTCAAGTCACTTAGTTAATCCATTAGATGAGCTACGACGTTTGTTCTCGCCATCATTTTCTAACTGGCAGGAAGAAAATGTTTGCATCCTAATAGCACAGTTTGTGTCATAACAAGACTAAAGGTGTGAAGGCCTGCTAGAGGCTACTAATTTGATTTAATCCTGTAACATCGCAGTGTTGTACAGGGCAGACAACATAATGACGAGTACCTGGTGCTGCAGGAAAGGCCATGGGATCATTGTAATAAAAAGGGTTTATCTTACACTTAAGATGAATTATTCCAGAATTTTCATGGCAATTTGCCGCTGAGATGTTTTCTGTGCAATATAGACATTTTTTGGCCTGAGGTCTTAGAGGAAAGCTCATGTACTGTCCAGAACAGGTTCATGCTCCAGTAAGCATCCACTGTGCCCAGTAAATTCTAATTTTGATGGTCACTCTGTAAAAATATACAAAAATAATCTCACACTCACAGAAAATATTTTTTTTAACCTCTAAACCTTTCTATGTGTATGTTTTCTATGTTCCTATGTAAAATGTATATAGGCTATATATAATATAATATAATCCCTTCAGTGTGAAGGGACGTGTCCCTGGAGCATCTTTATCAGACACCTGAAATACCTTCAGTGGATCCTTCAGCAAAAAGGAGACTCACTTCAGCCACTTTTCACCTCCGTCTTTTGGTCACGCCCCAAAGCTCATGACCACAGGTGAGGCTTCACCTGGAGGCTTCTTCAGAACCACAATCCGTCGCAGCTCCCACATGAACTGCTGATGTGGCACTGATCCAAGTGCCAATCTCACATCCCATCTTAATGTCACTGTGCGAATAACACAGTGTTTACACAGGCTTTTTATTGAAAGCAAAAATATATATCAGATGCACATAGCGAGACTGATCATATCAGTTCTTATCAAAATTAAAGATAAGGACAGAGCATGTCAAGATCTTGTGCTGTGGAAGGTGTTGGACAAGCCAACTCTAAAAGCAGAAATAAATGAATTAAGGTTCACTTGCAATATTCTATTCTAGAGCTTCAACCTGTATCTGATACTCTCCCCCTGCGGACAAACATGCATAGTTGTCATGGAGATGCTTCTACTTATACATTCATACATGAGTCATGAGTCATGAGTCATGAGTCATGAGTCATGAGTTGTTTTAGTGTCATCACTGGTGAAATAATTATACAAACTGAGCAAAAGCAAATGATCAACACAGTGTGACAGTGACTGCCAAATGATGAATTTATTTGTACAAACAACGCGACAGATGGCGGCTCTGAATGTGAGCCATGCGTACACATCACACACAATAGAGGCTCTGGGTCTCGTGTTATGCTGACATGGCTGAATGTCTGAGTGTGTTACTGTGGAGGTTTCAACAGAGCAGGCTGGAAACCAGACCGACCCTATCAACAGTCACCTCACTTTACCTCAAGTGTCCTGTTCTCAGACTGATATAAGAACGACTAATGCTCTATACTTGCTATGGTTAGGAGGATGTGTGGATCCTAAAAAAGGGGTCAGATGTCATAAAAGATTGACAATGCTTTGTCTGTTATTGAGTGTTAAAACCCAACCATATGCCAATCAGTCATTAGCCTCAAATAAAATGTACAATTATGACTATTAGTAGTAATTAGTAGGGATAGGTATCATTAAGATTTTAATGGTACTACTACTTTAACCAATACTGCTTATCGATCCGGTACTTAAACAGTGCTCTTATCAGTACTTTTTGTCATTTTGTAAGAGACAAAAAAATTTTGAAAATACAATTAACATTGCTTTATTTTATCACATGCACTCAATTAGCACCTCAAGTAGGAACCTTTAACAGCATTGTTTTGAACAAATCACTACTATAGACTGATTTTGTCATGATAGAAATGTAAAACAAATGTAATACACAATGATTTCCAACAGGACTTTTTCTTTTACTGTGCAGGTCATTTACACTGAGTGACCTGAACCTGAATTTCTCATTAACCCATGTTCGTATAGTTTAGTTAACTGTGTGTGTGTGTATGCTCCAGGCTGCTGGCGTACAAAACACACAGGTGCAATGACAGATGAGCTACGAGCCAGACGCTTGTAAACTGTGCATTTCTCCGTCTGTATGCGACAGACTTTCATTAGACCTTTCAAGAGATCGCTCATGTTTCCTCCCTCACATGCAAAAGGCTGAACCACACTTTTGAAGGTTTAGTCCTCTCCACCATTGCCACTAAAAGCGGGGTGTCTGTGTTTGTGTGTGTGTGCTGCATGGTGCTCCAGCGTGTGAGACAGAGCTGCCTCCACCCCTCACACACAGTACAGAGAGGGGGAGAGATCTCTCTTCTGCGTTGGGGAATAGTGAAAATGCATCCTAGACGAATGTCTTCATCAGAAACAGAGTTGGTGGATAAGATGTGTGAGAGAACTTTTATTCAGCAATAACAAATAGGAAATCTCTTTTCTTAATTTCTCCAGTACAGAGAGAAAAACCAACAATATTGGAGCGCATCGATACTACAGTCTTTAAAGATGTTTAATACTGGCTTTCAGTACCCATCCCATTTTCTGTTCAGTGTTTTTGCAGCTATGAACTATACTGGGAGACCACTGGTTTGGAAAATGTAGCCAGGCTCATAACAATAAATTTAACACTGATGCTAAAAAAGCATCAGACTTGAGCAGTACATTTATCTCTTGAGGCTTGCTCTGGACTCGCAGGAACACTAATGCTAACCACAAACTGCATGTCTGTGACTAAATACTGGTATTTCCTGAGCTAGCACAGATGCTGGTCTAGTCACAGCACAGTCACACATTATCTAGACATGATGCCATGTCTCACACAGACATTTGCATCATATGAAATCATATATATATGCCTAAGATACAATCTCAAGGAAACATTCATGGCAGCCGCCAGTGTGCAGAAGTGCATTTTGTCAGTTTATAGAAAGACCTCGACACTTCAGAGCTTATAGTTATATAGTCACAGCTGACCAACTGGTTTTTTCCAAGCTGCAAATAGTAAGTGACATAAAACAATAACATATTTCAGGTTTCCTTCTTACATAGAAAATAATAGGCCTTTCTCATGGCAGACATTTTAAAGCAGCTGTAATGGATTTTTTGGCCACTTGGGGGCATCAGGACAAACTTTAAATATATTCTGAAGAATACATAAGAAACTGGGGCTTCGCTCAAAAAGTCTCTTTTGCTTATGAAGGTTCCTCACTGAGTGAAATGACCCAGAAGTATCTAGGCAGCAGCCACGAAAAGAGCTGGTTGAATCTTTTAATTGATAAGGAAAGGAGTGTCCATGCTTCCTATCTTATCTCCTTTAGAATAGGATACACTGGACCTTCCTTTAGGAAAGGAGAAAATGCCGTCCCACAGTTCCTTGCTGTGCCGACATTTAAAATGATGAATGATTGTTGTTTCACCACAGCAGACCTACATAAATGCAGAAACAACAGAGCGTCTATTTTATGCTTTTGATACTGTGTAAAACACTGTGAAATCCTTGTATGATTGGCTAAGCTCCACATCCATAAATATAAAATTCTTCTCTTCCAGTTAGGGGTCTTCATGAAGAATGAGCATATCATCTTTATCATCATCATCATCATCATAACAATCTACAATCATAAACAGTCATAAATATTGTTTTAACACCCTGACCTAAAACCACTAAAACATTCATTTTCTATATTTAAATGTATAAAAAAGTCTGTATCGCCTGTTTATGTCTAAATAGAACTCACTCTGGCCCCTACTCAGTTCCTTATTTTTTACTGAATTAGTGATTTGAATGGCTCGATTCTTTCTTGTATATATCATTTATAATATATATTTGCAGTTTCATTACAGTCCAGGATAAAGCGCAACATGAACAACGTTATCACAATAAATTAAATATTTCTGCTTCGTTTTGGTCTATCCCAGTCATTTTATTTTGTAAACTCTTGTTTACAAAAAAAAATGGCTGATATGCAAAAGTCTTGGTGTAAAAATGGCATCAGTCGCCTTCTTTCTCCTGGAAAGACCAGGCTAGCTGCTGATGCTAAACTAAGCTAGTCATCTGGTGGCTGTATTTACCATACAGTTATATGAGAGTTCCCTTAGCGTAAATCTTATCAAAATATGTGAGCCCAACTATAAACCTCCCAAAAAACACCAAACAGGTTTGGCTATTACATGGTGAAAACAGAAATCTGTAGTACAGTTAGAAAGAAAAAAGTCACAGTCACTCTCTGTACAGCAGTGATAATGTTCTGTTCATTTGTTTTTATTAAGTCTAAATTCCTTGGGTTCACTGAGCTGAACATTTTTACACTTTTTTGTTTTTTCATTTATTTGTTGAAATCCTCCCTGCCCTTGCTTTACATATCTCAAAACATTAAAAGGTCGAACTGGTTTTAAACCCTTGTAGATACCAAAAATAAAAAATCATCAGAAAATTGTAAACAAACACCTCATATCTGAAGCCTTCAGAGGATCAGAGAGGAGAGTAGCAGGAAAACAGAACAGCAATCATCCATGTTTGTCCTCCAGCCAGAAGAACAACATAATGGCTCTTACACTACAAGAGGAACTACTTGTAACACACTCATATAGCCATCCCTCCTCTCTATCAGATCTCTGCACATCTCCAACAACATGGCATCCATCCACAGACACACAATCCTCACGCACAACCTCACGCTCAATGTGTTTACAGCCGATATATTTACACAGTGCAAACATCTGTGCTTCCTTGTTGTCTGCAGAAAGCAACGGAGAAGCATCCCTGATGGCCTCCCATCCCCCTCACTGCTGCCTCCCACCTCCTCCTCCCCTCTCTTCCTCCTCCTCAGTCTCTGTGTGAGACTGTAACATCAGAAAAACAAAGGGAGAAAAGGAGGGATTCCTCCAGCTTTACCTTTCAACGTAGGGAGTGATATGGGCTGTGATTCAGCTCAGATGATGCTGCTCCTCAGCCTCGGCTAACAACATCATATGACCACGAACCACCTGCTCCTGCTGCCTGGTCATATGACCAGATTAGTGCCAGGCAAAGATCTCTGGGATTTGTAGTTGTCAGGATGGCTGAGAGGGAATTTCATTCCAGAATAGATTGTAGTGTGTCCGTATGTGTGTGTGTGTGTGTGTGTGTGTGTGTGTGTGTGTGTATCTATATATGATGTTATTTAATGGTGTAGTATATGTTTACATGATGGCCACAACATTAGCAGATTAGAAAGAAAAAAGAAGAAAAGAAGAATAAAAGAAAGGGAGTTAAGACAGAGAAATCCCATAAGACATAAAACGACAGAGAATCAATGATGTAAGACGGCGCCAAACCATTAAGAGCTTTGTATACACGTAGTCAGACTTTAAAATCAATTCCAAAGGATATAGTGAGCTAACTTAGAGTAGCCAGTACAGGAGTAATATGCTCTCTCCTACAAAAAAAACAAAAAACAAACAAAAAAACAAACAAACATGAATAGACATTTCCATACATAAAAACCTGTACTTTGTAATTTCCATATATGACATATATGTACATATTAAATGACATCATATGTGTAAGACACAGTATATATAGACATATATGTCTAGTCCATACGAATATGAGTGTTTACTTATGTATGCTTATGTTGTAGACATAAGCTACATAAATATATATTCATCTTGAAGCCTGTCAGTATATGTTGATATTATATACAGAGGGCCCAAAGGTCTGAGACCATTCTCCTGGAATGGGAAAATAGACATAAGGAACATATATAAGAATATAGAATTTTTATATAGAGGCTGTGGTGCTTTGATAAATTAGAACATATAAATAATACAGTATATATTGTTAACATACAGCAACGTGTTATACCATATAAGAATTCAACATATAGTTGCTCTTTTAATAGATGTGCATATACACATTTTACTATGGGTGTTTCACATATGTAATAAACATATATCTTCATATATCCAGAGAATGTATGTATGTATAATAATATATGAATAGCTTACATACATGGCAACATCACTCTTGATATAGTGACATATGTGTCATATATTACATTCCTGTGTGGGTTTCTATAAATGTGATAGTATTAGTCATATGGCTGCAGTCCCTCAGTAAACATGATAATAACATAACAGCAGAAGATAATAAGATGCCATAAGATGCAAAAAGTGACCTTACTGGAGCAAAATGCAAACTTTTTAGACAGTGCACAAACTTATCAGCCACTGTTTAGTATGAGCAGTAAAGCTAAACAATATGAAGCAACAAAAGTTAACAATGGAGGAAATAATCAAACTGTAAGAATATTAAATAAGCATTAACTTGTGTGCTTTATGAATGCTCACAGATGTGAGATATGTGAAGTTTTGTTATTTCAGTCGTCAGTTTTCCTGATGTGAGCAGGTCTACAGCTGCAGCAGAGCTGCACTGGCCGCAGCAGGATTACACAGCCTCCTCCGGGAGCAGACCACGTGGTTTGATCTTTTCTGCAGCACAAGGTGTTGGGAGGCCTGTCATTATGAATCTCGCACATTGGACCGCAGTCAGTGTTTTTCATGAACACACTGCAGGTAACAGAAATGGTGGGCGTAAACCGACACTCACGCCAGTTTGGCTTGAGGTCTCACCACTGGGCACAGACTTGTGCTGGAGCTGGAGAACAACAGTGAGCCCAGCTGGACAGCAGCTCTGAGCCAAATCTGAACATTCTCACACCAAACCTGAGCCGCTCCCTCCCAGCTTCCTGTGGACCTCCTCTGTGGAGCCACGCCTGGTTGGCAGCAGATGTATTGAGCTTCTGACACGTTTCTGCTACAGTCATAACGTGGAAGTCTATACCACAGCTAAATTTAGCTAAACTGCTGTATTAATTGTATCATACTGTGGAAAAGAATCCCACATTTCAAACTAAAACCTACTCTGCTAAGCTGCATGAATAAGTTATACTCTGTGGATCGTAGACAGCAGCAGCTTGTGGTGTACAGGCCGGTCAGATCTGAGGTAGCTGGGAGCTGGAGCCCTGCTGCTACCAAAATAGAGAATAGCTATCTTGGTATATTGGTAACTGCTCACTGTCTGGAAGCACCTTAGGAATTATTCAACAGTTATTCAGCATTTAAATTTACAAACAACAGGGGAAAAAAACTGTGAATCCTGGAATTAGGAACTGATGAGGTTTTTCAAGATGAGCAGAAGTCTTGGAGCTGCGTGGTGGTGAGTTAATATCAGTGAAGAGGTGTTACTCCTCATCATGCCTTTAAATAAATACAACCAAAAAGC
Organism: Trachinotus anak; assembly: GCF_046630095.1. Taxonomy (NCBI): domain Eukaryota; kingdom Metazoa; phylum Chordata; class Actinopteri; order Carangiformes; family Carangidae; genus Trachinotus; species Trachinotus anak. The sequence continues at coordinate 27,906,539 of NW_027273883.1, forward strand.
AAGTTTAATTCATGCCAAAACGCTTTTCTAACAGGTCAGTCAGTTTATGTAGATATAATCACCCTGCATGGTGTGCACCATTGTAAATGAGAGTTGAAGATGTCCAAAGAGGCTGATCCCCAGCAGGGCCATATAACATTAAATCGCTTCATCAACACTCAACACTTTGACTTTGGACTCTCGTTGAACTTGAGTTTACGCCTGTTCGGCTGGAAATGTCGCAGAAATCCTGGTTTAAATTCCTCTCAGCTCTGTGTGGAGCAGTTGAACCCTGCTCTGCTCTCACTGCTGCAGCTCTTTTAACCACAAACTGGGATCTCTCCAGGGGCATTGTGTCCACAGAGACATCTGCCTCTCTGACACCAAAGTGCCCTTCACACCCTCCCTTCACACACTGTCTGATCAGTGTGGTGCTTGTGGTGAGAAAAACTCCAGCGACCACGGCCAGCTGTCCTGTCCACAGCGAGACTAATATATCTGGTTATTGAGCTGTTAATGACATCTTTGGGCCTCAGCCAGTCAGTGCCGTCCGTGTCTGTGATGATGGAGGATCCTCTTGTCTTTACTCAATCTTCACAATCTCAGTCCCGCTCGGCCTTAAACACAGTTTGGCCCGTGACTGCAATTCTGAGATCTGGGGTTATTTTTAAGACGTCCTCGTGACAGAGACTTTGTCATTTTGATTTCCAGCTTTTTTGTTCTTTAACCCTTTTCCCACAGCTGCATGTCAGAGCAGCTGCTCCCTGGAGACAATTACAATGAAAACTATACAGTCTTCACTTGGCTCAGATGCTTACCACAAAACAAGAGACAAAAAAAAAAAAAAAGTATCGAAACTTAGAAAAATGATCCTGGTAAAACTTATTTTTCCCACATGACAATTTTTTTAAACACAGATTAAAAAATCACAAGAAATTTTTGGAAGTTTATTCTTTCAAAACTGTTATTAACACAAGAGAGAAAACAAGTTAGATCAGAATTAAAAATGGATCACAATATTTTGTGAATATTTTTTTCTTCCTTGCCCCTCAGGGCTTCCAAATCCAGCTCTTATACAGAAAAAGGCAAAAAGTACACATCTGTGTCTGCAGGATATCAACAGTAATTGCGTGTTCCATGGGAATTTTTTTTTATCACAGAGAAACATCACAGATAAACATGTACATAAGAAAAATCTGATATGTGACATTGAAATGAGTGTGAGGCTGGGGGGTGTCATGGGAGCATATGCCAAACACAAATTGCATGAGCAGAGAGGAGCAGCGGTGGGGAGTGGCAGTACAGACAGGAACAGACGGACATTTAACAGGACAGATGCTCCAGACGTTGCCAAAGTTCAGCTGTGCACAGGGCGTCCAAGGAGCTCCAAGGATTGAGGCTGTTCGCAAATGCACAGCACAAATAATGTGTTTGATACCAATAGTCTCCCTTTCTGAAAACACACGTCAGCCACTACATTAAAACTAGTCACCTGTTGTAATGCTGTGGCTGATCAGTGTATATTTGCTCTGGGAAGGTCAAAAGATGCAGTCCAACAGAAATTACCTTTGTCCTGCTTTGTTTGTTTGTTTGTTTGTTGAAGGACAAGTCTGTATTAATGCAGCGCTCACATTCCATATTATACGTCTGTTGAAATGAACCTTGTCTCCTTAAAATTACACTTGTATGTTTCTAAATAGTTTTCTCAATTACTTTTTGGTGACAAATGTAATGTTATGTTCAAAGCCAACATGTTTTTTTTATTTACTGGAGGGGAGCTGCTGGGAGGGTCTGACGTAGATGGTGGGCATACAAAGCTCAGGACACCTGAGATCCTGGTTTACATCTTAGGTTCCATCTGTGGTTTAGGTTAAGTCACTTATTCTGGATCTTTTCCTAACATTCACCTGGTGCTGTCAGTCGCATTAACATAACCATATAGACGTTTAGTAATGCCACAGATAATAATTTAGTCACTACAAATTGAAATTGAATTTAAAAAAAAGATATTTTGGCAGAAAACAAATAAAACATTTGAGCAATTCACTGATGTTTTTGCAACCAAATGCATGAATTAACATTTCCTCATCAGAAGACAAAATCTGGTCAGCATTCGATTTCCTTCAAAATGTACAGTCAAACCCAGAATTATTCATACCACTGGCAAATTTTGACTTAAAGTTACTTTTATTCAACCAGAAAGTTTCTTCTTGATTGGAAATGACACAGGTGTCTCCCAGAAGATAATAAGACGATGTACAAGAGGCATCATTGTGGAAACAATAATTTCTCAGCTTTTATTTATATTTGAACAAAAAGTGGCATGTCCAAAATTATTCATACCCTTTGCAAACTGTCACAGTCTATGGGAAAATAAAAGTTCTATACCATTCAAAATAGTCCAAGCTGTTCTAAAGCATCCTAATTGCCCTGATTCATTGGGAACAGCTGTTTTAATCAGCTCAACAGGTGCAAATCAGCAGCTCTCTGCAGTTGGTTTGTGGTCGGTCATGGCTAAGACAAAGGAGCTCAATGAGGACCTGCAGCTGCTCACAAGTCAGGAAAGGGCTATAAGGCCATATCTAAATGTTTTCAAGTTCCAGTGGCTACAGTGCAAAGTATTATTAAAAATTAAAGTTCCGCATTGTAGAAAATCTCAGAGGACGTGGTCGGAAGCCAAAAGTGACACCTGTGCTGGCCAGGAGGATAGTGAGAGAGGTAAAAAAGAATCCAAGGATCACCACCAAGGCCATCCTGGTGAATCTGGGCTCTGCTGGTGGCAACGTCTCAAGGCAGACAGTCCAACGGACACTACACACTGCTGGGTTCCACGGACGCAGACCAAGGAGGACGCCTCTTCTCCAGCTAAGGCACACAAAAGAGGAAGACTTCTGGTCTTGTGTTTTATGGTCAGATGAAACAAAAATAGAATTGTTTGGCCACAATGATGTATCCTTCATTTGGCGTAAAAAAGGAGAAGCCTTCAACCCTAAGAACACCATCCCCACTGTCAAACATGGTGGTGGGAACCTAATGCTTTGGGGGTGTTTTTCAGCCAATGGACAAGGGAACCTAATCACAGTAAATGGCACCATGAAAAAAGAGCAATACATCAAGATTCTCAACAACAACATCAAGCAGTCTTCAGAGAAACTTGGCCTTGGGCATCAGTGGACATTTCAGCACGACAACGACCCTACACACACAGCAAAAGTGATGAAGAAATGGTTAGTGGACAAAAACATTAACGTTTTGCAGTGGCCCAGCCAGAGTCCTGACTTGAATCTGTGGAGGGAGCTAAAGATCAGGGTGATGGCAAGGAGACCCTCCAACCTGAAAGAGTTGGAGCTCATCTCTAAAGATGAATGGGCAAAAATACCAGTGGAGACATGCAAAAAGCTGGTCAGCAATTATAGGAAGCGTTTGATTGCTGTAATAGCCAATAAAGGCTTTTCTATTGATTATTGAGAAGGGTATGAATAATTTTGCACATGCCACTTTTTGTTCAAATGTAAATAAAAGTTGAGAAATATTTTTTTCCACAGTGATGCCTCTTGTACATCGTCTTATTATCTTCTGGGAGACACCTGTGTCATTTCCAATCAAGAAAAAACTTGCTGGTTGAATAAAAGTAACTTTAAGTCAAAATTTGCGAGGGGTATGAATAATTTCAGGCTTGACTGTATTTGCTATCTATGTATAAATGTAGTTTACAGGAGACAGGGTTGATTCATGCTTCACACTGGCTGTGAAGTTCTGCCTTTACACAGTTGAAGGTGACAGAAGTCAGATCCTTGTGAGGTGCATAAATACATTCTAAAGCTGAAGAGATGAGCCTCAGCAGGCTGACCTAGTCAAATCACAGCTGTATCTTCATCCTGGTAGGTTTACTACTGCTGCTGTGAGAACCAGGAAGTCCTTTCACTTCAAAACCAACAAGGCAGAACTGTGTGTGGAGACACAGAGAGAGGATTTTGCAGTGGAAGATACCCATCAGGACCAGGATGGACAGGAGGAATGATTTCTTTCACCTTTATTAATGCAGGGAAGTTACACTGAAAGCCCATCACTCTTTAGGAGGAATGCTCTTTGCCCATTTTTGGATCAGCTGGGAGTTAGGGGCGGAGTCAGGGACTGCCAAGATGGCGATGATTTTTTTGTCAGTTTTTTTTGTAAGGCTGTTATAAGAGCAAGCTACACAGAAAAGTGTATTGGCACTTTATAATGGATTTCTGTTCTGGTGAGAGGCTCTGAAGTATGAGATATGTAAGCTGTAGGAAAAATGTAGGTGAGCAAATGAAATCCAGAGGATAAACATCAATATGAAACCATTAATGTGATGACAGTGGAGGATGGCTTTGACAGCTGTTTGCAACAACTGTTCAGCAGCCAGCAGTTGTCATATTGCTGTACTGTAATATGTAATAATACAAATACAAAGAGTGACATCTGTGAACATATTGTAACTACCTCATACACTTCTATCAATTTGATACGCATCAATCACTTTGACCTTTTTTTGCTTGATGATTGTGGGTTTGTGTTTGAGTGTGTGTGTGCAGGGGGTGAGCAGAGTTGGGGGTGGGTGGTACCAGACAACTGCTGGGCCAGTGAGAGAGTACAACTTGTAGCCTTTACTTATCCTCAGTAGCCAAATCCTGCTTTGTCTGTCTTTGGGAACAGTGATGAGACAGGAAGAGAAACAGCATGAAACTGCCTCCAGATTGAATTATGCATGCCTCCATCTGCTGACAGAGGACAAGTCTGTCAGGCCTCCTCAGCATCTCACACACACACACACACACACACACACACACACACACACACACACATACTTGTACTTCTATCTTTGTGAGGACACTCGTTGACATAATGCATTCCCTAGCCCCTTACCCTAACCTTAACCATCACAACTGAGAGCCTAACCCCAACCCTGACCCTGACCTTAACCTAAACCTAATTCTAACCATAACTCTAAAACCAAGTCTTAACCCTCAAAATGTGATTTTAAGGTGTCTCAAAAAGTGAGGACCAGCCAAAATGTCCTCACTTTCCCAAAATGTCCTCACTCTGTTAGTAAAATACTTTTCTTGGTCCTTACTATGTAGCAAATACAAGTACACACACACACACACACACACAGATACATCCACAGCTCACTTTACTCATGCAGATCCATAGTTCATCAGCCCAGTACTTCTATAATGAACACAGTCCCTCAGGTTAACTGTGCCACTCACTTCACTCCGCCTCACTGGCTTAAGAGCGAACACGAAGCGTGCATCTGAATTCCCAGCAGGACTGTTGTTCCCCAACAACCACATACAATAGATTGTACTTCTATGTAGTTTTAATCTGATATTTTAAAGCTGCTGCTGGCAGATATTGCCTGCATTTATTTTTATCTGACTAGCATTACAGAGATACTCTGGTGACATGAAGGTTGCTGGTTCAATACCTGGACTGAATCTATCCATCACTGCCATGTAAGGAATAAAAGAAAATACTGATTTTGCATGTCTGCATAATGTTGGCTGTGCAAAAGAAAATAAATGAAAATACATATATACACTAATATAAAAAAGTAATATAAAAACATATAGAAAATGGAGTTAAATGGCATGTGTCACATTTTTATACACTCACACAATTATTTGTATTTTCATAAAATAATTATAAAGAATTGGATATAACAACTGTACAGTTCCATGCAAAAGTTTTTGCAAATTGCATATTCTGTTGATTTTTGAAGTGAATGTAAATGCAATACAACAGACATTCAAGGGCCTTTCTTTAAATATTAATGCACTGTTGCTTTTTATTCCATGAACTTACACGTACACATTGTACAGACGTTTGGGGACCTGTCTACTTATAGAGTCTCAGAATTTCATTAACTCACAGGTCATTGAAAATTGCCAGACAATGTCAGTTCTAGAGCTTGATCAATTCTCTGACTCTTAAAACCTTGTGGTAACACTTTATTGCAGGACTGTTGTATTAGGCTGCATTAGTTTTACATAGATGTACCTAACCCTAACCCTAAGCAGTGTTGCTAATATAATAGGTTACTAATTACCCTGTTAGAAATGGCATAAGTAGTGTAACAGTAATTATTTAGTCTGTTGATGCACTGTTCATATTCAATAAAAACACAACGCGGAAGTAAATTAATAAATATTATTACATCTCACACCCATCACCTGTCTGACCTGGGTTCCTGCTCGGCCAAAGGACGCAGAGCAACAGAATGAATGATATATTCTACTTATTAGTTTTTTACCACAAAGAATATACTCAGATGTAACCTTTTGTCATCACAATTAGTAACTGTCATTTCATTACAAATGTTTTCTCAGTAAGAGATTACAACTACATTTTCTTGTAATTTAATTACATAATCCCATTACACGTAACTAGTTAATCCAAGATTTTTATTACTATGATTACTAAACAATGTATGGCCATAATTTTTAGTGATAAAATACTTGTCCTTTCTTTTTTAATCATACACTAAACTGATAACACGATTTCAGCCATAATAAAATACTATGTGGTAAGCACATTGACTCATAGCCTGGTGTTTAGTATTTCTACAATATATTAAATTATTATTATATATTTATTGTATTAAAATTATTTCATTTTCCTTGAAAATATTCTGAGATTATTTGGTCTTTAAAATAAAGAAAACCTGAGCAAATTGAGACGTCACAGCTAGACCCATTCTGAAATTAAATCTGTTATGCAATGTGAAATAAAAAGAAAATATGACAATAATGATTTTAATGTGACATATACAATTTAGAATGTAAAAATGGGAATGTAAAGGTAATATGCATTCGGCAGAGTGTCCTTGCATGTATGCTTTGAAAAAGAAACAGAATAACTGACTCCAGTTGTGTCTTGTAAAGGCTGATAGCATGCCAGCCCTCTGTATTTTAACATGCTCCTTGTTATTTCCAGTATGTGGCTCTCAGCTGTTTTTCATGTCTGTGCTGTAGCAGCTCATGCATGGCTTGCTGTATGACTCTGCACGCTGCAGACGGCCTGGTGGTGAGATGGCTGTGTGCTCCCGTCCTCCCACCCAGATGGCACCAAGTGGAGAAATCACTCACACAGTAATCATCCTGGAGACACCTTGAGAACCAGAGCAAGAGTGGAGAAAGGATATGTAAACCAAGTGCTAAGTGAACCACTCAGTCAAGCTAATAAGGATCCAAATTATCCTGTGAATGAAGGGTGCACTCGCCGTCACTCTACAGAGGGAGCCCTACAAAGTAAAAAGGTTCTGCAGTGTTGATTATAGAACTGCATCAACCCACAGCAATGTCATTTGATGGACCTAACACATTTTCTACTCTATTTAATGATAGATGTCTGTGTAGTGCTGTGCGCAATTTAGTATGAATACAGGTACAGTCAATCTGTATCCATTATAAAAATGACTGCGTCCTTATGAGAGAGAGTGTGGTTCATATTTAATGCAGCTAGCTCCTGAAAAAAAAAGCATTTCTCAACATGGCTGTCTCTCAGTGTGTCTGCCAGCAGCTGCCTCTCTCTGCCAGTAACTTGGCACAGAAGAACTACACCGAGACCCAACATAACACAACTCATGTGACTGTGGGACCTCGCACAGTGGAATATAAACTGTTCATTGATAACACTGTGAATGTGTGACCCAAGGGACGACCGCAGCTCTCAGAGGGGGGACTCCAGCTGAATGGAGAGTGTGGAGTCTTTCCAGTGGTGCTGTGGATCTCCTAATAGCTACGTCTTTTCAGTCTTGTAGACATTTGCTGTGGCTTGAAATATACATGATGCAGTCTCACTACTACACTACTACTACTACTACTACACAGTATACAGACTACTACTGTACAGTACATACCAATAATTAGTGTTTTAGCAATTAGTATACAAAGAATGAACAGACTTAACCTTTCAGTATTAAGCTTGATATCAACAGGAAGTTATACATTAAGTGCAACATCAGAACATCAAACTGAATCACTGGCAGTTAAACTTCAGAACAGAAAGCAAAAATATCCTCCTTGAGATGTAATACGTTCTTGTTGTCTCTAGAGCTGTTTCATCTCCATTAACAATGAATTAAGTTTTTTTTTAGCTGTGAGTAGCTCCTCCAGTTTTCATTGTGCTGGAAAACGTTGGATAAAACCATACAAATTTCATTCTATGTGTATCATATAATGCATGAATTTGGATGTCTTAATCAGCTGGTGCCAATCCCAATCTTAGCAATCTGTGTTCTCATAATTTTCTCACGCTGTGTGGCTTGAATGATTATTTACTCAAACAAAGAATAACAGATGTTGAGTTTTCCAGCTGTGGAGCAACATGACGAAGGCCAGACAACATGCCATGTTTCATTTCATGGTAATGTTGCCTGACATGCCAATGTGCAGCATATGTATGGCATGGTAGCTGTGAGCTAAAGTCTCACTGGAGACTGAAAGGTGGAGAACACAACACACGTCCTTCGCTGTTTCAGACACATGGTGCACACTGGGCTCTTTTTTGGGAAAGAGGTGAAGGTCAGATTTGTGGCTGCCTTGGTCCTGCTCGGACACCGGGGGGATAACAGGAGGAGGGACAACTCCATTACCGGCCTCCCCTCCTCTCCAGTCTTCTCTGGTCTGGCGTGTAGTGTCTGGGGCTCTATAGGATGTGTAACTTTATGGGTTTGGTATGTTTAGATAGGGGCCCCAAGTCAGAGGATGCACTAGGAGATGGGTGCTTCTCTGTTTAGGAGAATGTGGCCTTTTTTGGTCCTAGGTCTAGGGGTTTTGGAAGATGACTGTCCTTCTGACTGAGGCCTTTTATGGTATGGATTACATACGTTGTCTTAGGTTTAGGAAGACAACCAACTCATATAGATGGGGAGTTAGAGCAGTTATTCAGAGGAGATTCACATTGGCTTCGACTCCTCTCTCAGGCAACCCAGGGTGCTTGATTTGATGCTGGACTTCTTTGTAATAAACCTCTTTATATACAAGCAAGACGGTGTCAGCGGAGTTTTCTTCATCATCATCACATCATCGCTGTTTAAGAAACAACAAGAATTTGGCGTCACGAACAGGATTTCGAAGAAAGAGAGACAAGAATTTGGCGTCACGAAGTCCGGACGTGTTGTGACCTGCGGCGTCTCCAACAACTTCAGCGCACCTACTCCCGCACCAAGCCGCGGATACGGTGAGCATTTCTCACATGATTGGGCGCTGGTCTGTTCGTTGAGGCTGTTGTGTGTTTGCTGTCAGATCACACCGTAAAGAATCATGTGTGTGTGTGCCATGATGTGTTGATGTGTGGAGTGATGCTCCGTTCTAAATTGGGTTTTATTGCGTTGTGAACAACGCAATAGGGGGGAGTATAATAGAGAAGATAGAGAATAAAAGTTTAAGAAAGGAAGAAGAATAAAAGTTGAAGTAAAGGAAGTAGAGAAAATAAGAAGTTGAAGTAAAAAGTGTAGAATAGCCTAATTAGTAACGATAAGGTGAGCTAAACAACATCGTGCAAGATTAATGAAGATTGGGCCCTCAGCTTCTTAACGGTAAGACATGTGTATATTAGTCACTGCGTGAAAGTTGGCTTTGAGGAATAGTCAGATTTGGCTGAAAGAAAAAGAGGAAAGTAACAACCCTGGGCCCAGGGGAAATTGGAAACATGAAAAAAGAGACAAGGTAAAAGAGAAGATAAAGGTAAAAGTAAAGAGACAATAGAGGAATAGAAAGAAATGAGAAAATAAGAGTTAAAGAAAGAAGCCGCAGATTTGGACAGAAGACCTCTGGGAGGCGGTTTTAGACGGGCCAAAAATCCTGGAACATCACTAGGTGAATTTCGGGTCAGTTCTAGGAACTGGAGGTGTAGAAAGGAAAATTCAATTGTAAGTTCCCACTCGAACACTAGTTGACGAACAGTGTCTGAAGCAGCCTCTCATTGAATATCTACACCTCATAAGGTAGCATAAATTTAGAAGGAAAAAAAGAGAGAAAAGAAGCGGTGAAAAGCATGCTATAGGAAAAGTATGAATGAGTTGGCTTTGAGAATTTGGGATTAAATGCTGCTTGTGTTTTTGGGATGATGTTGAATTTGCTGTGTGCTTTTATTTTGTGAGTTTGCTCTGTGCCTTTGTTTGTTGGATGATTGGTCTCTGCCTGTGTGTCTGTGTGTGTGTGGAGCGCTGTCTCAGCTGTGTTTCAGCTGTGTGTGAAAGGTATGGGTTGGTTAATGTGGTTTGTGTTAATGTGATAGATTTCATATTGAATAGGCATATATAGGTTGTGGTTGAGAACAGGAGATTTAGTAATCTATAAGGGAAGATATTTTGTCATTTAGTGTTAAAAACTTATGAGCCTCAAAAATAAGAGGACATTATACACGTGAATAAAACAACATGAGCCTCAAAAATAAGAGGACTTTATATGTATGTGACTAAAAACTTATGAGCCTTTGAGGGGGACTTTGATAAGATCTATGAGCCTCTTTCGAGGGGACATTTTCAATTTGTAAGAACATATGAGCCCCAAAAAGGACGTATAAGATTTTGAAGAGAACTGTAAAAATTAGTGAGGATATTTTGTGTGCATAAGTATGGGTAAAAAGATTTAATAAGTATTAGAAAGGGAAATAAAGTTAAATTTTTTGATTAAGTTTATTGAATTTGGAATGTGAGTTAGCGATGAGTGCAATGTGTGGTCCTTCTCTGTCCATCTTTCTTGTTGTCTGTGAGTTTCTCAGTGAGTCTGTGTGTGTGATTGTATGTAGTGGATTTGTCTGTTTAAAGAACATACAGTTTTATTCAAAATAGGGGAGAAGATAGATTTGGCTGTTAATGGAGGTTTTGTATTTTTGGTGGTTGACTGAGATTCTGCTCTGGTTTGTGTGTGTGTTCTTTGTTTCTGACTCTATGCTTTGTCATGTGGAGTCTATCTGATCTTGGGGAGATATATGGAAATTGGGCTAGATGTTCACTCTTTGAGAGTTAGAATATACTGGAAGTTCTTGCTAATTTTAAGAGGTGGAGCAAAGGGGGATACCCCACATAGAATGCAAATAAGATGGCTCTTTCTAATAGGAGGAGTGGTGAGGGTGCTCCCTCCCTTCTCTCCTTGTAAGGTAGTGTAATGGAGAAAGATGTTAGGTCATTATGGTTTGGCAGTTTGTAGGATATTGGAATCATTGTAGAGTAAAAAGAGTACTAGGAAATACAGCTTGTGGATAATAATATACTATTGGAAGATTTAAGATGCTATTAGAGTGAAACAAACTAAAACATCTAAATTGATAATGTATTGTATGAAATGATAACTTGGTGTTCATTAATGGTTGTAGTTTAAAAGAAGGAAAACATCTGATGTAGATAAAAATGACCTAAGTGTTGGTAGATAATATGCGTAAATCACACTGAGTAGTTTATTGTGTTGTTTATAAGGACCTAGTGAGTTCATAAGATACTGAATTTTTGTCTGTTTTCTCTTTTTCCTCCTTTATCCACCTATGGTGTGTGAGAGTGGGAGGAGGAGAGAAAGGAGACGAAGTGCGTCTGAATTGGGATCTTCCAAAGTGCAGACGAGAAGGCAGCTGGCCAGTGCGTCACATGGATTGAGGCTTGCTGACGACAGAGTGTGCAGCTCCTGAATCCAGGCTGATCAAGGCTAGTGTGGTTTTATCCACAAACTCATAATAAGAAAATTTTTTTAATTTGGGGTTAATAGAATACATCCATCTCTCTACATATGCAAAAGATAATACATGTTGTAGTCATTTAGAAGAAAAGCTTGGCAACGGACTGACCAGTTAATGCATTTAATCAATTAATGGAATATAATTATTGAGTTCAAATACTGTTGAGAGTTGCAAATGTGAATTTTATTGTCTGTGTATGGTTTATTCTGATCTGAGCTGCATTGAGGATTTAATATTGAAATTATTTGATGATTTTCAAGTGAATGAGTGTGAGCATTGGGTGATAATTAGGTGATTGACTTGTTACAAAAGGGGAACACGATTGGTGATAGTTTGTCCCTGTGGAAGTGTGTGACCTTTTGAGCTTTATATAGGATTAGACTTTCTTTTTATTTGCAGGATATTTGGGGAAGTTTTATTTAAAATTTGATAGATTGTGTGTTTAACCAATAGCATATGTGGACCCAGTGTTGTAATTTTAGTTCATATTAATAAGCCTTTTGATTTCTTTGAAGTTGGCAAATTTATTTCATTTTTCTTTTATTGACTGTGGGAAAATAGTGGCTTATAAATAATTTAAATAATTTTTAACTAGTTTTAATAAATAGTCTTAATTTACAATAAAGGGAATATAAGGGAACTATTACGATGTCGAAAATGGACACTAAAACTCCTGTTGATGTAGTACAGAAGAATAATTCTTTAATTAAAGGCATTGCAAAGATGTCAAAGAAATGGCATAAGCGCTGGCCTGAAATTGATCAACCATGGCCAGAGGAGGGGACTCTTAACCCAGATGTGATTAAAACAATGCAGGTGCTTGTGTCCACATATAAGGCAGATCAAAAGAAGGGTAAAAAGGGGGTAAAACGTAAAGAAAAGAGACAAATAGAACTTGGCATTCTCCAGTTGTTTGAAAATGAGGGACAGAAATTGATAAAAGCTGCAAAGGATAAGAGAGATAGGGGTGTAGAAGAAATAGGAAAAAATGCAAAAGAAATAGAAAAATTAATGGCAGAAATTAATGCACCTTTCTCACATACGGATCCAGTAAAGAGACCCCCACCTTATGAGAAGGAGGTGAAGTTTAAGGAAATTTATCCCCAGCTCCCAGTGATCAGTCAGGAGGGTAGATATCAAATCAGAAATGAGGATGAGCAAATAATAGAAGTGGGACAAGCGGAAACAACTATAAAGATGTATCCAAGCTCCAAAAGACAGAAGAAAACGACATATTTGAAAACTAAGGGTGGACTGAGGATCAAGAGGATGGAATCTGGAGATGATGATGACCAAAGTGATCTGGAGGGAGCCATGGGTGGATATGAACCTGCAGTCAGACGGATACTGGCTAGAGCGGAGAAAAGAGGAGGCAAAACATGGAGGAAGAAGGACCCAGAAGATGATAGCTCTAATGAAAGTGAGAATGGAGACAGCGATGGAGACTCTGAGAGCAAGGGTCCTTCATCTTCGAGAGGGTTTTCTCCGACGACATCCAGTACCAGAGTAGAAGAAGACCGACAGAAGGCAATAAGAGAGGTCGAAAGAAGTATAGACGAATGCATTTCATTCTTGGCGAAAGCTACCAGATCAGAAAGCCGAAAAGCACTGGAGAGCCAATTAGAGGAGCTGCAGATCCAAAAGAAAGAATTGCGGAAGAAAGGTTCCCAAAAATCGGACACGAAGTATTCATTGCGCTCAAAGAAAGGGGAGACATCTGAGAAGATGTGTCCAGTGGTTATCCGAGGACAGAATTTGGAGTACAAGCCCTGGCAGAGTACAGATATGTCAGACATACTTGAGAAGTTACCTACTCTTCAAGATGGAGCACATCCTTGGATTTCGAAGTTGGAAGAGATTATGGTGGGAACGCAGTCTGCCATGGGAGATATTAAGAGACTTTTGGCTAACCTCCTTGGGGTTCCAGCTATGGAAGAGATTCTACAGAATGCTGGACTTAATCGGTGTGTGGGAACAGCTGTGAATGATCCGGAGCTGTTTGCTGCAAATAGAGGTAGAGTGTGGAGAGCGCTGAGAGATACATTTCCAACAAACGTACATCCTGATAATATTCTTATTGAACCATTGGGACAGGAAGAAAACCCGAGGGCCTACGTGTCAAGAGCCCATCAAGTGTGGAGAAATATTACAGGAAATGACCCGGATTTGAATCAAATGGAGCAGTCAATTTTGCGAGTCAAAATACAGAAGGGGCTGCCCCTACCAGTGAGGAGTAAACTGGCAGAGGTGGTTGGTCTTGGAAGTATGACAAAGGGTGTTTATATGGATCATATAGCCCATCAAGTGGAGCTATATAGGAAAAAGGAGCATGATCAGAAAGAGCAGGACCAAGAGACCCTCAGAAAACTCAATCAAATACAACTGGTGGATAACAAGTAGAAGGATAAGAAGCAGGCTTTGGTTATACAGAGTCAGTCTCCACTAAATCAGCCATTACAACAATCACAGCCGGATCAAATAGAGATTATCATAGGCTCTTAGAGCAGGAAGATGTCAACCTAGTGAGATGTGCCACGGTGAATCCAGCTGAGAATTTGCCAACTCCAGAGGATGGTGAACCACATGATTGTGTTCAAGAAGCAGAGAAATACTCGAGGCTTAGATCAGATTTGCAAGCTCTTCCACTGCGGGAGGTGGACTTGGAGTATTGGACTGATGGGTCCTGTTATCGTGTAGGAGATAAATTGAGTGCTGGCTACGCAGTAGTAAAAGCCCAAGGAACTGAATTTGTTGTTGAGAAGGCTGAAGTAGTACCACAGCCTGCATCTGCACAGCTTGCTGAACTTGTAGGGCTAACTGAAGCGTGTTTGTTGGCGGAAGGTAAGCGAGTGACAATATATACAGACTCTGCATATGCACATAATGTGTATCACTTGTTTGGATCAGTGTGGAAAAACCGAGGGTTTAAGAAAACAGATGGTTCTCCAATACAGCATCACGCTCAGATAATGAAACTGTTGCATGCTATGATGAAGCCTAAAGAAATAGCAATAGCTAAATGTGCAGCACATAAAGTGGATGTGTCAAAGGTCACACAAGGGAATAAAGCGGCTGATGAAGCTGCAAAAGCAGTAACAGGAGCAGACAAATTGGGTAAAGTTCTTCTGGTAACTCATGAAGTGAATTTGGAAGATAAAATTACACTTAGGGATGTGATTTCAATGCAGGAAGCTGCTCCTGCAATGGATAAACAGTTGTGGCTAGACCGAGGTGCCACCCAAGATTCTATTGGTCTTTGGAGAAATCATGAGGGGCTGATAGTAGCACCTCCAGACCTGTTAGGCCTGATGATTCAGGAAGCGCATGGGTTAGCTCATGTTGCAAGGGGGGAAGTTAGGAGAAAGATTACAAAGGAGTATGGGTTTTGGGCACCATATTTGCTTGAACAAATTGATTATGTCATAGGTAGATGTACTATCTGTCTGAAAAATAATGTTCGGAGGGGTGTGATGGTTCCCCCTGGTCACATTCCAACTCCGAGGGGTCCTATGCGTGAGTTAGTTGTGGACTTTGTGGACATGATAAAACCAGTTGAAGGTAAGAGATATATGCTAGTTGTCGTGGACAGATTTTCGCGATGGCCTGAGGCTTGTCCAACCAAGCGGAAGGATGCTCAGTCGGTTGCCAAGTTTTTGTGTAGAGAGGTCATAAGCAGGTGGGGACTTCCAGATAGGATATCCTCAGACAATGGGAAGGAGTTTGTGAATAAAACAGTGAAATTGATTTTGCAAAAACTGGGAATTAAACAGCATCTTGAAGCAGTCTATCATCCGCAAAGTCAAGGGATTTGTGAAAAAAAATGAATGGTGTTTTGAAAAATCGCATTGTTAAAATCTGTCAACACACGGGCCTAAATTGGATAGCGGCACTTCCGCTGGCGCTAATGGTGTGTCGCTCAAGTGAGCTGCGTGATTTGCATATGACACCTCATGAGTTGGTCACGGGAAGACGGATGCCAACGTCTTGTTTGCGTACAAGTGGAAAGGGTCCAAGCCTGGCCCTTTTGAAAGATGAAATGCGAGCGTATGTTACATATATGGCTACTTTGCATAAAAGAATATCCACATATGTTTCTGACAGGCAAAGACAAGAGGAGGTGCAGGAGAGGCTCAGTGAGCAAAAGAGGAGCACAGTGCAACCTGGAGACAAGGTGTTCGTGAAGGTGTTTAGAAGGAAGTGGTGATAGAAGGCAAACTAGTAGAGCAATATCCATTTTGAATATCTGAATCTTTAACATATATTTTCTGTTATTATTTTTTAGTAGTTTCTTATTATAGAGTGGTGTGATTAAAGGGGGGAAATGGAAAAGGTGATTTATAACTAGGAATAATGTAAAAGTACGATATTGTGAATTTCACATCTACTTATAAGGTGCTAATCTGCATTTGATGTTTCAATTTGCATCTGTTGTTTCTGCAAAGATACTGTTTGGTGTTTTCTTTTTTCCTCCTAGAACGATATTGAGGGAAGACCACTGCGAGGGTGGTTGGTTCTTCAGGAATTCTGACATTCTGAAGACATTCAGACATGGACAATAAAAAGGACTGGCCAGATTTAAAAACACCATCGACACTACACTGAGAGTCGACGCTGCTGAGGAGCTGCAGTGTGATGCATTTTTCTGTTTTCTCTTACATATATTTTCATAATATTGGATTTTGTTCTGTTTATTGTAATCTGTGATAGTAATAGAGGATGTTTATATAGTAGTGATAATTTAGCCAAACTATTATGTCTTGCTTAGTTTTGAGGTTCTTTATTACATGAGTAATACTTTTTATTATATTTTATAAAGTTTTTGTTTTAATTGATTGAAGAATGATGTTTTCTGTTATTGAGTAAATATACTGGAATCTCAGATGTTTTCTTTTTTTTTCGGGGATGCTTAGGGATATTGGTGCTAGGCAGGGAAAGGTCCATTGGAAGGTGCGATGGGTCGACCAGCCTGAATTTGGACATTGTTTTGATTTCATTTTCTGAGGTTTCCATATGTATTTGCTTAAGTCATATCCCTATACATATTGTTAAAATTCTTCCTTTTTAATTGGTCTGGAGTACTATATGTGGTCGCCTAAGGCAGAGGGGCCGTGAGAGAATTTTCCTGTCTAGATTGTTTGATGGACATTTCAGGACAGATAGCTGCCTGACAGGTTTTTCACTCTCACACTCCACAAAGTTGTTGAATTGCTAAGGTTATGCTGTAGGAGGAACTGTTATACTTCTTATAACTGCAAGCATGTATGTGTTATTCATTTATTTTTCGAGACTCTGCGTAGTCTCGAAGGGGGGAAATATGTAGTGTCTGGGGCTCTATAGGATGTGTAACTTTATGGGTTTGGTATGTTTAGATAGGGGCCCCAAGTCAGAGGATGCACTAGGAGATGGGTGCTTCTCTGTTTAGGAGAATGTGGCCTTTTTTGGTCCTAGGTCTAGGGGTTTTGGAAGATGACTGTCCTTCTGACTGAGGCCTTTTATGGTATGGATTACATACGTTGTCTTAGGTTTAGGAAGACAACCAACTCATATAGATGGGGAGTTAGAGCAGTTATTCAGAGGAGATTCACATTGGCTTCGACTCCTCTCTCAGGCAACCCAGGGTGCTTGATTTGATGCTGGACTTCTTTGTAATAAACCTCTTTATATACAAGCAAGACGGTGTCAGCGGAGTTTTCTTCATCATCATCACATCATCGCTGTTTAAGAAACAACAGGCGCATGACAGCAGGCGGCAGAAAATCGATACACAAAACACCGGAATCCTGACAAGACGAATGGACTGCGAGCAAGCACGTGAAGTGGGAAATGGATTTTTAAGTCACCCTGCAAAGTATTTGCAAGTGGCAAGTGGATGTCTGAGAGCTCTGAGCTAAATATGCAAGACTGGAGTGAGTAATATTACCTGAGTGGCACAAACATTAGGAAACATGCTTCTGTTTTTTTGGAATCGGGGGTTTTATGAAAGCTCATTTTTAGATTGTACCATGATTTTGCTCTTGAAGATAACACAGCGGTCTGATGGGAGACATTCTGTCCTGTTGCAGTAATTAACTGAGTAAATATTGATGTTTGTACTCGCTTTTATTCACTCACCACTGTATTCAGAATCATATCAACAAATTGATCTAAAAGATTTCTGTAATTGCCTGACAGCCACAAGGAATGCTAAGTACCATGAGAGAGGGTGTGAGAGTGTGGGAGGAAATGTGTTAGTGAAGAGAAAAACACAGGCTGCCATTGAACAGAAAAGATTCTCCTCTTCTCAACTTTGTTAAACAGCAGCATTGAAAGTTCCTTTTCCATTAATAACACATTTAAGTGCAAAGGGATAAACTAAAACTTTGCTTCAGACAATGCAACTTCAGGTAGATATGAAAACTTAAAAGGTGATGTGCATGTACAGAATGTTTTTCTGTACATCACTGACACTTCAAATGCCTCAACCCCATAAGCACACATTTGAAAAACTTGCTAAGAGTTACCTTCATCATTGAGAATACTATTACACCTAATTCCATGCTGAATAATGTTCCTGTGATATTTTACTCATCACTTGGTGCAGGATTTTTAGGCCTGATGCTGATCAGGGTTTAAAAAAATCTGACAACAGAATACATTCACTCTTAAGAGGTGAAATGAAACAGGGGACTGACTCTACGAGTCTTATCTCCTCTGGCAAGTTGTTCCAAAGCTCAGGGGTCCTGACAGTAAAGGTTTTCAATCTCAACCTTAGAGCAACGCTCTACCACAGGCCAGGCCTGGCCTTAAAAAGAATTAAAGAATTTTAAAATCAATCCTAACATATACAGACAGCCAGTAGGCTGGGGTGATATGAACACATTTTTTTTCTGAAGCGTACAAGTACAATTACCTCAGATTTGTTTTCTGACATCCAGTATTTCATATGTAGGGTTGCTATGATGGACTGATCACCGGGTCTGATTGGTAGATAAAGTAGTGTGTAGTTACTTGTATACATATATGAAGTGACAGCCCTATGGTTGAGGCTTGGTCAGGTTTAGACATAAAAAAATCACTTATCACTTGGCCTCACGTGAAAGATGATGGTTTGGGTTAAAATGACGGCGTCATTAAGGTCAGTTAACGATCATGGTCATGGTTAAAAGAGAAGGGAATGGTAGGGAATGAGAAACAAACAGCTGTGTCGTGTGTTAAAGTCCCATCCATCCATCCCAACCTCCACTTCTGCAGACTGTGTTTGCAACTATACAACAAACTCACTCCCTAAACGATTCCTTCATTATGAGACTTTGATCCATTCAGTTCATCCAGTGGAAGTCTCAGGTGCGTGTGCGCTCAAATGGGTTGACTGGAGTAGGACTGTAGTGAGCGTGCTCTGTGAGCCCATGTCCATGGAGGATGGTTCTTTGAATGCAGTATCCACGTCTCCTTAATACACCCATGACTGAAACATAAACACATGTCTGTTTCGGGTGCGTGCTGAGGCAGCTGTTGATTATCTAGGGAGGACAGTCTCACAGGAAACAATGAAGTGGGCTGTGCAACTGAAAACTGCATAATTCGGTTTTCATCTCTGACCTACATGCTGCTCTGGGAGTTACACTGAAGTGTGTGGCGAAGCTGAGAGACTAAACTGAGCCTTGCAGATCATGTGTGTGAAGAGCCATCTATAATACAGCTGCTTGGATCACACTGGCCTCATGCTGCTTATATTAGCAGTTTTTGCTCAAAGCTGTCTCCACTTTTCTAATTATGGGTTCCATCACAAATGTGTGTGTGTGTGTGTGTGTGTGTGTGTGTGTGTGTATGTGTGTGCGTATGCAAATATGTACATATACTGCGTGCCTACAAGGGTGCTGCAAATTTCTAAATGGAAATCACATAATCTGTTTTGCCAGATTTCCTCTGCCGACTGTTGTCATTTTATGTTATTTTCAGGTCATTCGTTGAACTGTAAATCGGACACTTTTTAAAGGGTCAGTTCACACAAACTACAAAAACCCACTCACCATCAGGTGGATCCAGATGTGCAGACAGTTTTGGTTTTATCTGACCAGGCTCTGAGAAATCCATCTCTGAGATTTCTGACTCCACATTGACTACAACAAAGGTGGATGGACTTCACACAGCACTTCAAAATAAATCTACAGCAACATCTCTTTTCAGAGAACTGAATGGTTTCAATAATTAAATAATTAGATTTAAACAAAGTATTCATGTAGTAAATCTCCCGTACTGTGTTAAAACATTCACCCCTAAAATTAAGAACATCAAGGACATAATTTTAAACCACTGGCATATTCTTCAAATGACCCATTGTGCAAAATACGATCAGCAACTGGACTTGGTTATTTGTCCAGGAAGACGTTTCACCTCTCATCCAAGAGGCTTCATCAGTTCTTTCTCGCACCTGACCAGGCTGGGACTGGTCCGAAGCCTGGTCAGGTGCGAGAAAGAACTGATGAAGCCTCTTGGATGAGAGGTGAAACGTCTTCCTGGACAAATAACCAAGTCCAGTTGCTTTCGATTTAAAACTCCTTTGAGAGAATTTGGTGTGAACAGTTTCTATAACCTATGACCTGGACGAATGAGAATATTCACAGGCTTGTGCACACCAAACCATTTTGAAAGACCAACGACCAATGGGAAAAGTTGAATTCTTGGCCAACCAGTGGTTTAATCACTCAACTCTACCACTAAATCAGTCAGTCAATCAGTCAGTCAGTCAGTCACAGGCATTCAGTCCAGCTAAAAGAAGATTTAAAATCAACCTTGTTTCCCTCCCTCCAAAAAACGCCTGTTGGCTGCTTCATTTAAAAAATCCTACAGCTATTACTGTGGAACACATTAGAGGAAGAGAAAGGTACAAGATGACAAGACTCGGCCGTTCTTCATCCTCTTAATGTTTAAGTCCTAATGTTTAACTCAGAAGTTTCTGCACGTAGACAAAAGTAAAACCGTAGACAACATGACGTTCACATTTTAACTTATTTATTATTAGCAAGCTTCTCATGCGTGAAACACTCATAAAGTTTTCATTTTTGTACATTTAACAAAAGCTAGAAAAGAAGCAGCTTGTTAATTATTAATTAAGCCACAGTTTCCTATTTAACACAATTCAAAGCACCAGCACCATATACACACACACACTTTTTTGTTGTTTGTTTTTATTTGTTTGTTTCCCATGTAACCCTGGGCCCTAGCAGGATACTCCAGCTTCTCCTTTCCTTGGACCACATCCATTATCACACCACTTCAGGCACACAACCCCGTTTAGCAATACTGCTATCCTGGCTCTGTCATCTCCAAGCCATCTCTACAGGATGGCCAGACACACACACACACACACACACACACAAATACACACACACACACACACACACACACACACTGGAATCACTTAAATTGTTTGATCAGTTAAATCACAGTGACTGTTGGCAAAAGTTCTATTAATTAATGTCATCTAAGTTTGTCCTGCCCAGTTTCTTTGTGTTGTCAGCATTATACAGAACCATTACAAAGTACTAGTCCAGGAAATGCATTCATCTGACAATTTTGCAGGATTTATGACCCGTCGCTATCATTCTGTGCCAGTGCAAGACGGCTTTTATGAAACATGACTAGTAAAAATGGAGAGGTGCCTCAGACGAATGGATGAATGAGTGGTGTATTTTCAAAAATAAAGATCAATGAAAATGATGATTCCCTGACTTAAACCATGTTTATCTTACAGTCAGCAGATAACTGCAGAGGCAGAGGACGACCCAGATGCAGATACCCAGGCTGATGCAAAGAAGTTGATTTCAACAGAAGAAAGTTCACGAAGGCATCCAAATTCAGGCAGCAAAACACATACACACAAAACACAAACAGGAAACTAAATAGCAGCTCCAGGGAACTCGAGGTGAGGGGGACACAGAGACAAATACACAAGGAAGGCAGGGCTGATTGGGAAACACACAAGGGCAAAAAGCATAACAATCAAAAGACACACAAGGTAAGTCAAACAGGAAATAGTTACACAGACACCGGACAGGAAGTCACACACAGGGGCAGATCGTGACAGTTCAAGTTACCAAGTTAACTCTGTGTTTAATGAAACGGACTTGTGACCAAACACCAACCTTGGTTTTTTGAATCCAGAAGAAACCATATTTGGAGGAGAAGGTTGAGCTTAGGAAGAGTGAGGGGTGGATCTGACCTGCTCTGTCCTCTATCCTGATTGGGAGGCAGGTTGCTACGTGTGGTACAGTCTGTCAATCACACGGCAGCCCTGCCATAATGCATCCCTTGCTTTATGGTCTATTTTCCTCTAAATGGAGCATAATTAAAAAAATAAACATCATTTTGTGTTGAAGAAGACTTGGAAGTAGAGACTGAGACCATCAACTCATCAGGAAAACGTTTACTGAGGTAATAAATCAGTGAGAAGTACAGACATTTTCACATTGACTTCAATCTATGTGAATCTATCTACAATCAGACTTCTTTTTACAACCAGTGGAGTCGCCCCCTGATGGTCATTAGATAGAATGAAGCTTTAAGGCTCTTCTTGGCTTCAGTGTTGAATTGACCTGTGAATTTTATTAAGGCTTAAAGTTGTATGTATAATTGAGGGTGTGGCTACTTTGAGTGTATGTTTGCCACAAACCAGCATGCACCGAAGTCTCAACTCTTTTGCATTAGCAGTTAAAACACATGAGAATATAAAAAAAATATTTTGAAGTTTATTTTACCAAGTTTTTTGGTGGCAAAACAAAACAAGTTGTAGAATATGAATGTAATTCTACATAATTCCATATAAAAACCAAATATTTAGTTTAAGGAGAAAAGAAAACAATGCACATGAAAACATCGACAAAGCATATGGGATACCATATTCCAGCAGTGAATAAAGAAGTGTTATCCTCATGTTCAGATCACATCATGGGACGGTGGTGGAGAGTGGAGGTTAGAAGAACAACTCGATCCCCGTCCTGGAGCAGCACTTCAGCCCTCAGGCCCTTCACCCAGCTGGAGCTGCAGGCTCAGGCTGTGGTTGTATTCAGCAGCTTCCCTGAATAAATAAAGGGCTAAAAGAAGAAAACATTAAATACAAGCAGCAAGTGGCCTTAAATACATAAGAGGGTATTCATATGTTCCACCACAGACATGGCACTGACTCTGAACACCACACCACAACCTGACATCAAACCAGGCATGTGGCTCTTTGAAGAACTGCCTGGAGACTCAGTCCTCTTCCTGTATCTGGTCTCCAGTCTACATCAGGTCCTCCAGGCTGCTGTCCAGTATTGTAGACCAGGTCTGTGAGTCCTTGTCTGTGAGTCCGGTCACAGTGTTTACAGAGAATTATGGTCTGGCTGACCTATGGGATCTGGACTAAGGATGTTTTCTCCTCTTCTGAATAGGGCATCTACTTTCATTTAGGACACCTGAGCTGGACCAGGTCCACTCTGCAGGAAGGAAACAGCTGTACAACAGCTGTATTAAGGTGTCACAGCTGCATTCACAGCTGGATTGAGGTTTGTGGTCCTCCTAAAGGATGTTGGCTGTGCCTCTACAAATGAACCCACTGAGAAATGGGTGGCTGAAATCCAGTGGAGGATTGTGTATGGGCCATAGCCCCAAACAGACAGAGAGCACATCTGGATCCAAGCACAGGGATGGGCTCTCTGTGCTACTTATTAGTGACTGTATCACAGGAGATGGTTAGAGTGCTACAAGGCCGGTCATGTCTTTTTTTACTCTTTCGTTCGTTCTGAAATATGAGACCAGAAAAGGATGTGTGAACAGAATCCTGTGCTGGAGCAGGTGTGGGCAGATGTGGTCCTGAGCATGAACTGACTGTTCAGGAACATGTGGGGGATGGGAGGAGTTCTGTGCTCAGTGCAGGGGGAGGGTCTGTTGGCTCTCAGTTTCTGATCTGATTGACAGTGTGTGTGTGTGTGTGTGTGTGGTAGCTGGGTGGACTCATTAGATGGATTTATAGGAAATTAATCAATTTGCTCGTATGTGGTTTTTGGTTTGTACCTTTATGACAATTTGAGACTTCACTGGTTTTATCTTTGTTTGAAAATTGATTCATGAATTAAGAAATTTTTAAATTCAAATTCTCCTTTCTTTTCTTCTCTTCCACCAATTTAACTTTGAGCCTTGCTGCATCCCTTCACTTAGTACTTATCTACACTGTGTGTGTGTGTGTGTGTGCACGTGCTGCTTTGGAGGCCAGTATTGAGCGCCACCTCAGCTCCTCTATGGCCTTGATGAAATATAAAGTAGGAGTGTTTTCCCCGAATCAGCATGCTGGTAATTGCATGCGACAGGAATTGATTTCCTGTCACGTTTGGGCTTTATGAAGAGGGCTGAGACACTTTTTTTTCCTCACAACATGTGTTTTGATTTTCAGCATCGCGGAGGGTGATAAATTGGACACTTTTATCGTCCTTCGACACAGTTGTGACAGAATCAATCACAGCTTCACAATAAGACACAGTGGACTCTGCCTTCACTTCACTTCTTTTGTTTTGTGTGCAGTTGTTTCGGAGGATTTTTTCAGCTGTAGAAAGTTCAGATATATGAATCGACCAGAAGAATCTTTCTGCCATAATTTATTCCTGTTTAAGTCATCAAAGTGGAATAAGTTACTGAGTTGACGAGTGCTCCACTTGACAGTAGAATCTGATGAGAGAAGCATTTATAGAAACACAAAGTTTCTGGATCAATTTGGTTCCACCAGAGCAGTTTTTCATTTTCACAAAGTCACAAAACAACATTTCATATTCAAGCTTTATTTCACATTTGTGTAAAGACAACACAGGAGCAAATGAAGCAGAAACTACGAGGGACGAGAACGTCACCGTGATCCCGGCTTGCATGTGCGGTGTTTTTCCAGCCAACCAATTTCACACCCTCAACGTTGCATGACTGGTGCTTCAGAGGGTCACTCAGTGAACCGTGGCTTATTGGTGCCTCTGGACCAGCTGGGTTTCCTTGGAGCGGTTCCACAGGGTGGAGGAAGCGATCAGGGTCTCTGATCATCTGGAGCTGCTAGTTTCCTGCAACTGGCATCTTTATAAGACCATTTTCATCACCACATTCATCAATATACCCTGTAAGAGAAGATAAAAAATAAAACAACAGAATGAAATTACTGAACATGTGAAGTGCTGCTCACAGTGTTGAACCCATGAGAGAATCACCACCTCTGATAACTGCCTCTCTCTGTAGTTGTTCTCAGCTCTGGCATCATCAGGCTCTATGACAGGACGGGGGACCTTGTGTCTTTCCTGCCTGTAAACTGCACTCTCATGCTAATTATTGTGTACTGTTGGGGATCAGGGGGCAGTACTTGGATTAAAGACCTGATTGTTGGAAACATCCATTGTTGGTATTTATTCTCTAGTATTTTTTGTTTAGTTTTTCTTCAGATGACAGTGGCTCCCAACATTTGTCCAACTCATGGCCCACTTGAAAATCTCAAAACTGTTGGAGGCCAAAATGTGACCCTGTAACTGCTCAGAGACACTTTTTTATCATAACGGTAATAATCAAACATTCATCTGTCTCTTGACTCTTCTTCCTTTTAACTCTTCCTGTTGCGAACCATTTTGATTCTCCAGCTTTAGCCATGGTTATAATCTTTTAACACGCAGTCAGACTGAGATAGCAAACAAGCCTATGATGTGGTCCTGCTGGTGATTACATAACAGTTCCTACCACTGGCTTATCACAGATAGGCCTTAATAAGAAATTATTATTATCATTACTATTATTATGTTTTAAAAGATCATTTAGTTTTAAAGCATTTGCCAACTTTATCTATTTATTTTTTTATTACATACTGATGATATGTTGGCCCACTTAAAATACCTGTGTGGTTGGGAACCACTGATCTATGGATTGTACAGTCTATAAACCCTTTTGACTCGATTGGTCCATATCTGTTAAAAACACATCCCGCCACCATTCTGAGAAAGTCACTGAGCCTGTTCTGCCATTTTGAAAATGTCTGAGGTCGACTCTTCAGAATATGTAAACAAAGTGTGAATCACCTTTTCTATGCCAAAAGAAAAAAAATCACATTATGAGCAACACAACTGCTACAGGGAGTATGTCCTGTAAGAAACCAGCCCACAGCCCACGTCCATGCAGCAGGTTATTATGACCCATAGTTAGGTTTTGTTGCTAGGCGACATCTAAAGACCACACGCAGACTTGTGTACTCTCTGTTATAAGGTATACTAGTGTACCAAAAGCTCACAACAAGACATTTGTAATGGGCAGACACACAACGCTGTAGCTCCAGTCATTGTTGATTTACCAGCATGTGTCTCTGCTGCTTGTTTAACTCAATCGTGGTCAAGTTGCCTGTTTTGCAATAAAAAAAAGTCCAGTTGGAAGTAAAAGGTAAATGCCTGATTGGTGTATTGTGTGCAAAGAGCCATTAGTGATGAAACTCATGAACATTTACATTTAACATTTAGTTGAGCTGTCACTGTCATGCCTCAGCTGGATAGCTGAGTTCTCTTTTTGTTTCCCCCAGTGTTCTTTGTCTTGTACTTCCTGTTTTATTTTGATACTCACCTCTTTTCTCGTTTCAGGTTCCTCACTTCCTGCCCTCATGTGTCCTCCCCTTGTGTGATTACCTGCCCTGTCCTAATTTGCTGCACCTGTGTCTCATTGTCTTCCCTCTCCCTGAGTATTTAGTCTCAGTGTTCCCTCCCTTCTGTGCCAGTTCGTCTTGTTCTTTATGACTACGTTCCAGGCACACGGCCTTATTCGTATCTTGTCTTGTTTTTGGTTTTTGACCCTGCCTTTGCCTACCGATTTTGATACCTTTGCTCCGCGGACTGATCTTCTGTGTACCGACTTGCCTTATTAAAGGTCATTGAGAACTTGCTTACTGTGTCAGTCTGCATCTGAGTCCAAGCCATTGTTCAGCCCTGACAGTCACAAGGCAGAAAAGCTCTTTGGCACACTTGGCTCTTCAAATGGTTAAAATGGATGTTGCTTCATTTCTGTCACATCAAATTTGGTGGAATTGCACTTCAGAATTTTTAAAGCAGGTTCAATAGCATCAGTGTCAACTACCTCATTGTTATAAGGGTGTTATTCACTCTGAAGTTTAGAGGTTTGTTTGGGCGTCAGCAAGAATTTCTCACCCTGGCCATGTGATGGGAACAGGGAGGTTTATTGTATTTCAAATTCTCCCATGTGTCCTTTCTCCATGGAGCCCAAGGTCGTACATTTTGGTCTCACAGTTGTGAACAATTACTGATTGAATTTGGATGATTTTTTTATTTTCAAAAGAGCCGAGATTAAATGTTCTTCAGAATCATTCCCAGACGTGAAAATAACATCTTATTTTGACTGAACACTTTTGTATTTTTACACAAGAGCAGTTCATACCTACAACTGCTTTGCAGAGAGAACAAACTAGTAAAAAGAACCCACAGATATAAAGAAAAAAAGAACAGAGAAAGAGAGAGGGAACTAAAATCCTTCAAAAACAGACTAATTTTATCGGATGGTAAAAACTGTGATGATTGATCAAGGTAGAAATTAAACATCTGAGCATTTTTCTTCCAAGATAAAAAATACATTTGTTTGAAAAGTAATTAATCATAATTAGTATCATTACGACCTGGGCAAGCTGCTAGTTTTCCCACTTGAGACCATACAAAAAGTTCATTGTGATGTGGTCCACAGCTGCCAAGAAGGTCCTCATCGCTGAACATCCTGTCCCTCAATGGTGGGTTAAGATATGGGCGACATGGGCAACTGCCCAGGGCCTCGCAAAAAAAAAAAATGTTTGAATGTGCAAATGGTTTTCTATTGCTCATTTACACATCAGTGATATCGTGTCACTGAGTCGGTTGGAGTGGGCGCCATACACCACCACTGCTGTCCCTTGAGAGGAGGGGATACCAGCAACACAAGGTCAAGCAGCTCAAGTACTCTGTACAGGGCTTAGGCTGATATTTGATAACATTGAATAGCGCAAAGTCTATATATATTTTTTTTTACAGTCTGCCCTGCTGCTGAGTCCTCATTTTACTGCTTTGCTTGCTGGGCATTGTACCTTGGCATATAACAAATTAAAGTTAGAGCTGTTGTTTAGTTGGAGCATGGCTTATACTTGAAAAATAAAATACAATATATTATAAAAAAAACCCCACCTGAAACATAAAATGCAATCATTTTAAACATTTATTAAAATAATTTTAAATATGTATTATTAAATATACTGTACATATATCCCCCACAATAATACTGCCATAACATCATATGTCACAGTATTTGGACAGGACTGTATGGAGATGTTAAATTTTGGATATTTCCCAAGCCTACTCTGAACTGGCTGCAGAGTGCAATGAGGCCGGACCACAATCATCCACCCTGTGGAAGCTGGATGCAGGAGCTTTGTGCACAAATCAGCAATCCAACGTGCTGCTGGTATCACCTGGGTGAGGCTGAGAAGTCCAGCTACTGGTTGGCTACAGAGGAGAGACAGTTTCTGGGGGGATGGGGAGACATCCCTAACTGGCCATTGCCCCCACTGCCTGAAGATATACTGGGTAGGGGGCAAAACATCAGTCAACAGTGGCTCCAGGTGACCCAGGTGCACTGGTGGAGGTGCGGCAGGCAAAGATGCCAAGCAGGAAGAACAGCACCTGTACAACACACTGACATCCTGTGATTTATTTTATCTACAAACATCAGCCGTGACATTTAGCAGATACAGTTGTGGATTTTCACACTGCCAGAATACATCCATAAATGTTCATTCTTTGCCTTTGCATCCAGGACCATTTGAGAAATCTTTCAACATCTTCTGCTTCCTCACACTTTAACATGGGCCTATTTGATTTTATTACTAATAAATTAGGATTGTATCCTGCTCCATATACAGTATAACCCTGTGTCTTCATCTAAATCAGTACCTGGATAATTTCCCCAGATTTTTATCAAGGAGGTAAAAGAAGAAGTCCAACAATTAGACAAGACACCACCAATTGGCGGCAGTCATCACTTTATCCTTAAATTTACGTCATTCAAACCATCATTTCAGTTGGTGCACAGCCAAAAGTTGTTTCCATTTCCACATGCAGCAAATGCAGAGCGACATTCTTGCACTCCTGTTTCTGGCCTCCTATTGACAGTGGGTCCAATAATCATCTATATAACAGCTCCTAACCTGTCTGCTGTTTGGTCCTGGACAGGCAGCAGTCTGATGAGTATTTCTGCTGACAACCAGCTGCCTGCGACTGACAGAGGAGTTTAGAGAGAGCTGGTGATAATTCTCTGTGGGTGTGCCGACATCGTTCATATTATATGAATTCATTTGATTATTTATCACCTTGTTGACTAATACTCTTAATGAGATAATGAATTGAACACTAATAGCTACAGCTACAGCTGGTAAAATCTGAACTCCACTTCACTTCCAAAAACATAAAGGAGATTTCTATCATCTAACAAATAAAGCTCCCATTAGGTCTCAAAATTAGTTTCCCATATTGTAGCCACTGTTATAGCACTCGAGTCCAGGACACTGACTGGAGTCGATCACTAATCCTGATTTTCAGGACTTGTGACTTGACTTAGACTCAAGCATTGATTTTATTCAGACTCGGACATTGGAGACGAAGACTTTGACTTTTTTTGATTGTTTTTAATAATAATTTGTTGTAAAATATCAATAGCTACAGTACATTGATATTGTAACATTTTTCAATTTGAATTATTCAAATCAAAAACACTGTTCACTTGTAAGGTGTGTGTGTGTTTGTGTGTGTGTGTGTGTGTGTGTGTGTGTGTGTGTGTGTGTGTGTGAATGTCTCTGAGTGCATTTGTTTAGCTATTGTGTCACACACCCTTTGAATTGGTAACTGCTTTGTCACTTCTGTTTAACATAGACCTTATTGTTATTTGTGTGTCAGCTCTTTGACTGTATCAGAGTGGAGGCCTGGAGTCCATCCTGGAACTCGGCTCAGACTCGATGTGGACTCAGACTCGCACTCTTCTTGGACTGTAACACTGGGGAGTCAAGACTCGCCACAGACTCGAGGTTTAGTGACTTGACTTCAACTGTGGTTGTAGCAAACAGTTCTTGTAATCAATAAAGACAAAGACAAAATTAGACAACTTCACTGTCTGAGTGACGGTTGATGAAGCTGTGCCAATAATTAAAACAGTTTGCTGCGATCCTTCATGTTATTTTCCAAGGTAAGGTTGCACCGCAACGATTCATACTGTGTAAAGAAACATGAATCTAAATAGGTACGAGGTGATCCAGCAGTGGCTTCCTGATTGTACTGTAACCAGAATGGATTCCTCATGTTTCAACAGAAAAGACAAATTAGTGCAAGTTTAGTCTTTTAGACACACACCACATTTTGTTATCAGTCAATAAACTCTGCAAGGTCTGTGCATCATTCATGTGCAGCACAGTGTGTGTGTGTGTGTGTGTGTGTGTGTGGTCTTGCATTTACTTGATGTTTGCTTTTCAAAATGCCTCCTTCACATTCAGCACTGCCTTAAGCTATCAAAACTATTAGAGACGATGCTGAGCATAAACACCATTTGACCCAGGTGTGACCCTGCATTGATACAGGAGTGGACACGCCTGAGCGAATGTAATAACTGCTTTTAAGATGTCTACAGCGTTACATCAACAAAAAAGGGAAGATTTTAAGTGCACAAGCTTGCTGCTGCCAGCCTCATTAGGAGGGGAACATCAAACACTCCACTGGGAGATAATCCCAGCCAGTCTCCAGCGCTCAGGCTTTCAGCAATAATCAAAGAATACAGGTAGATGCAGAATAAGTTAATCCTCCAGATTAGTGTGAGTGCATAAAAAGGAAGAGGATGGGAACAGAAGGAGGAAGAAAAACACTTCAGAACACATTGGATCAGAAAAAAGCAGAGAACTTCAAGACACCAGAGAGGAGGGAAGAGGGTTTCCTGCTGTTCAAGCTGCCTCAAGTCAGGTCCAGATCAATACCACACTATCCGTACCTCCATACACCACTCAATACTCTACTTACCTGATATCATTAGCTAATAAATACTATTGATTGCATAATTTTTTATGCAGTCATGAGGATCTCACAAATGCAACACTACAGTCCCACAGCACAGACCTCCCCCGTCACTCTGCTTTTGGACGCATGGCAGATGGCAGATGTAAAGAGATCAATGAATCAATTAAAGGAAAATTAAAGTGTCCCAGGTTCTAATGTTCTGGAGGTTCTAGATGACCAAGAACAAAATGTTTTTTTTCCTGGACTATGCCAAAAACTGAATTCATATATAAAGTGCACAAACTGTGCAGAGGCCATCATATCATCATGAACTGACAATCTAAATAATCTAAATATCAGTCAAATCAAACACCTCATCAGCAAATAGGAACTGATGGAAAAACTTAGACCAGCTAATTAAAAAAACAAACAAAAAACAGGATGTACTTGAAGCAGGAAGAACATCGTGTGTGACCCTGGGGAAAGTAATGAGGATAAAAACATCAGAAACACAGAGTAAATAGGGGGTGTGGGGGACTTGTTGTAAGATTTCCATGTATTTAAATGGACCTGAATTTCTCAAACCTCCACATCTGTGCCCCACTGTGTGTGTCCTCTTACATGTATTCAGCTAAAGACCACGATGTGCTGTGCCACATATCAAAGACAGAGAACCAAGGTGTTTAATGAACATGTTAGTCCAGCTGTAGAATTACATGCTATGACAGCAATTTGTGAATATATGCATCACGTAACAGTAGCCGCGTTTCTGTTAACCTGGAAACTTGTGAACTCTCAAATATTGCCAAAAAATCTGTGTGCTGACTCCCAAGAGGAAAAAACCCAGCTTTATTATCATAACATCACTCAGTGGAAACAAAGGGTTTTGTCGACGTATCTAAAAAAAAACCACTTCTATTTAGTACAAAGCTGTGATTGAAACCTGGCTAGAGATGATGTGATTCTACTTTATCAAGAAAGAAATATGTTCATCTTGAAAAACCAAGTAAATATGTTCATCAGTTGTGATCTTTACCAATTATTATCGTTCACATCAGACTTTCTACATATTGTCAAATATACATTGCTTGGTAAGACCATTAAAAGTCCCATATTTTATACTTTTCCAGTGTTTTATTTGAAGAGAAGACAGGGAAAGTCATATTTTTCTGAAATCTCGAATATAAACAACCTTGAGCTTCATATTATGACATAAGTGTCTGAAAGCCAAGCAAACATGAATACCTAACATCAGCCAGGTTTGCTTGATCAATATAAGTTACTATATTTTACAGTTTTTCTTTGCCTTATTTGACGCTTTGATCCATCGGAAGATATATTTGTGGTGTTGAAAGCCAAAAACCATCTCAGAGTAGTTTTACATCTCCTCTCTCAGGAGCTCTAGTAACAACTCGACCTGCTTTACAATCACAAACACATGGAAATCTCACTTTCTATAATACTGGTCCTTTAGCGTTGTTTTGACAGGTTACGCTCAGTCTTGCAGAAAGAAATCTGTCTCAGGTGTTTACATGACCTTTGATGACACAGTGGACCAGGTTAATGCTCCTTGAGCCCAGTTAAGGTAAGTAGGTACAGTAAAGACATTAACACAACAGTTCCAGTAGTCAGGAGTGCTCACTAGATCAGGGTGGGACTGAACAATTAGTGTCCAAATGTGCTCACTGATCTCCAGCCAAAAAACAAATGCTCCGCTCTGCCAGGATTTTCAGGCAAGACAGATGCGATTGGATTAGACACCTACTGCTTTGGGTGTTTAATGTCTGCAGAGACCTTTCAGTGTGGTTGTGAGTCCTTCTGGTCAGACAGAACAGGGCAGTGTTAAAAGTCAGATTGGTATATTTACAGTACATATTCGCAGGTATGTGGACATCCCTTCAGATGAGGGGGTTCAGCTGCTTCAAAAGTTCATGACATGAGGCGTCCACATCTGCCTGGCTTTCAGACACGTCTGTATATATTTTGAGTTTAGAAAAATATCACTTACCCAGTCCTTTCCCAACTCGGATGATGTGGAACATTGCTAATAGGTGAATAAAATCGGGCACAGGGCTATGCAGTCTCAGTACGAACTGTAGTTTAACAACATTAGCATCAGAAAGGGTCATACTGAACCTACAGCTACAGCTCAGCTGCAGAGCAATAGGCCACACAAGCTCACAGAAAGGGAGTGCCAAGTGCTGAAGTGTGCAGTATGTAGCTCCCGAGCTTAAGCCTGCCTCAGGAGGGAGGGTCAGCACAACAACTCTTCATTGGGAATTTCATGACAAGCACTCAAGCCTCAGATCACAATGCACAGTGCCAAACATTGGCTGGAGCGGTGTAAGCTCCCAACCATTAGACCCATCATCTAACCCTAACCCATCATCAGTGTCGAACCTCACTAATGCTCTGGTGTCTGGATATATATATATATATATATATATATATATATATATATATATGTATGTGTGCGTGTGTGTGTGTGTGTGTGTGTGTATATACATTTATATACATATATATATATATATATGTGTGTGTGTGTGTGTGTGTGTGTGTGTGTGTGTGTGTGTGTGTGTGTTATATTACTTTGAAATCAAGAGTGGCCAGCTACTTCAGATATGAGAGAGACATATTGTTGGACATGAGAAATTCAGTGATTACTTCCACCAATCCAGAGTTTCTCCACTGGGATCCCCTGCTCACTCAGAACACAGATGGCTTGCATACTACAGCGGCGTGAGGGAGAAGAGCCAGGGTGCTGGTGAGGCTGAGGCGGCATGCCAGTGGCCTCCCGCTTCCCAGCATTCTGCTAGCCAACGCACAATCCCTGGATAACAAGCTGTGCAAGCTGAGAGCAGGGATCTCCTTCCAGCAGGAAACAAGGGATTTTAGCATCATTTGCCTCACAGAGACTTGGTCATCGGATAAGATGTTGGACCACGCGATCGTACCCCCGTGGTACCGCTATGAGACTCCGGAGACAAAGCAGCAGCAAAAATAGCCTGATATGATCTCTGCGCAGTGATCACAGCGGCCAAACTGGAATCCAGAGAGAAGATGAGACACAGCTTAATGGAAACAACAGGACTACATGATGAAAATGACAGCACTACACACAATATTGGACCACTGAGAAAAGGACATCCAGCTGTGCAGCTAATGTCTCAGGCCCCACTCCCAGACAACCTCGCCGAGACAACCCTTAACACTCTGGTCATGGCCGAGGCCGAAGTGCACAGATCGTTCATGCACGTCAAAATCTGCAAGGCTGTCAGGTGTGTTTACAGACGTATTTAACTTATCCCTTTCCTTTGTTTCCGAATGCCCCCCTCCTTCTTCAAGTCATCCTTCATTGTTCCAATGTCGGAAAAAAGCAAGGTAACATGCTCAATTGACTGTTGTCCTGTTGCCCTCATTCCCATAGTGACCAAATGCTTTGAGAAAAATGTTAAAGATCTAATCTACAGCATGATCCCGACCTTGGACCATCATCAGTTTGCATACAGACGAAACAGATGAAGTCATAACTGCAACACTCTACCCTTCCCTCACCCACCTGAAGAAGAGGAATTCGTATGTTAGGATGGTTTTTGGGATTTCAGTATTCAACACCACAGTTCCCTCCAACCTGACATGGACCTCGACCTCAGCCTATGCAGCTGCATCCTGGACTTCCTGTCGGGTCAACACCAGGTGTGAGGATGCATTCAATACCTCTGACCCGCAATACAGGAGTCCCCAGTTCTGTGTCCTGAGCCCCCTCCTCTACTCCCTGTACACCCACGACTGTGTGGCCACACACAGTTCTAACCTGGTGGTTAAGTTCGCTCACGACACAACAGCAGCCTGATTATAGACAGCAGAGAGGTCAGCAACCCAAGGAGCTGACTGTGAACTACAGGAGGAGAGGAGAGAAGTTGGACCCCATCACCATCGGCAGGTAGAGAGAGAGAGTCAGTCATGGTAACTAAGTTCCGCCATATCACAGAGGACCTTACCTTGGACGTGCACACCGGCCATGTCGTGACAAAGACACGGCAACACCGCTTTCCTAGAGGCATCCAGACCGGAGGCATCACAGTGTGGTATGGGAACTGCTCTGCAAAACGCTGCAAAGGATCCTGAAGCGCATCAGTGGATGTGAGCTTCCTTCCATAAAGGATTTATACAACGAACAGCGTGTCAGCCACCGAAAACATGGACAGTTTGAGCTGCTGTCATCTGACCCCAAGGCCGTGTCTGCAGGCCTCAGGACAATCTTTAACAGGTGACCACAATCATGACCAATGGACAACAGCCTTTTGCCTGTCTCCCTGTGACACACACACTGACATCACACATATGCACACCCAAACAGCATATGTGCTCTCTCAGCCAGTTAGATACTCTTCCCCTGCAGCTACAGCATGAAGAAAACATTGGATTCCAGCTGTTGTGTCACTGAACACACACTCTGATGTTTGGCTAAATGCATTTGTTTGACATCAAACCATTAACTTCATTATCCTGCTATTCAGTTAGCTAGCTGAAGTGACACAGTGATGGACTGAGATTACAAAACTGGTTACAAAACACACACACAGATATAGCTGTCCATACACAAACACACATACAATGCACAGTTGCACCTTACATACTACACACTTTTTATTGATTACTGCATTGTGTTTTTATTATTTTATCATTGCTGCAATGTCAAGGAGCTGAAACCTAAGAATTGCTCTCTCCTATACCTGAGTAATGGGATGTAGCAATGAATGAATCTTGAATCTTTGTTTTGTAAAGAGATCTTTAACAATTACATCTGAGTGTTGAGTGTCTGCAAACCTGATAGCGAATGTCATGACATTGACCTAGTTTGTTTGAAGTGGGTGAGGTTTTTATGATAACAAAGCATCAATGATAATGTTATAACAATGTGAGAATGTGAAAGGTGTCACTCATAGTGATTAAACCTATAGAGGATTATTTAATGATTGTGCAGCTCCCCTTAAATGTCTGTTTTGGTTCATTTTCACCATTCTCATAGCATTGTTTTCGGCCACAGCGAGCAATAGTTTTCTAAAAAGTTCTAAAGACTCATTGTACGCAACCTGCTCAGCACCAAACAGCAGACAGACACAGTCAGACACAGAACATTTATCAGCTAAAGAGGCAGATGTATTTCTCAGGAGTTGGTAGAGACCAAAAGCAGAACTGACAGAGAGGGAGCATTGGACTTACACTCATCGGGTGGACAGACAGACGACTTCAAATTAACGCTAATGTTGCTAACAAGTTTCACGAAATCAACAGAAGATGTGATGACGTGTCATGGTTGTGTACACAACTTACTAACACTGCCCCTAAGTGTCTAGGAAAAATCAGCTCCAGATTCAATGAAACAATCTGAGAAGTAACAGCCGAGACAAGTAAACATGCATCTATGTTTATGCTTATTTCACAGGTGTAAATTTGGATTGCTGCTGGCATTGAGATCAGATACATTCAACTTGTGCAATGAGCCCTCAAAATTAAACAACAAAATATGCTTGTTTGTCCGTGAACTCACTGCTAAAAATACATTTCTTTTATGATACAACAGCTGCAATTAAAGCTTGGTTGGGTTTATGCAAAACTCGATTTGGTTCGCTTTCAAGGAAGGTTGTGGTTTGGGTTAAAATTACTACTACTAGTTACAATAATTAATATGATGAAGGTGACCATAAGTACAAACAATTGTACTTATGGTTAAAAGAAACCAACACTGATTGTCAAAATTCTGTATTATGGGTAAGGGAAAGATGATGATGGTTTGGGCCAAAATGACTAGTTAAGATTAGGTAGTAATCATGGTCAAGGTTAAAAAAAACTGATGTAGGTAACAAACCGCTGATTCTATTGTTTTTTCTTAGGAGGACATTCTCAACTTATTATTATAATTATTATTATTATTCTCCAGTTCCTGGCCACTAGTAGTTCCACCTGTGGATTAGAGAGCAGAGGAAAATGATAGAATCAGCGGCCCAGACAGAAAAGGCCAAGAAAAGCCTCCATCATGGCTAGTCCAGTGAGTCCAGTCGGTCGACCAAGAGATGATAATGGACTCAGCCATGCCAGAAGAAACTGTCACACCAGGATCAGGGTGCATTATCTCTGCCCAGTATCTCCAGCTGTGTGTTAGCCTCCTGCCTGCTTTTCCTATGGTCCCTGGTTATATTTGCCTCATTGCGCTGCCTTTATGTAGCTGTGTGTAATCCTGTCTTTGCCCACAGTTAACTCCTTGCCAAGTGTCTGCTAAGTCTGTGTCTGATTTAGGTCCATACCCTGCTTACCTGACTAGAACCAGAGGGAAATTACTAGCCTTGTACTGGCATGCGCACCTGCCAACAACAGTTTCTTGCTTATTCAACACAAGCAGGACAGAAATGAGGCACTTAAAAACTGTAAATACCTTGGAGCTATTTTTTACTTGCAGAGACCCAGAGTTTGTAGAAGCATGTTTGTACAGCCTCTGTGTGCTGAGCAGTTTGCAACCTCTGAAGATATGTGTTTAAGAACCTTGAAGTTGTCTGTTTTGCACTTTAATTAAGCCTGGGTGCAAGTTTTCTGCCTCTGGTCTCTGGTGCTAATCAAGGCTAAACACATTCCTAGCTGCATCTTTTAAAGAGTCGGTCTGAATTATATCAAATTGATGTGAGTGTAATGCTCAGATGCCAGGTACATACTGGCCATGAAGGGGGCAGCCTGTGCTGCTGCGCTAAAGAGGCCTCAGCAGTCTGATTTAGCCAAATGGATCTTAGAAGGGTTCTTGTTACGGATGGAAAATCAATTATGGAAAATGTATATCTTGCTACATTTCAGACAGATCTAAAGCATTTTGTTAAAAAATATCTAGCTGATTTTTGTTGAGTGTGGGTGTAAAAAAAAAAAAAAAAAAAGTCCAGTATGCCTCATCCATTCTTAATGAATGGAA
Organism: Trachinotus anak; assembly: GCF_046630095.1. NCBI lineage: Eukaryota > Metazoa > Chordata > Actinopteri > Carangiformes > Carangidae > Trachinotus > Trachinotus anak. Next base: position 27,944,207 of record NW_027273883.1, read on the forward strand.
ACGTGCATTAATATCATACCACATCATACCTGCCAGAAACACAAGGAATGCACTTTAATAGACCAACCTTGCAAAACACGTTAATAAACATTTAAGGAAACACTCTCAGTCACTTTCCTGAGCCTTTGATCATATTAACATCTTTCTCAACAGGTGGAGTTTGACCACTCACCATAGAACTGTAGACATTTCAAATTTCCATTGTTTCTAAGCTTCAGGGACTTCTCTTTCATGTGGAAGGCTTAAAAATTGAGATTACAATTTCATGCCTGACCTTGAAATTGTTGTACCGTTGAACTGTGAAGCTGGAGAACAGCTTCTAAATGGACCCGGAGGTGTGACAGTTTTCTCAGCGGCTGTTTCCAGAGCCTGAAGTTAAGCCAGTGTTAATGCTAACCCTAGCTGTTTTTCTTTTACCAGTCTAGAAGAAATATTCACTCACCAAGAGCAGTCTCCAGTGGAGGAAAACAACGGCAATGTTAACTCCTGTCTCTATCATGCCTTAACTACTGAAGTTAGCATGCTAAGCAGCTAGCCCCGGCTCGTCGCGTCACTTTCAGATAGCTACTTGCTGTAGCCTCCAATCTGCCCTGAAGACGTAGCACTACTCAGAGGACATATTATCTTGTCTTGTAAATGCAATGATGGCCAAAGCGCTTGTGTAGTGATAATCACTACCGCCCACTCCTGGCAAGGAACCATGTTTAGCAGCAAGGAAAACTTACAAATAGCCCCTTTAATGGGAGTGATGTCAGTCTCATCTGACTCTTGGAAAAAAGTGAATAACTGTTGGACTGTTATTCACTTTTTGCCAAATATCAAGCTATTTTTAGTCACAGATTTGTCATTTTACTTCAGCTAGCTAACTGAATAGCAGGATAATGAAGTTAAAGGTTTGATGTCAAACAAGTGCATTTAGCCAAACATCAGAGTGTGTGTTCAGTGACACAACAGCTGGAATCCAATGTTTTCTTCATGCTGTAGCTGCAGGGGAAGAGTATCTAACTGGCTGAGAGAGCACATATGCTGTTTGGGTGTGCATATGTGTGATGTCAGTTTGTGTGTGTGTTTGAGTGTGTGTGAATATGTGTACAAAAGCTAATATGTATCAGTGGGGTCCGTGTGTTCTGCTGAATGTGGGTCATTTTTCTGGCATGTTATCTCGGAGTGAGCGTTACCTCCAGGCATCCTGACTTGAACACATGGAGCACATGTTTGGTTTTGAGGGCCGTGACCTTCACTGCTGGGGGTCATTTGAAGTAAGTGTATGTTTGAGTCTTCTCCCCCGATCTACAAGGAGGAAAACATCAAATGGGGCACAGCCAGGAGTCAGCTGACTGACAAACCGAGCATGTAAGGGAGGGGGAGTAAACAGCCTCCACTCTGTAGTTAACTCTGACCTCTGAGTGCACTCTATCCACACCAGATACAGGGAAATGAGCTTTGCACAGCTCGCCTAATGCTTACTTTATTTGCATTCAGTCGCCTTCTGCTGAAATTGAGCATTGAAAGGCACCAGCAAGTACTGAGAGATCTGTTGCATCAAACCAGGTGTGAGTTACTGTACAAGACAAACTTCACCAAGAGATGATGGAGACAGCACAATGATGTAAATAAATCTCTTGTGTTCAGGAGACAGAAGTAAAAAAGAACAAAAAAACAACAACACATCGTTAGATTAGAGGAAACCCAGTGATGGTGAGGAAGAACAAATAGCCTACATTTATCTACCCACAGCTTTGACAGAAACTGTGCTTGAATCCTATCAATGCTGCACTGACTGCTATATGGAACCAGGCTCAAAGACAATGATAACAGTAAAAAGCACCTGCATCACTTTCTAAGAAAAAGTAACACCACAAATTTGTACAACACCTGAAACTTCACAAAAATAATTCAATATGATGACGATATCAAGGCCAGGAAAACCCCAGACTGTTACCCAACCACTCAAACATTCATCCATCCATCCACAGTTGGAACCTTAAAGCTGTAATAAGGAGCTTTTCCATATTAAATTGTCTAAAAACAACTATAACTATGTTACATATGTTGAGTTGTGTTCTTACATTATCCCAAATGTTTCTTTTAATTCTCAAACCAGAGCAATTGTGATTTTAATCACAGTAACAGTCCATTTCATTTGTTCCCCAAAATGACTTTTATCCAGTTTTAAGCCATATTTTATAGATTTTTTAGATCTTGGTAGTTTTCAACTAGATGAATGGTTTTAGTCATCAGATGTCTGGATCTTAAGTTATCAGTGATAAATGCTGAGCAAATGTTAGACAGCTCAGCTCCCACCCCCTCTGTGATGTCCTGTTTCCTCTGTACAGCGTTGGTGAATCACTGATTTTTAATGTGAAACTGATTTATTCGGTGTTTTTAGTGGTTATAATCAACTGGCCTGTTTGTTTTAGAGAGGAGGAGACCTCTGTGGAGAATTCAGCTCCACATAAAATCTAAACCACACAATCCATACCAGAAAAAACTGATAGCAACAGTTGTGGAAGACAATAACTCCCAGGATCCCATGTCACCAAAACTTGCCTTTTATAGTGTTTTGGTTGAGACATCTACCGAGGTGTGTCTTACTTAAATGTTGGTGAAGAAAGGAATAATATTCATATTGTTCATTTTGTCTGAGGACGAAGTTATTTTTTAATTAAAATGTGGTGTTGCTATGAATTGTGGAAGAAAATTGTGAGGTAAGGTCAAAGTGGAAGAAAATCATGATTTTCATTTTGATCGGAATTGCAAATATCAGTAATGGACAACTCTTAGTGACCCTTCGCATGTCGTAAATCAAAGGTGAACAGGAGCATCCCAATATGTTTTAATTTTGTCAGTCTTTATGTTTGGTGCAGATAAACCTTCTGTAACATGTACAGTGAATGTGCGATTGGATACATAGGAGAAGCACAGAGGCATGCATGAGTAGGACTGTGTATGTAATCCATGGTCTTGTGACGGGGAGCAGGCATTTCCCTCCACCCCAGGAGACCTTCAGAGCACCTTGGAAAATGATCATCTCTTCAAAAGTGGTGCTGTTGTATCTGCACTGGAAGCAGATGAAAAAAATGTAGCAGTGATAATCAGAAGAGGCAAAGCTCTCAGGGACATTAACAGCCTATCTAACGTGACCCAGCATTGTGGACATAGTGGTGGATAGCAGAGTGCAGCAATTGACCAAGATTAATCCCTGTGGTGAGAATAAGATGGTGCCAAAACCAGTGCAAACTGTTATTATTGTTGTTTAACATTCATAGAAGACCAGCATTGAAATTGGTATGACAGACTTATGTATTTATAGGTTCAGATTTCATGAAACTATCCAAATAGCAGTTTAATGGCAATTCACAATATCACAAATATATATATATATATATATATATATATATATATATATATATATATATATATATATATATATATAGCTTAAGGGCTATTTTTAGATTTTTTTTAAATAGCCCTTAAGATAAAATATATATATATATATATATATATACTGGTTTGCAAACATCTGATTAACAGTGACTTTGTTTTGGAAATGTGGGAGTATAGGCTGGTGAGATCCTTATTCTTACTGTTCAAAAATCATATGTGCAGATCCAGTGTATCCTAATAACAAGTTTTTTGTGCACATCCACGTCTTTTTCTTCTGTCCCATAGAGATTTGACTCATTCCAATTGTGCATTAATCCACTGCTGAAAATAGTCCCTTCTTTTAAGATTTACACCCTTTACACCTCAGCCATTTGCTGAGCTCAAGCACCACAGATAGTGTAGCGAAGTCAGAAAATATTAGAAAGTATTGGACTAATATGTTAATTTTGGTAAAAAATTGAAAAAAATATACAAAAACACCAACCCTGTCCATAAGCAATCTTTATTACTTTAACCTGAGGCCCTGCCTTAAAGAGGGGTTCTGTGTTTAAACCTTCAAAACATTCATTATCTCATCTAATATTGTCCATGTATGGTGCATATGCCTAAGTTGTTTTAACCAAATGACTACAGGGCAAACCTGGGGCCATGTAATATCCCAATTAGGACTGCTACATTGCACAGAGCGGGAGTAATGGGGGTTCATAGGGGCCTAGCAGCTCATTTTTTCCCCCCAACAACCCCCCTTTCAGACTATGTCTTCAAGCATCGCCATTGATTTTGTTGACCCATGACCTGTCATCTAACACCACCAATGGGACAAAATGTACCCTTCACCAATTATTTACAATGTATTGCCTGGGATGTTTTTTTCATGCCAAATGGTGAGGACATAGATGGAGCGACTGACAGTCTGACATCAACTTCTGTGTCGACACCTCTGTTCCGCTCATAACTGTCCACTGTTTTCCCAACAACAAACCCTAGGTCATCAACGCATTATTGAACAAATAGAAGAGCACATTCAGGTCAGGATATCCCATATTTGATTCTAACATGCAGAAGGCCATGAAATCTGCTGAGCACATTCATGCTCCAAAGAGGATGAAACCTGAAATTTAATGACACTATGACCTCTCTTTTGCACTGTCCTCAGGACACTCATATTTTCTTGTAATACACCTCTCCACCCATGCTTCCATATTATGGGATGAAATGAAAATTGCAGCATCTAGAGAAAATTTTGACCTTTATCTTTGTAATATACTGGGTGCTCCCATGAACATTTAGTCTAGAAGTAGCACAAAGACAAACTTTGAAATAACAATGTGGCAGATATCCTCTGCTTTCCTCTTGGTGGATCCTATCATGTTGATGGAAATATTAACCTTTAGAGTCACCTAAGAAACCGCACTTTCTGCTCACTGTAGGAATGGTTGCACCTAGAGCTGGCAGCCAGCACATCCTTGTAGTTGTATCTATGAATAGGCCTGCCCTCATTCAGGGCAGTTTTCCCTCAAACATATCCACTGATACAATTATATTATTCACTGTACGCTCCATAAGCTGACACACATTCTCATCAGTGGCGTCCCTCTCGTTCTCCCTCAGCAGAAATATGGTTGGGGTATGTGATGTTAGCAGCAATGATTTCTCTGGCCTGGATGGTCCCAGCCTCCCCCACACAGTTACCACAGCCACAGTGGAACTGGACCAGGGCCAACTCCCAGCTCGCCACGCTGGGCTTGACAAGACCTGAGTGTATCCAGGCTCAGAGAATCAATGTATCACTTTAAATAAGCCTTGTACAAAAGTCTACCTTTTGAAAACAGCTCTTTGTGATGAGTGATTAAAGTCACAGGGTGTGTAGCTGCATCCAAATTAAAAGGCTATTAAGTTTGTGTAAAGTTTGGACAAGTTGGTGCACATTAGACATGGACAAAAGCTAATTTATGAATAGCTACTGAGCAGACTCATGAAGGAATACTCACAATGAGAGAGGCCGCCTTTCCCTGAGTCTTTTAGATAAAGGCAGCTAAAAAGGTCACATTCAAATTAGGGTTTAATGTTCCTGACAGTGTTATCCAGCATGAGCCTTACAAATCCAAATGACATGGGGCTGCATCCAGAGATTAGATAGCAGTTAGAGTTCACACAAAACAAACAATTTAAGCAAAACAGCAGCAGAAAAAACAAGACTGCGTGTGTACACAGAGGAGGATGGGCCACCATGGCTCACACTGTGGTATTTCTCTGTATAAAGTTCACATGCTTATATTAAATCCCAGGCAATATGTGTTGGGTTTGACCAGGGACACGTCTTAAAGAGCCCTGAGAGCCATAGTGTGTTCAGGTGAGGTAGAAGGCCTGAGCTTTCAGTGCCGCTCTGCATTAATGCTGCACAGAAGGTGGGTGGGTAATGTGTGCCCTTATTAAATATTAAATTACACATTTAGAGTCTTTTGGCCACGTGCTGAATTAGTCATGTCTTATAATGGTGTGCAATGCAGATAACAGGGCTCTGCAGTATCCAAGGTCCTGCAGCACAACCTGCGGGTCCACATTAGCCAATAGAAAAGGGGAGTTCAGTGTGGTCATTTTCGTGATAGAAAATGGCCAGAATTGAACATTAAAGCCCGAGGTGTGATTGTAGTCGCATTTAAAGGAAATATGCTTGTTTGCTGTAAAACCTGTTCACAAAAGAAAATCGATATCAATTTCATCTGTGCGCAATCAGCACAGAGATAGCTCCAGGTTGTGTTTAGCCTGTTGGAGCCTAGCACAAAAGCTGGAGGCAGGGAGGGCAGCCACTGTTGCTTTGTCATTATGCCATGAGACAACTCAAAAGATGTCTTAGTTATATAATAATATCTCGTTACCAAGGAGGATAGTCATCAATCTATCAGAGTTTTGTCCCATTATAAGCAGCCCAGCATCTTTCATGAAGTGAAGCAGAAAGTAATGGTGTTGAGGCAGATTCGGGGGATTTTCTTTTAATGTGGCTACAATCACAATTCCACTTGAGGCTTGAGTTTATGTTTCATAGATGTTAGAAACCAAGCAGTGAGGAAAAAGGAACAGCATAATAACTATAAGAGAGATCAACAAAATATAACTCTATTCCAAATAACAACCAAACAAGTGTTAACTGATCAAACTGACCCAACAGTTGGTGCAGCCACAGGGGAGCAACTGCAGCCGCCTGACTCAGAAAACTGAAGGTGCCTCGCTCCAGCAAGGTTTTAATGTCAACCAGCATGCATTGTGCTAAGTCTGGTATGCACTGCACAGCACTGCACGAAGGCAACTGCACTAAGTGACACATGAGGGAACATTTATAGTATTTTGGGCAAACCAACTAGCACACAAAGGGTAAAGACGATGGACACCAACTGTAATCAAACGCTAAGTCAGCACAAGGTTTGGTCCATTTAAGAGTCCCCAGCCTTCAGCCACACCTTTTGCTCCACCAGGAAGGGACGTCCCCCAGCAACCACAGTAACTCAAGACAAAGAAAGAAATGATCAATATAACAGGAAATCACATGTATGAGTCTACAGTGTTAAAATGTGAGCACCCCAGAACAATATAAAGTTATAAGCAAAATGAAACTGTGAGATATTAATTGTTTAGGTGTGGTGGACTGTAAATGAAAATTGTTTGTTTGTTGGAAACAAAACATCTGGTGGAGAGGGTGGATTGCAGCAGTATTACCATGCATGGCTGTGGCCACGAAAAGCCTCCAATTGATTCAGAATGCGGCAGCACGAGTACTGACAGGAACTAGGAAACGAGATCACATCTCTCCTGTGTTAGCTTCTCTGCATTGGCTCCCTGTAAAATCCAGGAGAGAATTTAAAATCCTCCTCCTCACCTACAAAGCCATTAATGGTCAGGCACCATCGTACCTTGGAGAGCTTATAGTTCCCTATTTTCCCAATAGGACACTTCGCTCTCTAAATGCAGGTCAACTTGTGGTTCCCAGAGTTTGTAAGAGTAGAATGGGGGGCAGAGCCTTCAGCTATCAGGCTCCTCTCCTGTGGAACCAGCTCCCAGTGTGGGTTCGGGAGGCAGACCCCCTCTCTACCTTTAAGATCAGGCTTAAAACTGTCCTGTTTAGTAAAGCTTATAGTTAGGGCTGGCTCAGGTATGTCCTGACCCATCCCTTAGTTATGCTGCTATAGAGCCAGACTGCTGGGGGATTCCCATGATTCACTGGGCGCTCTCTCTATATCTCTGTCTCTCTCTCGATTACTTTATGCCAATAACTTTGTATTTTTTTCTCTCCCGTAGTTTGTGCTTCTCCTCTCTCTCCCTCTCTCTGTCCTCATTCTGCAGGTCTCTCTGCCTCTGGAGCAGCAGGATCCAGATCCACCACTACTCATCTTTACTATTAACCACTGTTACCTGTCATTATTATTGATAACACCATTACCTACACAGCTGTTCCTGGTCTCTCTCTCTCTCTTTTCTCCTCTCTCCTCCCCCCACCCTGACTTTTTTATCTCCTCCTAAACCCAGCCGGTCGAGGCAGACGGCCGCCCACCCTGAGCCCGGTTCTGTTGGAGGTTTCTTGTTGTTAAAAGGGAGTTTTTCCTCCCCCCTGTTGCCAAGCGCTTGCTCTTTGTGGGAACTGTTGGGTTTTTCTCTGTAACAAAGTAAGGTCTTGACCTTGCCCTGTAAAGTGCCTTGAGATAATGTATATTATGATTTGGCACGATACAAATAAAATTGAATTGAATTGAATACTTTATTGATCCCTAGGGAAATTCAAATTGTCCAGTAGCTCATTAATGGATTTAGTAAAGATCTGAGTCTGTGTCACGATCCACTGCCTTTGGCTGAGGTGTTGAACAGTCTGATGACAGTGAACAAAGGATTTCCTGAACTTCTCAGTCCTGCAGTGCAGTGAGATGAGACACTGGCTGCTGCTGTAGTTGCTTCTCTGGCCTGCAAGGATGTTGTGGATTGTTGGTATTGTCCAAGATGGCTACAGCATGTCTACACAACAATAATGAGTGAGTCCAGACTCCTGCCTGTCACAAACCCAGCCTTTTTAAGCAGCTTGTCCAGTCTTCCTGTGTTCTTAGGTGACATGCTAAAAACACTGATAAAACATATGTAGCATTTCACTGCATATGTAAATGTACTGCTAATATAGCACTTTTCTAGTCTTATTGACCACTCTAAGCACTTTACAATGTAAGCCACATTCATCCATACACACCAAGTCATACACCACTTACATCTATACATAGAGTACTCCTACCATACCTCCTACCACACTCATACACTGATGGAACGGCCATCAGAGGCAATTTGGGGTTCAGTATCAACAGGAGCCAGAGATTGAACCACCAACCTTCTGATTAGTGGACAACCCACTCTACCTCCTGAGCCAACGTCTGTGTCAAAGGACCTGAGCTTCTGAAGAAAAAAGAGCCAGCTCTTCTCCTTTTGGTAGATGGCATCCATGTTCAGGGATCAGTCCACTTTACTATCCAGGTGCACATCCAGGTATTTATAACTGTGCACCACCTCAAAGTCCTGCCCTCGAACTTGCTGTAGGGTGGGCCTAGCCCTGCGAAAGTCAATGACCATCTCCTTAGTCTTGGAGGTGTTCAGAAGGAGACAGTTCTTCTCGGTCCATTCACTGAAGGCCATTGTCATGTCCCTGTACTCTCCTTCTTGCCCATTTCTGATACACACCACAATAGCTTTGTCATCTGAGTGTTTCTGATTAACTCCTATGTCCATGGGAGTGCATGTTGCCATCCATAAACTGAGGATGTGTTTGTTATTGTAAAATTAAGATTCTTTAAATCATTGGCATTGAATGTTCAAGGTTTCTACAGAATTAAAAAAAAAAAAAAAAAAAGGTTTCTATATATGAGCAGTAAACAGGGCATCACATAATAAATCTTTGGAGTTGGTGGTGAGGAGACATGTCTGACATGTAGCTCCAAAATGTCTCATGGGTCACAGAAGTTGATATATAATTATAGCATATAATTATATATGTTCAACTAGCATATGACGCTTCACTCTTAAACAATTCGGTCAATCCTTGTGATCTACAAACAGGTGAGAAATAAGGGCTGGGGGGGGGCAGAATCTAGAAAAACACATTTAGTTATTACAGGAAGATGAAATTAGCAGCCTGTTACCTGTCCAGGAGAAATAGCCTATGAAACTTCTTTCCATCTCTGAAACATTTCCATCAAACAGGACATGTATATGCATCTGCATTTGTTGAACAGTCAATAGGAATGCTTGCTCTCTCTGAAAAGACCTGTGGTTCACTGAAGTCTTTTGTTTGCTCTCAGACCACTTGAATTACAATATACTGAAATGTGATTGTGGAATTTTTGCCCACTGACGCCAAAAAACTGCCTACCTCAGCTTTAAAGGGAAAACCTGGCTCTAGGTTTACTAAGACACTTACGTTGGGTTTTACTTTCATTTCATTCACCACATCAGTAAATTATTTACAGAATCTTAAGAAGGTTCCATCTTTAAGTTGGTTTAGGGGTTGTTTAGAATGTTTAAGTGGTCATTGAAAAGGTTCTCTGGATGGTTTTTGGAGGTTTCAGTGGTCATTGAGAAGGTTCTAGCAGTCCGTGAGGTTATGGAGATCCTCTAGGAGTTTCTAGAGAGTCTGTTGGAGGTTCTAAAAGTCATTGAGAAGATTCTACACATAGTGTTGGAAGTTTTAGTGTTCAGTGACAAGGTTCTTGAGGGTCTTAAGAAGGTTCAGGGGGGGAAGGTTGTAATGGCCATTGACAACGTTCTAGTAGTCCTGTAGGAGTTTCTAGAGGATATTCGGGTCCTGCAGGTGGTTCTCCTATGGGAGGTTTTGTTGTGATGTGTTAGACAGTGTTTCCACCACCATCAGCAAAACATTAAATGAGGAAACATCCTTTGGAAGAACGCTGTTTATCCCTCTATAAGAGTTGGATGCACTTGTGACAAGGAACACTGAAGATGTTCCAGAGGCTTGAGGTGGAACATCACATGACTAACACACTTTGTTTTCATTTCCTTTAATTTGTCCTCAATCTGAATATGGAAGCCTTTGCATTTGGATTATCCAATAATGTATTCAGGTTTTTCCTTGAATTTAGCACCCATCTGTATAAATCAGCTGGATTCACAGAGATCCATAGATTTATTATGTATTATTTTATTTATCTTTCTTCTCATTTGAACCTTCTTTTGAATGTTCTTTATGATGACTGGTGAAGACCACAAGCCAAAATACACTGGACATTGTGTCCCTACTGAGCCTCCCCCCAAACACATGCCATTTGTTTTGTGTTTTATCGTAGTTGACATTGAGCTTTAGTAGCACAAATTGCTATTGGTTTTCGGGTTGAGGCTGGTAATCTGGTCTTGTTCACAGGGATTCAAAACCACAAGACAAAACAAGTTAAAAACTGAGACACTTTCAACCACAGTGTGAACACAGACTATGAAATGTGCGACCACATCTATTCACAGAGGTAAAAACATTATCACCTCACCACAATGAGGTCATAAAACCATGTCACAACATGAAGCATGTTAGCAATTAAAGCCAACATGCCCAAAATTACAGCTTCATATTCTCTGCAAAAATAGGAAGACGGCTTTTGTACTATTTTAAATGATGTTGAATAGCCATATTCATTCATGCCAAGCATTAATGAATTCCTGGAAACGTAGGAATCATTAATTCCTCCGTGTCAGTGTGAGGCATTAGGAGACGGGTGTTTCTTTTTAAATGCTCTTTTATTAGTTCAGCTGCTAACACAGCTGCTTACCCCTCATAACCATCCCCATGCTCTCCCTGCGCTCTTGGACTCTAGCTGAACATAATTCCAACACAAAAGGCCTCTGAAAATGCACTCTCAGCCTCCTGTAAATGCAATTCATGACGAGGCTGCAGGAGATTGTGCCAGAAATTTGATTGCTTCATGGGTGCAGCAAAAAAAGAGGAGACGTTGGCAAGCATTCAGGATACACAGTGGTATATTCTGCAGCTTGAACAGAAAATTACCTAAAACATGTTTACAAACATATTCAGACATCACAATACTAAAGAAAAGGTTTAAAAACATGCAACGCCTCAGTCATCCGACATAAAATATTCATATGTCAAACAGCTTGCTCATACGTAGCCCTGACAACACTGTTTGCTAAGTGGTCTAGAGATGGATTTTCTGTGTGTGTGTGTCCTTATGTGTACTTGTACATGCCTGTTTGTATTTGACTGAAGTGGAGACAATGGGGTGAAGGAGGGATGATGTATTTGTTTGTGGTCTTGCCTCTAGAAGCCTCTCAGATTGCTCTGGGTTTCACATCAGGAGGGTTTCCAGCCGTGTGGCCAGGCCCAGTGGAAAAGTGTATATGTGTGTGTGTGTGTGTGTAAAGGATGGGTAGTGCCTGAATACATATACCATGTGCAGCTCCAAGAGGTCGAGCGTGAGACTGGGGAGACAGATGTAGAATGAATTCCATTGCTGTTTATCCATGAGGATTCAGGGTCTGTTCACTGTGAGAAATCAGGCATTAGCTGCTTTATATTGACAAAACTAAGACACTGCAGCCAAGCTAGTGGCTCTGTGGGGCTGTACTCATAGGCCTGGGGTCACATTGAGGCTAAGTGCTAACATCATCATGTTACAATGCTACCATGATGATGTTTAACAGTTCTGGTGTTTCTCATGTTCACCACGTTGGTTTCGCCTGACACTACGCTAATATTTGCTAATTAAAGTACAGCTGGGGCTGATGGGAATGTCAAAGGTTTTCCAGGTATTTGGTGAACAGAGTGATAACAGTTTATCCTCTGGGGAACATGAATGTCTGACAATCTATCCATGACTATCAGGGTAACTATAGTTACTATAACTGCAGTTTGGGATAACAAAACAAGAGTGTATGTTTTGGGTGATTGTATTGTTAATTTTATTTAAGTGTACAGTTTCTGATCTGAGAGCACTAAGCTTTACTGTCTCATCTGTGACTGATTCAATTCTAGTCGTTTTTAGGAAAACTACAAATACAATTTTTACCAGAAAAACAAAAGAGACAATATATTTTTTTCAGACCTGTGCAGTATGTGCAGATATTGTAAGGCAGGCTCCATGTAATCTGAGAGGAGAAAGCCCAGATAAAAACATAGGATTAGAACAGTGTGGAGGATCTGTTCTCCCCATCCCCAGGAGAAATTAAGCCATTTACTATAATATTAATATACTGCAATATTCAAAGTTTCTCTATCCTTAACCATAGTTTTACAGTGCTGAGCCCTATAAAACTGTTCAGGTAGTGATGTGATACTGATAAATAATGATGGGACTTGATTTGGAAAATAAAGACACGCTGCACAGCCCCACAGGTGTTTTCATTTATTCTGTCTGGTTAGACCTCTGCTCAGGTTCTGTTTGGGTGTGAATTATATAACGTCACCAAGCTACTGCATGGGTGCCAGTAAGAACGTTAGAGACATAAGTTGTCTTGTCCTAACAGGTGGTATTAAAGCTCAATCATGACCCCCTTATACACAGCTTGTCAGTTTTGAGAAGGGGTTTAATCATGTAAGATAAATGAAAATACTTGTCTGGGTATACTATAGATGTAAAGGTCCTCAAGAATATCCTGTTAAGACTGAAGAATGACAACAAATTCTATTTTATTCCAAGATCTACAATAAAAGATGTATCAGACAGCAGAGAGGGTAAGCAGCACTAACATACTGAATAGTGGTTTTCAGTTTAAAATCCAGTTATCTATGCTGCACTCTCTTGTTAGCTATTGCTTTTTAATTGCCACGACTTATAACAGACTGAAGTGTCATACATTTTCAGCCATTGAGTGAAACTGTTATCCTCTGAGCTTTTTCTCGTGCTTTCAGTCACTTTTCATGGTTTTCATCATTGGATAGAGTTTGGACATGGATCAAATGTGAGTTTTACTTCTTGTCTATGTTGTAATGGCCCAGTAAACAAGGCTTGAAACCAAAGGCATGACTCAGAGGCAGAGCAGGAAGATAAAAGTTTACCTGAGTTCAAAGGAAGGCTGGTGAGCACGAGTCCTATAAGCAAGCTGATGCCCGTAACAGGCTCGATCTGGCAGAAAGGGGGGAAACACTGGCAAACACTGGCTGGTGAGACACACTGGACGATCTGGATGAGAATGACAGGACATGGGGCAGGTATAGATATTACTAGGCTGATGAGAGAATGGGGAACAGGTGTGCAGGTGAGTGTGGGGGTCAGTGTTGGAAACACTGGGGTCACTGCAGGACAGGTTGGACTGGCTGTATATGAACAGACAGGAGGGTTAGTGTTGGGACGAGGACAAAGGCAGTCATGGAAAAAGAAATAAGAAGTGGCTGACATTGTGTCACGTGTTATAACAAACAGTTCATTCTTAACCTTGGAAAAAGTAGTTGAACAAAGCAATGACAGTCAATCAGACAATGACAACAATGACAATGACGAGACTCCATCTGCTGATGAAGACTGCCAGATATGGGTCAAGGCTCTGGAGAAGGTGAATAAGTGAAGTTTAGATTTATTTGTCAAACTACTGTTTCCAAGGTCACGCATCAACTTTCATGTATTTCCGTACGTTTTACTTCATAGTAAATCTAATCATTTCTCCATGGATCTACATAGTTATTGATTTGAATATGTGCTATATTAGATTTTGTAAAAAAAAATAAATTAAAAAAAAAACAATTTCCATAATCCTAACCCAAAAGTAAAACATTTATTATCAAAACAAGTGAGCAAAGCAGTTGACAGGCAGGCAACAAGTGCACTTACATGTTGTGATCGTCATTTTCGGGGAGTGCGCAACGGCAGTGTTGAAGTTGGGACAAACACCACCCTGTCAGAATTCACACGCTACAGCAGTGAGTACAGTGTGTGCACAGTGTACTACACGAGAGTACTGACTGAAGTATCCGATTTGAGACACAGCACATGTTTAAGAGCTGCACACGGTGGAGCTATCCATGGTGCTGATCCTGTGCTGTCCTGGCTGACCTCTCCTCGCCACACCAGGATGGTTATCACTAGTGAAACACTCTTTAACTTCACTTGTTGTCTAGGATATACAGAATGCATATACCCCCTTGTGTTATTTTATTTATTTAATTTGTAACAGTGTATGCACAGTCTCATACCTCTAACTGAACAGTGGGAGCATGGGACATAACTCTAAACCTTATGGTGCGCTTTCAAAGAGTTATGTAAACTATACATAATTTAATGCTCAGGACTAAAACATGTAAAGTGACCAGAATAGTTGATTAGATGGCAGCTGACAGTGCAACAACAATGACTAACTTCTGGAAATAAACCTTAGCATGTAGCCCCATTGCTAGTCTAAAAGACATGAAGGTAGCAGTAATGCACCAAAGAGCTTTTCTTTTGTTGGGATGTCAAGCCATGAGTTCTGAGAAGAACAATGGAGAGGCCTACATGTCCCTCAAAAGCCTGAGTCTCAAGCCATGCATCCTGAAGGGAACAAAAGAGAGGCCTGCATGCCCTCCAAAAGCCTGTGCCTCAACCATGCCTCATGGCAAGAACAAAGGAGAGGACTACATTTCCCTCCAGGCTACGGAGCCAAAACCACCCCGACAATTCACACCTATGTGTAAATTGGAGTTTGAAAGAAACTCAGCAACGGCATTGGCCGAGGCCAGGCATTCCCAGCAGGGATCCCCGGTGACGTCACTCAGGTAATAAAAGCTGCGCTGCGACCCTCCTCCTGCGCTTAATTCCCATGCACCAGTTACAGAGAGCTACTCCAGCTCTCTCTGCGACTCGGCTGCTGAAAGGGAGCAATCTGCAAACATCTGACCTTTTCCAGAACTTCTTCAAGCCGAGGTCACAGTCTTCAACTCGCGGGCCGAGCGCACTGACTGCCTTGTTTGTTTTTCATTTCTTTTCGGATCCGAGGTAGATCGCTGTGCAGTCAGCTGATTTCACATCCTGTGAGGACGAGCGCCGACTTTGTTAAAGACAAAACAAAGTTCACCGTCCCTCATCTGTGATCTTCCCGCTGCCGCCGACTCATCACTGTCATCGTCAGGAGAGAGACACGACCCACCGAGCTCCAAGCCGAGGACCGAGCTGCTTCACCTCTATTTTCCCTCTTTTCTCCCAATCACGCACCTCATCTACATCTCTCTCACATTCAGGCCCCAGAGTGTGGTCGCGTCAGACTCGTAAAGCTCAAGGGCCCCTCCCTTTGCTCTCGTTGTTCACGCCCTTCACACTCTGCGGCCAGCCGCCATCTTGGCTCTAGCGGGTACCTCACGCTGCCGCCATCTTGGTTCCTACTGACACGTCACTCACGTGACCTCGTCACCACCCCCTCTCTCTCTCCCTCACACACACACACACACACACACACGGTTGTTACATATGTGTTTTGCCTGTAATTATCTAGTTAGTAACCAATGTTTGTTTTAGTTATAGTTGAATTATAATCGGTTTAATATTAAGTGATGTTATGTTGAATAATTATTACTCTTATTAATAAATCCTGTTATAATTTAACTCGTCGTTGTCTGTGATTATTGTGATTATATTTGTGATAACAGCTGGATTCACAACAGTCAGTGCTCGAATTTACCCTTCAACCAACCTTCTGAGACTGTATTCTGAGCCATCAATTTGGTCATTGGTCCCTGGTGACAGGGTGGTGCCCCGAGGTTACTACTGGTAGTAAACATCTATATATGTATTGATGATTATCACTGATAATCATTAATATGATAAGCCAATAACCAAATTGCTCCTACCTGTGCCCCAACACTTTTTACCAAGAAACATCACGCGGGGCCAGTGGTAGAAACTGTACCAGCCTGTAATGCTGCATCAATTGGTTCATGCAGGCTAAATAACATTTCCATTGCATCTACAGTTTACCTTTACTCAACCCTAATGCTTTCTGCATTTTAATTAAAAAATGTCTGCTGCAAAAAGGCCTTTTAGAAGAGCCATTCATGGTTGCCATGGTGGTGTGTGCAGACTCAGCAGACCCAGCAGCTTCTCATGGACCAAATGTTTCAGTGCTTATTCCAGGATCTTCTGGAGATCTGGACTATCCAGCATTAAATGAAGAACTGCTGCATCTTTACTGTCACTGAAACCTGGCTACACAACAACATTCAGGACATGAGCTGGACGGGCTAGCACACTACTGAAACCACAAGATATAACCGCAGCCTGGTGGGACATGTGGCGGTGCACAGTCATCGCCGTACTATCAATTGAGGGAGTTCGAGGCTGTTGCGGCAGTCTGCCTGCCAGATCCTTACAGCATCATCAGCCATCAACAAACAGCAGCCCGACAGATTTTCCATCCTCGCCGGAGACCTCAATCATGCAAATTTAAAGACTGTTTTGCAAAATTCCACCAACATGTCAAGTTTGCTGGGAGAGGAGAAAATACACTGGTACTTATCTACATCCATCCTACATCATCCATTGCTACTGCTAATGTAAGAGTGCCCACTCTTATCCTTAGGTATGATGTTTCTTTGTCTGCCCTATGCTGAAATGAGGTCCATGAGGAATGAGGTTTACCTTTATGTATGTTTCATACGTGTATGTGTGGAAATGACAATTAAACTGAACCAGTTTGAGTGGGACCTTAATGGAAACTGCTTCTGATTTGCAATGAAGATCTTTGTTTCTTCACACTGACAAAAACACATCTGCACTAAATACATTGATCCGACCACCTCTGTCTTCACACGGTGTCCTGGTGTACAGTGAGCGGGAAGAGCACAGCGCAGTGATGTGGTATTTCTGTTTACACCCCTGGGCCACATTGCAGCGAATGATGTAATACTAACGAGTGTCTGTTATGACAGTAATCTGTTCGAGGTGCGATGCAAATTTATGCTCCATCTATTCAAATATGGTGTGATGGCTTCAGCGTGTAGCCAGAATAACACTAACCATACATAAAAACTTCTGTTGGATACCAGCGGGGAAAATGTACAGTCATGGGCATCAAGAGGTTGGTATAAGTGATAGAAGTGTAAACAGGTTTGCATAGCTGAAAGGATTATCATGGAATATTAAATGACATTTTATTCAGACATTTATAGAATTTTAATAGCATTGTAGGAAAATGAAATCATGCAAAAGAAAGAGTTGAATTTCTCCACGTTGAATAAACTGAGTTTATTAGAAATGCAACACTTCAATCATGAGTTATTTTTCACGCTTCACATTCACAAACGAAACAACATTACAGCCACAGGATGCAACAATCAATTAAAAGAAAAGCCAAATCGCAATCACCTGAGACAATGACATTGTTGGGAGAAAAGGACAAACACTCAAATTCCAGGAAAACTGTTGTGTACTTGATTGATGAGAATATCATGCAGGGTAGCACCTGCTCTGTGGCTCCTTTACACAGTGTTCAACTGTTGGAGGAATGTACTGATGGAAAATTATAGTTGGCGATGACTTTGTGGACAATGAGCTGCTTTGATTGGCAACTCCATTAACTTTCCTGTGTAACTGATCACTTGAACAGGGACATGTTCCAAAGAGAGGGAAGCGTGCCAAACTTTGTCCAATTCCTGGAGATAATAAGAAACCTTTGACGATCAATATGACAAAATGTCTGTCTGTCGTAACTACAGGCACAAATTATTTATATAGTTTCCTCAAATCCAAAATTAGAGCTCAGTGAAAGAACATTCTCTCATCAGGCTTGTTAAAGGTGGAACAAACTACCTGACACCACTGGGGAAGTGGCTACAAATAGTTTTAAAACATAACTAATTGTATGTGAGACAAAAGGAATATGTAGTTAATGGTGTCAGACATTTGGAGCCACTGTAAGTTTCCTGCTGGATTTTAATTTGTGCTCTTGGTTGTCATGCCTCCACGTCAGTGACAGATCAAATGTCAAATTTGGCCCAAATGTCCAATTTGACTCAAGGATGAACTGATTACATTTTGGTAGTCAAAGGTCAAAGGTCAAGGTCACAGTGACTTCACAAAACATGATTTTGGCCTTGTGAACACAATATCTCAAGAACTCCTCAAGGGGATCACTTCAAATTTGGCACAAATGTTCACTTGGACTCAAGTATGAAGTAATTAGACTTTTAGCCATTACTTCACACAGCAATTATGACAGAATTTCACACAAATGGTTATTATTTGATATTAAAAAGGGATGCAATTTGAAACAAGTCTGAGTGGTGGAGGCACAAGGCCTTAATTCCAGCTTTAATGTTATTTTGTGTACTGTACAATGTATATGTGGCCATTTGTGGATTTGAAGTGTTGTACTTGTACAAATAGTGTTTGTATCTATTAAAGGAGCTACTTGTAAGTTCTGCTATTGCTACATAGCCAACTCAGACTTTTTTCCTTTACTCACCAAAGCTGTCTCTAGCAGTGGAAAGCAATGCTAATGCTTGTCTCTATTATGTCTTTTTCAACTACTGAAGTTAGCATGCAAACCAACTAGCTTTGGCTCACTCGTCACTTTCCAATAGTGACTCACTGTACACTCCAATCTGCCCTGAAGATATATCAATGCTCACATATTATAACCTCTTGTATTATAAAGACAATGATGGCTGAAGCTCCTGTCTCAACCACCCACTCCTGACAAGAAACCACATTTGGCATCAGAGAAAACTCACAAATAGCTTTTTTGAAGCGATATGATTTATTTGATGTTTTTATTTTTTTTTTCCATTTGAGGACTCTGTGAAGAATAGCCCAGTTATAGCCTAAGGCTAAAAGAGAACCTAATAAAAAATCAAATCAAATCAAATCAAATCAAATCAAATCAAATCAAATCAAATCAAATCAAATCAAATCAAATCAAATCAATAAACAACACTAAAATGAGACAAACAATATATTCCAAAATCCACAGATTACAATGGCAAATAGAAATACAAAAAGCTAGATGGGTAATGTGAACAAGCATACTTCTAATAAGTGAGGGGTGGGCGGGGGAAGATTAGATATTCTTAAAGACAAAACAAACCATCAAAAACCTATGACTGTTAAAGAAATATCAAGTAAATGTGTGACAAAATACTATGCCAAGCAGAACCTTTCAAGTAAACAGTTTCATGTTACAGACATGTTACCAGGCAAACATTTCAATGTACTCCTTGCAAATGTAAAAATAGTGTAAATAACTGTTTTTAAGAGAAAATTTCCTTTTAAACAATAATAGAATTTGGTATAACAGGTAAAACCTCCAACATTGGTAGTAGTAAAGGGAACGTATACTGATTTTATACATGAAAACCTCTTTATATTGGCTGTATCTGGGGAAAAAAACCAAGCCAAAAAAAACAAAAAACTTTTTGTGTCGCCACAGGACCTATGTGAAGTCTGATAAATGGCCTTTTTTTCACAGCTGACATTTTGACTTGGTGACAGCTCAGTTCCATCATGTGTACCAGTAAACCATGACAGTGTGTGGGGCATTTAGTGCCATTAATGCCACCACTACTGGGGGAATGAACATAGCAGATTTCTGTTCACTCCTTTTATTTCTCACACACCACACAGGGAGTTGCACTGCTGGTGGAAAGTCAACATATGGGCAACTGAGTCAGCCCCTGAGGATGGATGGAGATATGTTTCTCTGGGGACACAGTGTAACCTAACTTCAATCAAAAACCATCTAATTTAATGAGGATTTGCTCATTCACAAAGGTCCAATATCAGCTAGACTATCATTCAAGACATTTTGAAAATAAGCAAACACAACTCACACAACGCATATCTTAAACACATCCAGCAGATTTTCTTTAAGTAAATAAAGCCTGTTAATTTTTAACCTTTTTAATTCAGTCCACACAAGGAGTTGTTATTTCAGCAATGAGCTAAATATATAGACGCTGCCATGCAACAGCTGTGTGAGTACTTAAGCCAACTGGATATGTACACACAATGCACAGAAAGTTGAAGGAACCAGAGAATCGATAGGCACCCTGATTTACATTTGCCCAGGAGCCCCCTTTGCTGGATTTTAGTAATACTGAGCTCATAATTTTCATTTTTGTGTCTAAAAACAACCACACCTGAAAACATTTAGTCAATGAGTCTATAAGTATGAGAATAAGCCTTCAAAACCCACCACTTGTAATTTGTATGTATTTTTTTATTCACCTGGGGTTGTTTACTGAGGACATAATCAGGTGTCTTTAAAAGTAGCTATGGCCCAGCACAGACTGAATCTCCTTGTCGATGAGGTATGAGTTTGACATGTTGCTGAAACTGGCTGATGTTCTCTCTCCCACGTAAACTGATGCATCACTGAATTAGCTACATCCCCTGAATGCTTTCTAGAAATCCTGTTGTAGTTATTAATTCTTAACATTTCCTCTTTGTGGCAGATGTAGGTGGTGACACAGAACTACACAGCATCCAATTGACACTATTTGACTCCAGAAGAGGGGGCTGATGGGTGCATTTTCTATTCAGAGGAAACCCCTTAGCTTTGAACACAAAGGCAGAATCTGACAGGAAATTAGACGATTTTGCCTTCAAAATAAAAGCATTCACAAAAGGGAAGCCTCTATGAATTGCGTGTTGTCCTATTATTGAGCAATTGAGCACTTCTGTTATTCTATAACTGAGAACTACTGTCATGTACACACAGAAACAAATTCTGTACCAAAGGAAGTAATCACATTTACAAATTCCATAGAACACAACCAGAAATATAATAGAAAAATTGATGTGGCGTTTTTGAACTTGCATGCACTGTTGCTCACAGTATGACCTGCATGATGTCGTCGTCGTCGTCGTCGTCCCCCCCACCACCACCATTAGAGTTTTTATTTTGAAAGATTTGGCCGGAAGTCATTTTGTAACTCGACTCTCTTGACAGCAGCGCGAGCCCCGCGCTTCCAAATAAGGACTCGGCTGTAGCTGCGCGCGGACACTGAGCGATCCGGAGACCACGCGTCCACAGAGCCACAGAGTCGCGCGAGCCCTCTCTGATCCGCCGCCCCGTGAAATCCCCACGCTGTGTCACCTGAACACGGAGGGATTTCACAGCTGGACAACTTTTTTTTTTCTTTTCCTTTTTGAGACGTAGGCTGTTTCAACATTTGTGGAATAATTACAAAAACAACAACTATTTAAAAAAAAAAAAAGATTTTTTTCCCTTCACATGTTAAAGAGGACGTGAGGACGTTTCATGTTGGAACAATGTAAGAAAAGAACAGTGAGTGAATCCACTCGGGATTTTTTCAACCTGTTTTACGCACTGGAAGCACAGTCGGAACTAACGGACTAACTCTCTGAGTTTCCCCTCTTCTTTATCGCGTTTATTCTGCTTAATATCAGACGAAGTTTCCGCTTATAATAATGCGTTTTGTGGACTTATTCTAGGCCTTATCCCCGGGCTTTTGGAATTGGTGACTGCCCTGTGAATGCACCGAGTTTTGACCACTGACAGTATGCATCAAAGGGACGGCTAACTCACTCAAGGTAAATTCCTTTTTCAGATCATTTATATCCCCTCTTATTAACCTTCCCGGCTCGCCTCCAAGTTTACTGCACACATGTCATCACCACAGCTTGTTCTGTGTTTCCTCCGCGGCTTGTTTTGGTGAGATTCCTGTCGATCTTCTCACTGTTTCTGGCTGGTTTGGGGCGTAATTCGCAAAAAAAGAAAAGAGTGACATCAAGTTAGGAAATGACCTGGATGTATTCAGGCTGTTTTGTTAAGTGATCTCCTTTTAGTCAGGTTGGGTGAGAGTTATGTTCACGTCCCTCACACACCCAGCCGGTCTGTGCTGGGGGGTCGCGCCGCTGGTGGACAGCCGTCTGGATCAGCGAGTCAGCCCGTGAGGACGGAGCGAGGCACGGCTCTCTGGGGATTCAGTGCCGCTTAACTTCATTCACTTATCATTGGATTTAATGGATTTTTGCTCATTCGCAAAGGTTTAATACTATCTGGAGCATCATTTAAGACACTGTGAGGATGAGTAAGCACAACTCTTTAAATCGGTATATATTAAACGCACCTTGTAGAATTTGATTCAGTAATTATGTATTTTAGAATTGAACTTTTTTTTTTAATTGCTGCCACACACCCATTTGTGAAGCTGTCATTTCAGTTAAAATGTTGTATTTTTAGCCTCCACAGGTGAGGCGATTTTAGAAAATACCAGGCTGATAAGCAGGTCGCGGGATCGCCTTTTCAAAGCAGTGTGTGGCTTTTACCGTGAGCAAAGCTGCATTTAAATGCAGGGTTTTTGAAGTAGAGTTTGGTGTTTGGGCTCTCCATCCAAGAAAACGCGGCGCGGATCCTGGCAAACCTGGTGCATGACTTCTGGGAGTGTGTCACATTTGGAAGAACTAGAATGTAGATAATTTTCGTAGACTTATTAGTATTTTGATAATAGTCTGAGGTGGTGGAAGACGAAGATAGAGTTAGAAAATAGCATTCTGCTGCATCTTTTACTGCCCCCCTTTGACCACACAACCTTTAAATTTTAGACCTTGAGCAAACTTTAAAGCTCGATATAATGATTAGTCATCTTTAAAGAAATCCTGCATGTTTTTTTGTTTTGTCTTTTTTACCTGCTGAAATGCATGAAGAATGTGCTCAAGTCATGGCCACATACATGGTGATCAGACAGGGTGAAATCATGCCCAGTGACACATGGGGGAGAAACCAGAGGCACGTAGCTGATTGCTTTGCAGTGGAGTAGGCAGATGGACGCTCTGAGCCCATTGCTGTGGCGCACTTTCAGTCCAGCCTGGCTTCTCTCATCGATGGCCAATTGCCTTATTCGCCACAAAATGGGTTGTCGTTCACTGTCCCCTTCTGGCACAAGGATCCTCCCTCCTCAGCTCAGCTCTCCTTGCTGCAGTAAGACTCAGTCATGTCCAGTCTGTGGGTGTGCTGTATGTGCACACACAAAATGATGAAGAAAAAGCAGAGGCAGACATGGTTGATGCTGTCACATTTCCATGGTCAGGTTTTTTAATGTCTAATAATTTAGTCCAAGCTCAGACATTTTTGAAGTTCCCAGATCATACTAGTGGGGGCGCTATAAAAACACATAACCTCATCCCTTGGTTAAGACAGGTTAAATTTCCATTTAGCTTCAGCTAAACTGGACAGTGTTGATTTACATGGTTGGCTTTCTTGCTGGAGGACGGAGCTAAAAATGAAAAAGTGTGAATCTGTTTTGATGAATGCACTCTTCTTCACCTTCTTGTTTACCGCCAATAAAGGAGAAGCAAACTTCAGATGTCAGATTTGGCTCTTATATTATTTTGAGGGCCAACACCAAAAGTCCTAGACTCAAATCAATAGTTGATTTAAAAAAGTTGTTTAAAATCCCAATGAAAAAAAAAAGATCACAATGTAATGAAACCTCCTACAGAACCAAGATTAATGAAATTCTTTTGGGTTTGCAGCTTTCTAAAGCAGCCCAATGTTGCACATTTATTCAGAGGCAGGAATACATTCGACATTTAAAGGTCAAATTATATTCAAAGCACCCTCGCCACGTTTATGCTAAGTGTCCCTCTGTGTGTTGTTCTGTTAAACCCAACCCTTTTCTTTCCTTTAATGATACATCTTCCTAGCAGCGACACACAAGTCCAACTCCACCATTCTGCATGGCACAGCCATCATATAAAACCCTGCCTAACTCCCTTTAACCCATGTTGCTGCGGCTTGTGTTGTGCTAAAAAAAACAACAGAAGATTGTTTGCATTCCCAAAAGGATCTTGGTTGTAGCCAGTGGGTTGAACCTATTTTTGACCTCTCATTAATATAAAAAAAGTTCAATTCAAACTCCTGCAGATGATTAATCAGCATCCTGTGTGTTACACTGATCACACAAAACCACAAAAGAAATCACATTGCTGCCTAAACTTGCCACCGATGTTTGTGGCATTTTGTTGTGAGAAAAGTACGTTTTTGTCACAGTGCCACTAAAATCACATATGCACAGGACTAGTCCACTTCTATGACAGCACATGCGACACTGGGACAGTACCAGGTTCAGGATCTGTCCACTCAGCCCCAGGTATAAATATTAGCAGTCAACTGTTTTATCCCCGAGAAAGAGAGCAGATCACAGAAACAGACTCCACAGTAGTGGCCTGACAGGAACGGCTGGCTCAGAGTCACAGGGATGAGACAACCCAGGCCTTTTCAGAGGCATTCATGCATGTTTTTTAACCTAGATGTCCTCCTTTGTTTCTGCATCTTGCATCCTCCCACTACTTGGGAAAATACCCGTGCCGTGTCGATTCGCTCCCCTTCCTCCCATCTTCTCATCCTCTGATCACTCCGTTCCAAACAAGGCTGCAGTGTCCGAGGCTGTGAGCTATCAGAGAACCTCATATCTGAATTTGTGACATCAGAGGGAAGAAGAGGAGACGGTGGGGGTGGGGGGGACAGAGGCAGTCATTGAAAGAGCTGGAGATGAATAGATGAGTGACGAGGAGACAGTCAGTGGTATGATAGAAGATGGATTAAAGGCGAGATAGAGGGGGGCTGTAGACACAGGGCTGCGTGACATAGACAGACAGTGCTATTCTGCTGCCTCTGAGCTGCACAGATCGCTTTGTGTGTGACACCCACCATGCTCTGGACTAAATGCACAGCAATCAGTCAGCACAGACAGGTTAGTCTCACACACACACACACACACACACACACACACACACACACACAGACACACACACTTTTGAAACACAGGCACTTTAAAGGTGAACATGCCAATATCCCATGTCCTGAAAGCTCCTAATGGCTTCTCAACAGTACTGTGGGGAGAGCATCTTTGCTTGGAGCAACTTGGAGGTTGACCAGATCCTGCAAAACCATTGGCTCCCCTAATTAGAGACTAAACGAGGAGCTTGGGAAGGGTGCTTAATGAGGCTTGGCCAATGTGTGGAGTTAGACAGGAACTTAGGCTGACAATCATGTAACAGCCACAGAGCATCACCACAAAGAGCCTCAGTGGCTACATTCACACCTCGGCCCTCATGCTCGGCTCTGAGTGGCTGTTCAGCTTTGAATGATTACTCATGTCAGGGATGTAACTCATGTCCGGTGACGATGTGACCGGATGAAGGCGCTGACGCAAACGTGCAGAGTAGCCATGATGAAATTCAGCAACAAATTGTTTGGAAATTTTCACTTTTTGAATTAGTGGTGACTTCCCCAGCAAACACCAATCATCCACCTGATGGCTGTTCCATCAGTGTATAAGTGTGAAAGTGAGAAAAAGGTTACAACCTATGTTGAATTTAGTTGGGTCTAAAGTGGCTTTGTAAATGTAACTTTTGACTGTGAAGACATATGTAAAAGTAGTATGATGTACTCTATATAGCCTCAAAGGAAGTTTGAGTAGGTGGATGTCTTCATAAAGTGACACAGGAAACAGTGGTTGGTTTGTGGCTTCTTACCAACAGTAAATTTAGGATTCTTTTAAACATGGACATGGGCATTCCTTTACCTTAACAAAGTGTTAAGGTACCCTATTTACCTTGCATACATATAGTAGAAAGTGGAAAAAAACTAAAACATTGCCATTACATGTACAAAAAAGTTGTTGAATTTCATTTGATGTAATTCTGCATTTTTCCAAATTGTTCAACATCTGTATTGTCTGACTACTGGGTTGACACAGCAGGAGGGTTCTGGCTTAGCTGGTAACTCTAGGTGTCAATATGAGTATGAGTAGATGAGTGGTTGTTTGTCTCTACATGTCAGCCCTGTGATACTCTGGTGACCTGTCCAGGGTGTACCCCACCCCTGCCCAGTGTCAGCTAGATTGGCTACACCCCCCCGACCCTAATAGGATAAGCAGTAGGCTAATGAATGAATGGTGTATGGTGCTGTTTTCTTCTCACCAGCAGATCACTGACTGGGACACCATAGTTTGTCCTGTAGAAGGAGTTTAGTAATGGGTCAGAAATAGTTTCAGGGGGTGGCTCAATCCTTGTATGTTTGGGAAGGGTAATAGTTGAGGTCTCTTTATTGTGCATTACAGCCTTTTAACAAACACATTCACAGTCGTGACATGGGATGAAAGAAAAGTTGGCCACCTCTGCAGTGATGCTGGTGGACACAGTATGTGAAGTGTGATCGCGAGGGTTCAAGCTATGCAGGATCTGTATTTTAATGCTTATAAATACCTTTGTCAACCAGCCAGCGTTAAGATGAGTTTCTGCTCGGCTGCTCTCTCGACAGTTGTCTCCAGACAAAAAGCACCATGTAGCACCTTGCCCTACCTTTAAAGCTTAGCAACAGCAATGATTAAGTGATCATGTAGTCCCTTCCACACTGCTGGCTCGCACAAGGCTACTGTCGTTTCATTCATGACTGAGCAGAGAAATAAATAGAAGTAAAATGAATAATTTAGTTTAGAATGAATGTTTTCTCACTTTCTTACGAGTGGCAATTTTCACCTTGGCAACAAACTATCCAATCACACTACATGACAGTCCTTGACATGAGCCAGACCATTACCAAATTTGACAACAGCAACTGCAACAGTTATACCTGAGTTTCGAAGGAAAAAGTTTCCTGGGGTTTCTGGGGTGTCTTGGTTCCCAGATGGTCCACATCCCTGCGGCATAAAACGTGGCCCCATCTTTCATGGTTTAAGGACCTTTGTGGCATAAGGTTCCCTCTGTCCCTTTTTCTGCCTTTATCTGTCACTCTATTGTCAACTGTCTATTAAAAGCATAGTTCATATAAACAGATATACGAAAAATTCTTCTGATTTTTCTGATGTGCAGCTGCTGTGGTTCGGGTTTGGTTAGGATAATATGGATGCTGTTTACCACTGTTCCAATTAGTGTTCTTGTGCCTTTAAGCTAAAATGTTTTACAGCCTGACCTTGGTTCCAGCAGCAGCTGTTTTCAGTGTTTTCAGCCATTTACAGCGATAATATATGTGTGTGTATATATGTATATATTTATATATGTGTGTGTGTGTGTGTGTGTGTGTGTGTGTGTGTGTAATGTATGTGTAATGTATGTGTGTGTATGTATGTGTATATATATATATATATGTGTATATATATATATGTATATATATATATATATATATATATATATATATACATATATATGTATGTGTGTGTGTGTTTTCACATATATATGTTGTTGTTGTTGTTGTTGTTGAGCTGTAGTTTGTGGTTTTGTTGTTAACACATTTTGTTGTTTAAATGTGCTTTTCCCTGCTGATACTGCCTTGTGCAGTGTGCTTTGACAATGCAGTATTTTGTTCTGGTCATGTCAAAGAAGCCTCTTTGACTTGACCTGAGTTGAATAAGCTCTATAAACACGACCAACCACAGGAGTCCAGGAGACCAAAAACAGAGCTGAGAGACTTACATTCATCAGGTGGACAAATGGATAATACTGTTGCTCTGTGTATGCTGGATGTACAGTACGACAAGGCAACTGTTGTTATGCAACATGACTAGCAAGTTCACCACAACAACTAATGTTTTTTGCTTGTTCTGCTGCCCCCATGTACCAAAAACATCAATTTAATGTTGGTTTAAAATTAGGGAAAGATATACAAATGGGGTCTGAAAGTCTTCCAAATGCATGCACTGTATACAGTAGATGTATATACATTTTTTTAATGGCAAAAATATCAGTAAAGGAATCTGGCTTTGGAAGCCCATAGGATGTGAGCTGCTTTGCTATGAGTCAAGGTTTCAATTAGCAGGATTCTCTTCTCTATTTGCTATTTTTATCTTGATGTTAGCAAGTGTGTGAGAGAAGCAGAGGAAACACCTTCACGCCTCGGTCTGCTCCCCTGGAAGCCTCTGATGAAAAAAGACCCAGAATCAAAAGGCTTAAACCATGTGACTGATGCCTGTTTATGCATATGTACATCCAGTACATATCACACAAAATATGACAGAGCAAAGATCAAAGAATATTTAACACCTTCAGTGACGCATTTGTCTGCTGAAGTCATTGCTTGTCATCAATGAATATTACTTCATTGAACATTGATTCCACACTGTGATGGCCCTGTCCTTTTGATTTTATTCTTACATTAAGTGTTGCTCAAAAAGAAAAGCCTGTACTAGTGTGATAGCAAATATATAAAATGTTCCAGTGACGTAGGAGGATATAACTTCATAGTTTTTGGAACTCATTCTATTCGTATGCAGCATAGTATTTGAACCCAGTTTTGAAAAATAGAAACAAGAACCAGAGGTACAGCTTTTGTTTAACTGTCCTCTCACTTCACAGTGTAGGTGCTGTTTTTAGATGTAACCAAAGAGCAGGTAACTAGGCAGGAGTTACAATAGATACAGCATTTGTCTGCATTTGTGATGTGGCAAATTATATGATGCAAGGTCTCTGCACTTCTAGTGATTGAAAATAATGACGGACCTGAAGCCTGGAAAAATGTTCAAGTAGTCTAAATTCCAGGCCTTCTACTTAATTGTCACTCTCCTGTTCTTTTTTAGGCTGCCTGTCTTTTCAGATCTCTGTGACATCATGATGTTCTGCAGAAAAACAGGCAACTATCAAGCAGCAACCTGGGGGACTGAAAAAGGAAGCTGATGTGAAAGAGCTAAAAGCTGCATTTCCTCTAATGACCACTAGAGTCTGGCTCCAACAGTAGTCAGTCCCTATAGACTCTTATGTTATAATGTCCAACTTTACAGCAGAAATAAACATGTTTACAGCCTGGTACAAAAACTGATCTGGTCTCCATAGCTGCTTTGAGTGGCAGGCGTTTGCCAGAAACTGGCGTGAACTGAAGTCTTGGCTCCACACACGCCCCACCTCTTTGCTCATTTTTGGATTAACTGGGAGTTAGGTGGAGTCAGGCACTACTAAGATGGCGACAGTGGAGCAGCCCACTCTGAGCTTCAAAACTCTTCAGAAACCTGATGGAGACTACGTCTGTCTCTATATACAGTCTGTACACAGCCATTATTCAATGTCATAACTCAGAAACAGAAGTATGACCATATGTCCTGCAACTTGACGGCTTGGCAGG
Organism: Trachinotus anak; assembly: GCF_046630095.1. NCBI lineage: Eukaryota > Metazoa > Chordata > Actinopteri > Carangiformes > Carangidae > Trachinotus > Trachinotus anak. The sequence goes on from NW_027273883.1 coordinate 27,973,622, forward strand.
GGTATAAAACCATGAGGAAATTCTTCTTGTGTATTTTTTTCTTTACCGTGCTGAGACGCTAAACAAAGTCTGGTTTGATCATGCAAGAGGAAATAAAATCTGTGAAACCTCTGCTGGCACAGAGCCACAGGTATTTCCTCTCCTCACAGCTGAGGTATACTGTGTTGAAAGACAAATACTAAATCTCAAATGAAGCCCAACTTCTCTTCACCACCATACCAGTTCTTCCACTCTGACAAGCTGAGAGTTGAAGAAATGCCACAGAAATTAGTCACATGCACGTAGGCATGTTCATGGCATTTCCCCCCCCACGCACATACTGTACATAGACACCTTGCTTGCGAAATCACAGATGGTTCCCTCTGCTTCCTCCACAGCTTTCACAGTAGTGTCGTGACCCTCCTCTTGGCTGAAAATATGAGTTCTTATGAACACATTATGCTGTCATTTTTTTCACTTTTTAAACTCCTGGCACTTCATTAATTATTTCATTAAGTAATCATAGCTCAATGCATAGTCTAATGACCATTTTCAGAAGCATTTTGTTAAATATATCGTCTCTGTGTTTGAGTATGTGTGGCCACATATAGTGATAACCATATGTGCCTCAGTCTGCACATATGCAGATGCACGCTGCCTCTGCTTGATGCCTGCTTGTGTGAATGCTGCTCAGTTCAGAGTAGCTCAATAAAACAGACACAGGTAGTTTTATGGTGCAGGTTGAAATGATCTTTTCTTTATCCTCTGTGATGAGACCAAGGGAAATCTTTGATCTGGAGTGGCTAGATAATCATCCGTAGCTGAGCCCTGATTTCCATCTCTGTTCAACTCTCCCCTGGAAGCTCCATAAGCAGCCATCAACACTGGAACTAATCATGGTTATTACCACTCTCCCCACTGCACAGCACACTTCTCCAGATGTGGGATCCACTTCACCGCTGCTTTTGTTCTTCATGTTGATATTGCAAAGTATATTGATATATACAAAAGTCTGAGACCACTTGTGGAGAATAGGAAAGTGGTCGTAGACTTTTGGACCCTACTGCGTCTATTTGTTGATGCATGGGGCTGATACCAATTTAAAGGTGAGCAACTTCTGATATTCTGACCTAAGTTTGTGCAATTTTTCAAAATCTTTTTATAAACATTTTCCACAAGAGTTTCCAGGGTAGGGCTGATATATGTCACACTGTAACATCAGATGTTTGATCAGAGATCTTTTTACGCTGTAATTTTACCTGCACTAAAGCCTGCCTCACCATGCCCTCCTTAGGACTTCTAAAGCAGAGGAGAAGAGAACAAGCCAATGCCATCTTTTTACAAGAGTTTTTTGCTTGAAATCCAGTCAGTCAAAGTACATCTCAAATTGGACTCAAGTCAAATCTCAGGTCCTTAAAGGCCCCATATAAAGGTCGATGTCCACGTGTTTCTGATTATACAGCAGGTTCTATATTAATACTGTGAAAGAATCAAAGCCTTGGTCCACAGAGAAATGCACACAGCCTGTGTTCAGAAACTGAGTCTTAAAACCAGCCGTCAGGACTTCTGGAACTTTGTGATGTCACAACAAAGCAGTCACTGCTCTCAGTCATGCCCCAAGCCCACCTGGACCCACCATCCAACCTTGCAGGATTTGGTCTCTCTCACTGTTTATCAGAAATCTGTTTTGTTTTTATTCAATCACACAGAAAACAGTCAGCCAATCAGAAGAGTGGTTCAGAGCCTCTCTTCTGATTGGCTCACTGACCTGTTGTCACTAGAGCTCCAGAGGGAAGTCTGAGAGAGGAGATGTAAAACTATGCTGAGATGGTTTTTGGTTCTTAAAACCACAAATATGTCTTCTGATGGAGATCAACACTTCAAATAAAACACTGGAAAAGTGTAAAATATGGGACTTTTAAAGGGAAAATTCAGGTCCATCAGAGTATGAATTTTCTTAAAGTAAGGCCTTGAGTCTTTTTCAAGTCAAGTCTCTATAAGTGTAATTCATGTCATTCAAGTCTGAAATCTCTGTGTGTTCAGAGTGTATTTCAAGTTAAGTTTTAAGTTAGAGTATGTTTCAAGTGAGGTCTGAGGTTGTGTGTGGTGTGTGTGTGTGTGAGATGTGTATGATCAGTTGTGCTGCTTCACTGTCGTAGCTAATCTAGGCCATGTTTATTGTGCTTCTCTTGCATTCAGACTCTCCCAAAACAGATGTTTACCAGGGCCTAGTTATCACTGCCGCTGTCATAATTCCTCCCTAACAGAGCTCCATAAACCCACGATGCATCTGCTGGCAGTTTATCTTCTGTTAGACAAACGTCTTAAACTTTTTGTGTCGCCAAAAAGAAAGCATGTGGCCCTAAAGCGCTGACTTTCCAATCTGCCGTTGTCAGCTGTGTTGTACAACAACTCTGCTGAAGTGAAGCATTTATATGTGACCCCTCCACGTTCCACCTCATTACATCTGCAATGTTGTTTTCTCCACTTAGAGGACATTGCAGCTGGATACTGAGCTCGGCATATTTTGTCTACTTGTGCACTTGTTAATTTGCTGTTATGCTCCTTCATGTGGAGCTAACGGTAGGAAAAGAAAGAAAATTAAGAAAACAAGCAGGTGCAGTTTGAAAGATCTCCATTTTTGTCCTCTTCCACCAAATACTGACCACTCATATTTCATTTTTTCATCTACTTTAAAATGATATATTCTCTCCTTTTATTTTTTTCATCTACATCACTTCCCACCCTCCTTTTAAAGCCTCTCCTCACAAATATCTCTCCTCCTGTCTGTTCCCTTTTCTCACTTCTTCTGTCCTCTCCTCCACTCCCTGTCGGCCCTGTTTTTCTCTCAAATCTATTCTACTCAATCCAGCTCTCCCTCGCTTTCATCATCTCTCCTCTCATCTTCACATGTGGTCGCTTCTTAAATTTCATCTTCTGTGCTCAATGTTTTAACTCCACTCTCCCATCGTCCTATCTTGTCCTTTCATCCTCTTCTCTCCTCTCAGTGATGGATGGTGTGGGTCAGTCTGCATCCTCAGACAGTGATAGCCTCTGTCACTGCTCAGAGTCTGTGGCTGTTAGCGCCACAGACACTGATAAGTGAGGTGGGCTTGGGCATTTTCCAAACAAACATCCAAATATCGTGATATATGATATATTTTGGCAGTCTTTTTATACAGTCACAATTATAGTGTTGCATTTTATGTTTTAATTTTTTTTTCTCTTGATATCATTAAAAATACTGCATACTGTGGAAAATATCGTGATATTCAATATTATTGAATATCCCAAGCCTAAAGTTAGGTGTAAAAAAAAAACATAGCTTCAACCTTCACCTTTATGTTGTTGTAACTTTACCTTTTTTTATTGAGGCACTTACCCTCCTACTATTTATATAATTTGTTTGTGCAGGTATTTATGAGCTAAAACTCAATAAAAAAATAAAAATGAATAAAAAAATCATGAAGAATCATGTACATCCATACATAAAGTAGACTCTACCTACAGATGGCACATAAAAAACATTCACCGTATAAACACAGGTAAGAGAAAAAACATACCTGGTGTTTTCAACCTCTGCTGCATGTGAATGTAAGTTGGGTGCATCACTATAAACAGTTGGTGGTGCCATTAAACCATTATAGAGGAACAGGACCCAACAAGATGTTTGATGCACTAATTGAAGGAATATTCCAGTCTCCTCATCACTCCATAAAGATTGGAAGTTTTCACTGATTCATTTTTTCTCCTCAGTGCAGTTGAAGTTGCTGCAGACTACACCATCAAGTCTTGATTTTTTGATTTTGATTTTTTTTTTTTTTTTTCACTAAATCTGTTTCTGTTACACTTTGGTGCATTTCTCCTTTATCAGTATACTAAAACTCAGATTTTGAATATGCATATAAACACAGGTGGATGGAATTGCACTTATTGTCATCTACCAGAAATGTGGCTTGCATGGATTTGATTGGCCAGTATGGTTTTTGCCAGACACACAAACACTGTCTGTATCTACTGGAGTTACAATGGCACCCCCACGCATAAACTTATTGAGACAAATAACAAGGCTGTGTTTTATGACCCAGTGGCTTAAAGTGGGTCGTAATATTAACAACCTGTTTACAGTTTGTATTTGTGTCGACTCATTGGTGTGATGCACATGAACTACAGTATGTGAGTAATAAGTAAGTGTTGTCGCTGTCAGTGAAAAGGTCACAAAGGTGACTTTGGCTCAGCGTCTTGCCTCTGGCTGGGGTGAGGCCAGATGTTTGCCAGGCAGCGGGGTGTGTGGGGCGACACTGAGAAACAATCAAATATATTACAAAATTATTGAAAATATAATTGATACATTTTTGTGGTGATGTATAAAGAGTTAATTTCATTTCAGATCTCCCTTTTATATATACACACACACACACACACACACATCTTGGCTGAAAGAATTTATCGTGTTGTATTTAGGAGCAGCGCTGGCATTTCATGTTTTCTGCTGTAAATCGTGAACTTAACTCAGGACAGTCAGTTTGTTTGTTTAAGTATGTGATAATTGTTTTTTGCAAACTCTTCATTCTTCTTCACTCTTGATAAAAATCAGCTGTGTTTGGCACAGAAAGCATTTAAAGCAGTATTATTTGTTTTTTGGCCACTTGGTGGCAGCAGCTGTGAATGCAAAACTTACATCTCATCTTGTAATTTCATGTGGGAAACTTTACGAACGGTTTTCACTTCCTGCAGATACAGAGCAATATCAGCTCTAGTTTGGAGTCGTGTTTGTTTACCAGGTATCAGGTACCAGGTATTTTTGGTCTCCTGGTATATGCTCCTTTTGGTCTCCAGGTATATGCTCCTCTGTGTTCACCAGTGGTGTGGAGCCGGTTCATTATTTAGGTTTTTCTCTGAAAACAGCTGCCTGCTGCTGCGAGAGATGAGGTGACTGAGAGCAGATCAGAGAACAAAAATCATGAGCTAAAACAGACTAAAGAGCTCAACAGAGCTGAGGGAGACTTGAGGAACATTTCCCTGTGGGTTTTTATCATGAGTGTCAACATAACACCCTCCACCACCCTGTGCAGTTTCCAAATTTCAATAAGCCTGTGTGGTAATATTTCTAGTCTTACTAGCATGACCACTGATTGGCTAGTTAATCACTTTGAAATGGGCCGTGGCAGCTTTGTGAGTGGATAAATCAGCATTTTGTGTTTACAGTTGAGAGAATCCGTCTTTTGTGAGCGGTGCTGTAAAGGGTTTGAAGGTTATGTTGACACAGGCAGTGTCAGCAGGCTGTTAACCTCAGCTAGCGTCAGGTCTGTCAGCTCCTCAGGCAGCACACACAGGAGTTTAGATACTCTGACGTTCTGTCAGGCAGAATGCCAGTTGGGAGTGTGTTTGATACAGAGCCATTGTTTTACTTTGGCCCAGAGTCAGAGAGAGAGCAATGGGCAAAAACTGACAACTGACAACAGGCAAATACCAAATCAGGTGTCTCTTGTCCCACCTTCCCCTCCCCATCCCTGGTGTGTAATGAAGACACTAAACATGTTGAAAATGATTTTTGCTGTTGGCCTTTCACTTCACTCCCTCCACCATCTGCCCTGTCTGGAACCTCTGAAAGCTTTTATCTCTGCCTGCGCTGGAAGAACCGATTAGATTTCTCTAATGTTGATGAAGTTTGAATTTCTGCAGCTGGCACTGTTTTCAATTTCTGCTCAGCCGCTGCTCGTGCTAACTACTCAAGTCTTCTGCTTCTGCCAGAGAAATGTGAAATACAACATGCCTCACTTGCTGTGCACCCAGTGATTTCTCTCAGTAAAGACCTCACAAGAAACTGCTTCAGAAGAGCCAGTGTTCAAACTTTTATGAACTGGCTAAACTTTTATTTCCATCAATATGAGAGCAGCAAAACAGACATTAATTTAAATGAAAATGCCACAGCCCATTACTTTAATGTAGAGTTACACAGTGGAAATAGAACGTGGATGGCAGTGTCTGTTTTGTTCGGCTGCGGAGCAGAAAGTTTCTGCAGTGGGAGATGCAGCAGAAGCTGAACTGTGGCGACTACGGGAGGGGAGCAGGTAGCTGCCACAGGCGCAGGGTACAGTGATGAAGCAGGCCTGTCACTGTGTGTAATCAGCCATGTACACTGTGGCCAGCCACCAGGGACACACACACTCATTCTGTCTCTCAAAATAACACTCACAAGCCACTCCATTTTTCACTCACGATCCACTAATTCAAAGATTCAGCGCAGTAATGTCTGTGCTGCTTTATGAGTGTGTGTGCACAGTTATTAGCACATGGTCATCAAACACAACACACCCAAGAAGGCCGGCGGCCAAGGTCCCACCCACAACTTGTCTCCACAGCCAAAGAATTTGTGGCCTACACCAGAAATAAAGTTTTTAAGATTATTAGTATTTTATATTTCATTTATTTATCTAAAAGTGTTTCTGTCTAAAAGTACATAACAAAATAGTGCTGATACTTCTCAAATGTAAAGATTTGCTGCTTTTCTCTGAAGCTGTCTAAACATAACCACAGACAGGACTCAGCAAATAAAACACAGGATAAGTAGGAAATTGTCCGTTCGGTCCATGAACGTGTGGCCTCCTCCTTGACCTCGTCCTCCAAGTGAACTGGGACACAGCTAATTTAAAAAATGTTATATGTGAAATCCAGGTAACTAACAAGTTAATGGTGTATTGCAAAAATGAGCATATGGCTGCAGTGAAGGGAAATGCTCACAGGCTATGTGTGAGTCGTTTATGTATATGTGGCCGATGGCTCCGTAAAGAGAGTGGGATATCATAAATCCATTGCTCAGGGGGTGGAGGGGGTGGGGAGATGTGGTGTGGGCTCTGCGGCCCCTTTCCTCAGGGATTGATTGTAGAGGAACCACAGTAATAGTGGCTGGTATCGGGTAATTGTGCCCTCAAGGCATGTCATGTTTTTTCACTTTTGCGCTGAGGAATTACACCAACACCCCACAGGCGCTTCAAAGAAGTGCAGCATAGACAGCAACTGCAGGGAGAGATGGAGCGATAACAAAGACAGAAAAGAAAGCGATAGTGAGAATCCTGTGTCGTGTCAGATTTACAGTGAAAGTGAAACTGCAAACTGAGAGGAGACTCTCCTCTGCTTCCTAATTGTATCTAGAAGTAGGACACGTGGGGAGGTTTGAGCTCTGATGGCTGATTTACAGCGGTCACTACAACGGTCAATTATGTGGACACATTAAAGGCTGTCATTTCCCCTGAGGATGGGGGGACGTGTCCCCCAGGCTTTTCTAAAATTTAAAAAGTTTTGCAGTTCCAGTTAAAGGTGCTCTCACCGCCTTTAAAGGCAGCGATGGAAGGAGACAGAAACATTTCATTTCCATCAACGGCCTGAAGTTCCACGGCACCTCAAACGAATTCACATGGCCCCAGATCTGCAGTCAGTGGTGGAACGAACAGGCAGCTGATGTATGTTGGTGCAGCAGGACTGGTTATAGTTGTGAAAAATAATTAAGTTAAAAGCAAATTCATTTCAACTCTGTGGTTCTCCTCCTCTGCATATTGGTAAACTCTCATTTTAATATAACAAACGTAGATGAGTATTTGCTAAATATTGATCCAACAGAAACAAATGAAACAGCCTTTAGCTGCAGATCCAGAACAGGGTTTGGGGATTTGCTCGTTGCATTTTTTGAAGAAATGCACAAGGTCAGTTGACATTAAATCCTGGTGTCTCATCAAAAGATGTGAATGATTAATGAAGGTGTCTGCGCTGTGCCAGCAGTGTGTGAGGTGAGCAGGATTCTGGAGAGGTGTGAGTCCAGCTGGACCTGAGCAGAAGGACAAACCAAATCATGGAGGGTGTTTCTTTTACCTTCGCTGTGCAGCAGCAGCTCTGCACCTTCATTTAATCGTGGCTCCACTCAGATCTAAAAGATTCAGTCCGGGTTGGAGTGATTAACTGCAGCTAACAGATCAGTTCAGGTTGAGCTTCTCTGGTCTTGAGCGAGCATGGGTTTGGAAACAAGACAAGTAGGGTTCAGCTCTGGAGTTGAAAATGACCTCACATGTGGGAACTTGTTTCAAAAATGTTTGGACGTGTTTCATTTGTTTGCAGCATCACAGTAGAACAGATCATTCTGTGGTCTTTCTGATTAGATGGACATTCGTCTATGTGCATAAGCAGCAAATTTTGACTCACACAGATCAAAGCTGAGTATACGGCTGGACTGTGTCATAGGCTATTTGCATTCTGCCCAGTGTCAGCTGGTTTCAGTCCTTTCTCCTACTCCCCAACCTCATGGTTGTTCAAGTGTCCCAGTTCAAAAGTCTGTGATCTGTGTACGGCAGGACAACGACACAACGACAAAAGCTGAAGCAAATCTGGAGTGCTTTGTGTTCACCATGCTCAGGTGAAGCAAACCACAACATGGACCTGAAGCGCGACTCGAGACGGGGTCTTAGTTTGGTTAGCTACAAATGTGCTGTGTTGGCAACACTGCAGGCTGTGAACGCCCCACTAATAGAAACGGTTTACACCAATTATTTTTTGAAAGAGCAACACCCAATGGAGAAACTCCAACTCAGTCACGTGGTGTTCAGCTGACCAATGGTGGGAATATGATCAATAGTGGAAATACCTGCTGTCGTCCTGACAGATTTGATGGAGCTCTGGACTCCTCCGGAGGACAGCATCCTCGGTCCAGAGGATTTTACTGTTAGACCTGGAGTCAGTCAGTAAAATCTTTAAAGTCTGATCTGTAGAAAAACCCTGAATAATATTTACTTTTACACCCCGACCACTCCTGATACTGTCTGCAGATTTCAGTCATTGATGAGGTCATGCTGCCAAAGCTTCAGCCCCATTTAGCAAACCTCAGACTGCAGATGAAACACGTGCATTGTTCCTGCTGCTGTGCTCTGAGTACAGGTGTTTAATGAACTACACAGGAAAGATCCTCTACAGGATGTTGTGAGCAGCTCATAGAGCAGTAGTATTGACGTTTCTGCAGAGCTCTGGCTCACTGGATTACACTGATGTGGATGATATTGTTGGTAATCTTCCTCAGTCTGCAGGAGATGGGGAAAAAAAATGACGCAAACAGAAAGAGGCCACACTTGACTTTGTGCCTTTGATAAGAGGTTGTCTAAGCAGGTTTTTAACTCAAATGCAGTTTCGTGCCATAATGAGCACTAGAATAGCCCAGCGCTTTCTAATCAGCATAATCACAGCCTCAGTGGTGGCTCTCCTCCCATAGAAGCACAGCCGTGTTCGTTTGGTGCAAAGAAGTCGCTGAGCGGTGCAGGCGCAGCCAAAAAACCGACGTAAGCCCGAGGAAAACGAAGTAAAAAAAAAACAAAAACATTTTAGCCCAGAACTGGCATCACGTCTGCAGGGAGTTTGTTAGCAGGAACATTCTGGTGATTTTGGAATATGTGGATCGTAAACCTCAGACTTTAGAGATGAAAATATTGCATCATCACAGTCAAAGTTTGTTTTCTATGTATTTCTCAGTGTGATAATAATTTAGAGCAGTGGTTCCCAACCTGTGGGCTGGGGCCCACTTGTGGGCAGCGAAGGTATTGCAGGTGGGCCAAACCATATGATTTTAGTGAGAAGATGTTATTATAATTGTATTCTTGTATTTAGGCCTGTAACTTACTGTGATAAGATAATGACAGGAACTTCTATGTTGTTGACAGCCAGACCACATTGTAGACTTGTTTGCCACCTCAGTCTGATCCACTGAAAGATCACATCCATAGCTAAAACTGAAGAAATGAAACGTATGGCTGGTTAGCAACAGGAAGAGTTCAAAGTAAAGAGAGTCAGAATCAGATGGTGAATGGATGGTGATCGCTCCTCTGATGAACAGAAGAGACAAACTGAGTGTCCCCAGCTTTCAGTTCAATCCTGAATGTTTGATCTTTACCATTCAAATAAAGAGTGCTCTGAGAACATGAATGATTCTGCCTCTGTGCTGTTACAGGCTCGGATGTGGGCTGCCGACACTGTTGAGATTTTCAAGTGGGTCATGAGTTGGAAAAGGTTGGAAACCACTGATCTAGAGGTTTATTCCACATTTTTATCTGCATTTCATTTATTAAATATTTTTTCATTAAACACATGGAAGGAGAAAATGAGTTGTTACTACAGCCACACACACACACACACACACATGCACTTCATTAACATGACACTGAGGTAAATTCTTAAATCCAATTAAATACAACTGAAAATGCTATCAACACACAGAGAGAGCTTTGTTAGCTCTGGCACATGTGACAAACTACAAAGACTGAATGAAGAGAACACATAAACACACACACACACACACACACACACACACACACACACAAAAACATCAAATCCATTGTGTGTATGAGAGCCATTTGCAATCTTGAGTCCACAGGTGCCGGCCATAAATTCCCCCCCATTGATTTGTAGTATATATGGATTTTTTTCTCCCACCCTAAAGCCCCAGACTAAAATAAGCTTTGTTTGGCAGCTCATGGACTTGTAAATCTGCCTGTGACATTTTGATAGCGGGTGACACACTGCGGGGAGAGCAAATATCATTAGAATGGGACAGGATTAAAATCTGTCACTCAGAGAGTCTATTATCGACGAAACCAGTGTAAGATGCTCAGAGCCAGAAGTGATAGGAAGCTCTTACGCAGGAACAATGGGAGGAGGAGAAAGGAAGCGATGAAGTTTTAGGGAAAGAGAAGGAGGTGCTTGGGGTGGGGGGGGGCTGTCAGTCAGGACATCCCTGGTAAACAGAGTGGTAAATATTTCAGCCGTCATGGCCGAGTGTAGGCAGCTGGTCCCCTTTGCATGGAAATGAGAGGAAAGGAGGAGAGCCCCGTCTCAATGGAGCCCTTCAACCCTGGGAAACCTCCTCACACACTCACTCACACACACACACACACACACACACACACCAGCTGAGTGATGGCAACAGGACACTGTGGGTCTGTACTGCCTCGCTGGCTCCTCTCTTTTTTCCCAGAGTCAGGCTCCACTGCAGCTCCTCATCAAACCTCCTAACTGAAACTCATATTTTCAACTCGCATGTTATTTTTGAACCTGAAGTACATGCAGAGAGACACAGAGAGAGAGAGAGAGAAGAAACTTCTTGGCCCCACCTCTCCTTTTTTCCCCCTTTTGTGTTCATTAATAATTACACATATAATAATGCAGATATCGTTGATATCATTTAAATTTGTGAGCAGCTTCTGCGTCTGTTGTTCATGATTCTGCAGAACAGCGTTTCATGTGATTTGCAGTGTATTTGAATGAAGCTAATAAAACCACAGCATTGCAGTTACATAACGCTCCTGCGACATGATAAATGACACCTCGACAGCACGACTAAGGAGACATTGAGGTAACTGCGCTGACAGCAGAGTCGTCCTCGTCGTGGTGGTGACGAAACCAGGTGCTGCTGTTAACAGCTGGATTTGATCAGTGTTTTGTTGAAGCTGGAGCGGCTGTCTGTGTCTGATGCAAACCTTCTGACACAGCAGATGAATGGACCTTCAGACAAATTGCTACAAGACATTGTGCAAAGCGTCATGGGAAACATCATCTGGAAAGCTGGTGCTGCTCAGAGGAACTATAAAAGGGATGTTGTGGGTGACAGGGACCAGCAGAGTGTTGTTTAACACCACAGTAAAATAATAATTTTACTACTAATAATAATATATATATATATATATATACCTCAGCTGCCGGGGGGTGGGGGCACGGTGGCATCTGCAGCACTGTTACGTCTCTGTGTGGAATCTCCTCAGGACGTGTTTGGCACATCCAACATGTCTTCATATAGTTCCTACCAGCAGGAGGTGTACTGTACCTTCGTCACCGTGGTAACATTAATAAACAGTGGTTACGTTTGTGGAACGATCACAGCTTAGTGCTAACTGCAGCGGCCCGGGTTGGAGTCTGACCTGTGGCCCTTTGCTGCATGTCGTCTCTTCTCTCTCCTTGACTTCCTGTCTCTCTCTCACTGTGGTGATCAAAATAAAGGTAAAAAAAATGCCCACCGTCCCCAATGAAAGAGAGAATGTTCATTGATAAAAGAAACAAATTATTGATTTCACACAGGAAATGAACGGTGGTCTCCTGTGTGAAGGTCCTGTGGTTTCTGGACAAATCCATCCACCCTAGCCTTCTCACTGTATTGATCTGTACCATGTCAGCTGACTTCCTCCTTTGCCCCCGTCATAGTTACCACAGCTCATAGAGGTCACCTCACAATAAAGTATGGGACATAATAAGCTGCTGCACAGACAGTGGTATTGGCTCGACAGTGAAATCTTACACACTCTGCTTCACATATTGTCAATGACTCGTTTTCTTTTTTTTTTTACTTTAATTTTGGGTGGAGGAGAGGTCGTGCATAATGGGGTGCATGCAATGCCCATTGCACCCCAGTGGCCCCCCTTTGGTGATAGGCTCAACACAGTCAGTATTTCCACATATGAATACAGATGATAACAATGAACCAAGCAGGTAGTTAGACACATTTCTGTGTGATGGAAAACACACTTTCAGAAGAAGGTCAGAAGAAGGAGCATTTAACCAATGAAATCAGTGTTGCTTTGTGTGAGAGTGAATGTGGCATTGATTTTCAACCTACCTAACCCATCTTTAATTCACTGATTCATCTGAGTCATCACTGGAGGCAGAGGTCACCCATAACCACAACAGCTTCACACAAAGTTGTGTGACAGGAGCAAGAATGAGCTTTTTTTTTGTTAATAGACAACAAAAATGTGGCAGCTCTGTCAGTTCACAGCTTTGTGAGGAGGCACTTTTGTTAACAGACAGGAAAAGTAAAATACCAGTACTGCTTCTGCAGTTCAGTGACTCTGTAAAGGCTCATCCCAAATTATCTCATCTCGTGTCATCTCGTCTCATCTCGTTTCATCTCGTCTCGTCTCATCTCATTTTATCTTGTCTTATCTTGTCTTAATCTGCTGATTATGGGTTAGGGTTCATCAGCTTACCTTGCTCATCTCGTGTTGGTTGCACACATCATCAGAAAGTAAAGGCAGCAGTTTGTGAAGAAAATCAAGTAACAAACCTCGTCACTGTTGCTGTTTCATCAATGATTCAACATGAAGAGTGTAATTCTATCGATTCTTTAGTTGTGTTTACGGTGTGCAAAATCTGATAGTCTCCAGGAAAATATTGAGGTGTTGTGTTGTTTTTATCGACAGACTTTGTAAACCTTTAGGTTCACACAACGAAATGGAAAAAGAAATAGATCTCACAAAGGGAACAGTGAAGTGTGTGTGTGTGTGTGTGTGTGTGTGTGTGTGTGTGTGTGTGTGTGTGAGTGAAAAGTTAGGAGTTTTGATTAATGGAGGGTCAGAGGTAAAATCTGAAAATCCCTTTAAAACTACAAGGCAGGAGGGTTTAGTAAAGAGACATACTGAAGTTGCATCATGGGAAATGTAGGATCCACAGTTTTTGGAGTTGAATCCTTACAACCACTCAGTCTTTCATTTTTAAACTTGTGACTAATGTGGTGGTGGTGTGTGGTCAGTCTCAACACTAAACCAGTGGAGTGCTTCTTTAAGAATAAAAGTCAGGAAGTGGAAATCTAATGTGTAAAACGTCTGGTTTGGTTCAATCCCCTGGATTTTTTAACAGCATGAAAAATATCAGAGCTTTTATGTCAAACTCAAGCTGTGTCTGTGTTAAAGTGTCAAACTCTGCAGAAGAAATAAACATGTTTATAGCCGGGTATTAGTCTCTACAGCTAATTTCCTCCTTCATGACAACTTTGCAGGGGGTGAATTTTTATGTAACTCATCCGTTTGCATTTAATTAAGAGCTAAAGTTCTGCATAATTGAGTGCGTGGTCACTTGAGTGACAGGTAGTTGAGCATGTACTTGCCACAAACCAGCATGAACTGAAGTCTCAGCTCTACACACACCTCACCTCTTTGTAAGTTTTTGGATTAGCTGGGAGTTTGGGGCAGAGTCAGGCAGTGCCAAGATGGCGATGGTGAGCAGCTCACTCTGAGCTTCAAAACTGTTCTTCAAAAACCTGTGGGGGACATCACAGAGGCTACATTCACCTTTATTTACAGCCTATTGTCAAACTAGTCAAACTCTGCTGACACGCAGCACTAACTTACTGAAGCACTCCTTTAATATTCAAACTCTTATTTATTTAAAGAATATGAGCTACAATAATATTCTCACTACTGTCAGCATTAGGAAAGGTCCCACAGCAATCAGGCTGATAAGTTTAATAAACCCAGTTTAGATATGTGTGTCTAACACACCTGCTAGAAAATTAGAAATAAATAAATAAATAAATAAGGCAAGGACACCTTCAGCCTCTTCTGCAGAAATTATTAATTTTTTTTTTTTTTGGATACTTCTGATAGAAACGATGGACAAATTACAGTTAAAGCCAGAGTTTGTGAGGTTAGGTGTGTGTGTGTGTGTGTGTGTACATGCCATGTGAAAAGGTTTCTGAACTGATAGTGTGTGGCAGGCTTCCTCCATCATCTGTCAGTGAATTAAAGTGATTCATCTCCTGCCTAAAATAGACAGGCGCATTTGAAAACCCCACGAACAAACCTGTGAAATCTGATTTCAGCCCCTGAAATAGTTTCAGGAGGAATTCAGCCTGAGTGTCTGCTCGCTCCACACACACAGGTCTGTTCTCACGAGCTCTTTCATACTGCTCCGAGCATTCTGACGCATGATGGTGTGAAGGCACATTTTGAATCTCACACTCTCTCAAACACACAAACACAGGCGCGCACACACACACACACACACACACACACACACACACACACACACACACACACACACACACACACACACACACACACACACAGTCTGCTGATTCCACCATCATTTTTCTCACTCTGACTTCTTCTTGTGCTTTGTGACACACAGACTTAGTTAATGGGTTTTGAAGGCTCATATTAATACGAATGCTTTCAGAGTGACGCCTCTTCCCCCTTTTTGCAAATTTAAAATAGTTCCAATAGAAAGCACTGATGAATACACAGTAAACAAGAATGTTTAATGAAGACAAATGTTGCAGGGACCAGACTTATCATCCTGCTGTGACTTTATGCTTCAAAGGGTTAAATCATGCATTGATGATCTCAAGATGTATATTGACGATATAGCCTAAAAAATATTGCAATAATATTTTGTAGGCCATATTGCCCAGCCCTATATAAAAGGTATAAACATAGAATTGGGCTAACATTGTTGTTCTACCTTTATGCCATCACAGAGCCAGATCCACATCTGTGTAAAAGGAAGAGCTGTGGCTTTTCAGACAATGCTACTGTGCTACACATCACGCCTCATCATGCTATCTACAATCACACAGTGGGCCCGCATCACGCCGGCTTTGTTTGGTTCAGCGTAAACAAGCAAAGGCGGCAAAATGAAGGGTTCTTCTTAACAGCAATACAGCAGCATCTTTGTTGAAGAGGGGCTTTTATCCAGAGCTTAAAGTTTTATTCTCACAGCACAGATCAGCGTTCCTCTGATATGAGCTTATCATGCGTCATGACACAAACTCATAACTTCTCTCATTCAGCAGTGTGGGAGCGGAGATCTGAAGAAAAACAACCTGAAAACTCATTATGACATTTTTTTTTTTTGAATGGATCCATCACACTATAAGAAGTGAAAGAAATCCTATTGTTCAGCTGATGGCTCATCAGCAGGGAAACCCAGCCCCCAAAACACAGGCAGCCACACTTATATCCTCCACTGGAACTGACATTACAGCACAACACACATCAAACATTTTAAATTTGGTGGGCGTGCGGTCCGGGGGAGTTGCTGGTGGAGCACAGAGAAGGCGTGTATAAGACAATATCTATAATCTGTCCAGAGACACCAAACAATTCTCCAAACACCATTTACAATTAGTTCAATGATTAAAAAAAAGACTGTTGAAGGACTCGTCTTATTTCCTGGACTTTTTCAAACATGCAGAGGTGAAGCAGGACGACAGAGTTTAATTGTATTAATGAATATAAACAAAGCTGTAAAGATCAGTTCGATAACTCATGACCTATGAACAACAACAATAGCATATGGCTGATGTGCTCATGCAGCTGAACTATAGCATTTTACAGCATTCAGTTAAAGGTCAACAACACGGTTTTCTACATCCACTCTGTTCCACAGTCTAAAGGGGAAACCTGCTTCACAGACGTGTCTGATTGGAGGGGGCAGTTAAGTTTTCACTGGATGCTGATGGAGGGAAAACTTTAATGCTTTAATGCACAGCAGCATGGCACAGATGATGGCAGAGGCTGCTGAGCTGATTGCACTGGTATGAGGTGCATCACAGAATCAGCAAATCTGCAGCATTAGAAATGCTAATGGTTGTTTATCCATTTTTTTGGAGACTTCAAACTTGAAATTTTCTTGACACTGTTGGGAGCTCAGGGGGAACAAAGCCCCACTGTAATTTTAACTTTGCTTTATTTAACTGATCATATTAACTTTCCAAACTGAGTGTTTACCTGAAATCTGCTATATTTTCATTGGATCACTCAGAAAACAGTCAGCCAATCAGAGGCTCAGAGCTTCTCTTCTGATTGGCTCACCGACATGTTGTCACTAGAGCTCCAGAGAGAAGCCTGAGAGAGGAGATGTAAAACTACACTGAGATGGTTTTTGGTTCTTAAAATTAAACATTTTCTGCTTATAGATATCAACACAGGAAAGGTGTACCTTTAAGATGCAAAATGAAGGTGGAGCTGCTGTGGGTGAAAGAAAAATGATGTTACACCATTAATGACATTAATATTTCTGCTCTGTCCCTCCTCCCAAACTCATGATGTAGTTTGTGTCATTTACCTACCTACCTAAAATTGCTCCTCAAATGTCAAAGTATCATTTCCAAGCTGCTGAGCCGTGGTGGTACACAGTCGGTAGCTTCCTGCCCTCTCTGTGGTCACCTACACTGTGTTTTAATGTGGCTGAATTCACAACGTAGTCGATCTCACTTTGATGTTTTTCTGTTTCTGTTGACAGATGACGGAGTGAATGAGAAATACATACAAATAGATTTGTTCTTAGCATTCTAGCCATTAACCAGCAGTCAACGTGAGCTGGCTGGATAAACACAGGTTTATGGCAGTAGCTCAGTTATATATCACAATTAAAATGAGCATTGACAGAGAAGTTGTCTGCTTAACTCTGGCATAGATCATGTTTAATATTTGTCTGACTTGTGGCACTATATGAAACATGTATACATTAATAAATCATTGACTAAATATCTGAAACCCTGTGTAACAGATTATGTTTATTGAAGCAGCCAAGTATGGTACAGAAATATATCGTGACAGTTCAAAAGCTGCTTGGTCACTGTTAAATGCAGCCTGACAGAGTGGAGATGAGGAGGGCTTGTGGCAGAGAGGAGAGCAGCATGTTAGATTGTGTGGGGCTGGGGCAGAGATGGAGGTGCTGCATGTTTGCTATGGGACCCCCCATAGGGAAGCTGTGGAAAAGTGTGACACTTTAAAGAGCCACCACTGCACTTTGGCAATGCTTTAAAACTGAATGCTAACATTAGCACGCTAGCATTCTCATAGTGACAATGTGAGCATGTTGAGCTTTAGCAGCTTTACCATGTTCACCAATTTACTTTAGCATGTTAGCATGCTAGCATTTGCATATTCACACTAAACACACAGAACAACTGAGGCTGACTGGAATGGCTTTTATGACAAATCTGATGTCAGCACCAGATGGAAGGTCAGAGGATCAGAGTTATTACAGTTCATCCTCTGGGGACTGTGAATGTGTGTCTCACATTACAGCAATCCATCTAAAATGAACTTCATTTATCCAGCAGCTTTCTAGTCTTATCGACCACTCAAAGCTCTTTACACTCCAAGCCACATTCATTATGAACACACACTGATAATATGTTGGGACAGTTTGGGGTTCTGTATCTTGCTGTGTCTGTATATTTTTTCCTTCTTACTGTTTTGCACCAAAAAACCAAAACAAAAAAAAAATTTCTCATATGCGAAACCCTACTTAGCAATAAACCAGATTCTAACACAACAATTAACCAGTTTAATAATTTTGTGGTCACTACAAGTGGATATTTGCCTGCAAGATCAGATGGGTTGATGGTAAACAAATATGTTGTCTGTTATGTATTTGTTACTTGCCAAGTATGTAAATTAACAACATTTCTTCATTATGTTAATAGGGTGCAGGCATGTTTCCTGCAAAATGTATCTGCTGTTTGTTTGGTTGTATAGAAATGTCATTTTTAGGACACTGGGTTTCCTGCATGAAAGTCAGAAGCACTACATGCCTGTCCACCACCACCCTGACCTCCACACAACTCCTCTCCTCTCTGCCTCCTCTCACTCACAGTGTCCAGCTGAATGTAATTTCTGAGGGTCCTGGGCTGTGCATTCAGATGGGTTGTAGGTGGTTTTGTAACCAGGTGGTTTCACACTTTCATGCTGCTTCACTGAAAAACAGGAGGTGGTAACACAACAACAAGTGCAGCAGTTCGCCACCAAGGGTACAGAAGAAGAAGACGGCAAGCATGCCACATGGATGTAAACAATTCAGCATGTTTATTAGGCCTGCAGGATACACACAGTGAGACACAGTGAAAACCCTGAGTATTTATAGAACAAAGTGGTGTTCCACAAATTTTTCATTGTTGATAAGATTTCATGGAAGGAAAACTCAGTAGGAAATATAATAGAAGAAAGTAGATATTTACAACACAGATCCCAGGGTGACATGTTTGACATTTACGTTTGCTAAATGATGATTAATGATCGATTAATGGATTAATCAACAAATTATTTCAGCTTTTCAATACTTAATTATAAAACGAGGAGGTCACCATCATTAAATCATAATTAAAACAGGAAATACCTCGTGAAGGTTTCTGTCCCAGATGTAGCACTGGTGTGGATCTGAGTGCTGATGTGTTGTTGTGCTGTTGTTGGGATTAGAGGCATCTGATGTGTGCGAGTCTTCCTCAGACTGTGAGGTCATGTGTGGATGATGTGTGGCCATGTCCTCCCCTCAGGCTGTTCTCACAAATGGTTATTACACTGATTCGCTGCTGCCCTTTGTGTGTGTGTTATGTACACCTAAAGACAACATTGCTTTGGACATAAAAATGTGTTTCTCTGTCTGTGTGTGTGTGTGTGTGTGCGTGTGTGTGTAATTGTGCATATGTTTGCATTGGGAAGTGATTAATATGCGTTTGGCACAAATAGGCTCATCATGTAATTCTGTTCCCATACATTGTTAATGACGGTCTAATGGATAGAATCATTTTCATGCTGCTCCTCCACTTGACAGCACTTAACCTGCAGCCGATCTGGGATCTGCTCTCTATTGATGTGGAAGCAGCCATGAAAGAGACACATTACCTACAACAATGCAGCAGGATGGCTCTGAAACAGAATGGCTCTTCAGCAGAGGTGGAAACAGAAAATGTTGCTGAAATGTCTTTGCCACAGAAAAGGTTTCAGCTGAAGCAACGACAGTCAGGGCTTTTAAGGTCGCTCATCCGTCCCATTCTTATGAACACGGTATCTAAGTACCGCCTTGAGGCAATTTGGTCAAGATCAGCGCAAATATGGTTTTGGCCTTGTGAACTCAATATCTCCAGAATTCTTTCAGGGACTCCCTTCACATTTGGCACAAATGTCCACTGGGACTCAAGGACGAAGTGATTAGATTTTGGTGGTCAAAGGTTAAAGATCAAGGTCACAGTGACCTCACAAAACATGGTTTTGACCTTGTGAACACAATATCTCAGCATTGCCTTGATTGAATCTCTTCATATTTGGTTTAGAGATTAGATTTTGGTGGTGAGAGGTCAAAGGTCAAAGTCAGTGTGCCCTCACAAATCACTTTTCAGCCACTCAAGGCTTCACACAACAATTATGGCAAAATTTCATGCAAATGGTTAATATTTCTGATCCTCTCTTCTGACTGGCTCAGCAACCTCAGTCCACAGAGAAATGCACACAGCCTCTATTCAGAACCTGAGCCTTAAAATGACTTCTAGAACTTTGTGATGTCACAACAAAGCAGTCACTGCTCTCAGCCACGCCCCAAGCCCCGCCCACCTGGACCCACCATCCAACCTTGCAGGATTTGATTTCTGTGTTTACCTGAAATCTGCTATATTTTTTTATTTGATTGCTTAGAAAACAGTCAGCCAATCAGAAGAGTGGCCCAGAACCTCTCTTCTGATTGGCTCACCGACATGTTGTTACTAGAGCTCCAGAGAGAAGCCTGAGAGAAGATGTAAAACTACACTGTGATGCTTGTTGGTGCTAAACCCCACAAATATATCGTCTTATGGATATCAACACCTAAAATAAAAACACAGGAAAAGTGTAAAATATGGGACCTTTATATATATTATTATTATATAAATATATTTATGATAATATCATATGTATATATTTATATAAATATAAGCATAACTAATACAGCATTTGGTGAACCGTGATAAGAACTGGCACTAAATGTAAATGGCAGGCTGTGGCAGGTGGACTGTGGGAGCAGGCTGGTTAGAAAAGCAGAGCTGTGCTGAACTCCAACACAAATCAATCAGCATCAAATTCTTCAAATATCATGTCAGCCTCCCCTGTGAATGCATATTTTAACGTTAGACGGAGGAATAAAGAGAGTGTCTTTTACTCAAGCTGATGCAAACACATTGAATTCACAGGTTTGTAGACATTGAAAGGTTTGTGTAAAGAGTGTTTTACAGTTGGATGGAACAGGGCTGAAATGAGATTTCAAAGCCCTCAGTTGCATGTGATGTCCTCTTTCAGTCTTAATCCCCTTCCCTTTGTGCAAACACATAGCTTTTCTGATTAACTCATTTTCATCTGAATGTGATCTGGCTTGATTTGATTTGCTATCCGGAGCAATTGCCTTTCATATTAATGCGATTACGTCATAGAACAAAAGCACCATTATACAGAGACTTATGGTGCTAGTGGAAGAAAGGACCATCACATTGCCATCAGTAACATCCCTCCTGAGAGATATGGGTATTAGGAAGGAGAGATATTGCAAACACACACACACACACACACACACACACACACAGGCGCATGCGTCATGACTCTGATCTGGCTTCGCCTTTTCTCCTGGCAGTGGGCAGAGCACCGCTGTGACTGCAGCCACGAGTGCGAGAAGTGAGAATCCAACAAAGCCGTGGATGTGTTTGTCATTATCGACTCATTAATGTGTTTGTAAAACCACTTGCACTGTTTGCTCTGTATGTGGTAAAACTGTAATCTGGGGTTACGTCTGTCATAAATTCTCATCTCAGTGAAATCCAATTAAGGGTGTATTCAGCTCTGGAACCACTTCAACGCAGCCGTCGCCCTGTTGTTCGCGGAATAATTGCTCTCCGTTTCCCCTTTTTTCTTTTTTCATTTCACACTCGAGGACAGAGCAGCTGGAGTCGCTCAGCTCCTACAGTAGACGCAGCCTGTACACTAAACCTAACAATAGACATCAGTTACACTGGTGGTGCTTTAGTGGCTCAAGTGTTACAGTGTTGTAAACAATGCTGGCGTCTGGTTGCTGTCTGCAGCCCGCACTCTGACAGCGCCACAGTCCACCAGCAGCGCAGCATGAGGACGCTGGCGTCAGTCTGTCAGTCGCCGTCTGTCCAACACTACAGCCCAGAGCAAAAGAGTGATGAACACATTGCCATGACATTTACCGCCGATGTTCAGGCTCGTCAGGTGCAGAGACGTCAGTGACCCCCCGAGCGTCTGCGCTGCACCTGTATCAGGTCAGCACAAGCATGATTGGGGCGGTCCGGTAGTCGAGTGGTTAGGGCGCGTACCATGTTCAGCGCAAGACGCTCTGAGCAGGCAGTCACTGGTCCGACTCCTTCCTGCATGTCATCTCTCTCTACCCCCTTTCCTGTCAGTCTCCACTAAGCTATAATAAAGGCATAAAAAGCCCGAAAAAATAATTATAAAAAAAAAAGAATGATCTACATCCAAAATGCTCTGATTCCTGTGAAACTAATTTTTGCTTCCAAGAGGTAAAACCATTTCTGTTTTTGACACTGAGAAAAATGAAAACTGCTGAAATTTGCTGAGTATATTCTTGGTCCCATTTTAAAGTCCCCACGGCCTTTTCTCTAGTGTCATTAATTACATTTCCTTCTTTATAAAAGATTTGAAGAGACATGTTTTAACATATTTCAAATAGACTGTAGAGCTGTAGAGCAGACTTAAAAAACAGACACAGTCTGAGTTCAGCAGCTCTGTGTATTTAGAGTCACTTGCACCTGTGCACACAAGTGCTTTCACATTAACACTAATGTTCACTTGAATATAAGAGTGAAATGCTGCACTGTAGAGCTCAGCTGTTTTAGCAGGGTGGAGTGCAGTGAGGGAGGGGTTGGATTTTGATACCGGTCTGTTAAAATGTGCCCAGATCAGCCAGTGGCAAAACTTAGGATCAGCTCAGGACGGCTAATCTTGGAACCTGTTTTGATCTGGCTTTTGTTTCTTTTGACATTTTAGTACCATCGATTGTCCTTTAGCAGAACAGCCTCTGACATGGTCGTCCTCTACATCTTGTTTCACCTGTTTGTCTTGTTTGTGATCTATGGCTTGCATCACTACACGTAATATGAAGACTGGATGTAGGGGTGGGTGATCTGGTGAAAACTTTTTGGGAAGAATCTCAATCCACGATCAGGATCTGCTTGCTGTTTCGATTGGTAACTTTCCGCTGTTCTGATGCTGTTTTTTGTTTGTTTTTGATGTTTGATAACCACTATTCTTCACTGGTATTCGTTGGGACGCTGTTATTTTTTTATGAGGTGCTACATGTAATTGCCTTGATTTGAAAGTTTAGTCGCTGCCTCGGCTCGTCCTGCCTCACCTGCCTCAGGTTGTCCTGAGTGTTAGGTGGAGAACTAGTACACTACCTGTTAGGCTATCTGTTTAACCATTAACTAGCTGAGTAGAGCAACTGAACTTTTGAAACTAAATATCTAAAAATGGATCCTTTTAATGATGCAATCTGTACGATTCATTTGAAAAGTAGTTCAAAAGCCAAAGTAAGCTCATCCACGATATAAGATCGCCAGATTGCCCCCCCAACTGGATGAAGTGTAAAGGCTTGATACCAGTCTCCAAGATAGCACCAAGCAGCAACCTCCAGGGCTGAAAAATGAAACCAACGCTGACATGGTAAAAGATGCAGTTTCTCATTTCACCATCACCACGAGAGTCTGGCTCCAGCAGTGAGTCAGTCCCCATAGACCCCCATGTTCAAATGTCCAACTTTACAGCAGAGATAAACATGTTTACAGCCTGGTACAACAACTGTTCTGGTCTCTAGAGCTAATTTCCTCCTTCATGACAACTGTACGGGCTGAATTTTTTATAAAACTCACCCATTTCAATTTTACTAAGGCTTTAAGTTATGTATAATTTGGGCCGTAGCCACTTTGAGTGACAGGTGAGTGAGCATGGCCCGCCTCTTTGCACGGACTGACAAGATGGCGGCGGAGCAGCTCACTCTGAGCTTCAAAACTTTTCTGAAGTCTTTGGGCGACGTCACGTACAGTTGATGGATGGCACCCATTCGTTTGTGTGAAAGGTGCTCACCTAGCCAGACGCCAAAAAAAAACCTCTGTTGTTTTGTTTTTTTTATGATGTCACATAAAAACAGTTGACTAGATTCTGAGAAAGTTTTACACATACTCTGTGTGAAAAATGTTGTAAATATATACTGTTTAAAATGATTAATATAAAGAGCAACAGCTGTTTTTTTGAAATATTGCCAGTCTGTGGGGAAAGGCTTTGTTGCTGTTCTTGCAGTATGACAGTCAGCTATAG